>NC_135716.1:69533535-69843937 GCF_964656455.1 Halichoerus grypus | reverse complement strand
TCTAGAATGGATTGACTATTGATGTGGATGAAGCCAACATATGCTACTATGACAGCTACAATCGTAATACGTAAACTAAGGGCATAAAACAGCCATTACCTAGGATTAAGAATATAATTTCCCCTTGGTAAAGTACTGCATGATTAGGCTTACTCGGGAACATTACATACTCCTGTGATAGCAATAAGCAGTAGTAATTAAAACTACAAATGTTTTCCCATGACATTGCATGAAGAGAAGATACTATGTACTCTTATATTAACTCACTTACCTAGAGCCAGATTCAAATAGATGCATAAGTAAATAATATCAGCTGCTGCAATAAATCCTGGTTAGTGACTTCTCTTCTGAGTTCAGATCTGCATTTCGAGCCCCTTCCTGGGCATTCCCACTTGGAGGAAAGGCGGCTGTCAAATTCAAGGCATTTCAAAGTATACCCCATGATTTTCCACCACAACAGTCCCCCGGAGGTCATATTCAAAACATATCAAAATATACACTACGATTTCCCACCAAAACAGTCCCCCTTTCTGACATTTCTTAAAAGGTCCATTTTTCCAGTTACTGAGGCTCAAATCTCAGAGGAATCACTGATTTCTCATTTCACCTGATCTCCAGAAAAGCTATCAAAACCCTTTTTGGTCTCTGAATGTTCTCTCCCCACACTATTTCTAACACTCTCTTTTTCTTTGTCAAGGCCATCATCCCAGTTGTATTACATCTGGTTTTTAAAATGACTTCCCCAAAGCATCACCTTTCTGATCATTGAAAATTATTAGATTTCACTAGAAGTACAGTTTTAGCAGGGAAGTGACTTTTGCATGCTTTGTCACTGGTGTGTTCCTAGTACCTAAATTGCCTGCAACCTACATAGTAAGTGCTCAATAAATATTTAGTGAATGCATGAAAAAATCTGTAACTGTGAAATGTAGAACAGAGACCCCCACTGCCCTTAGTGAAATGCCATGTATACATCGTACATCTGACCAAGGAAAAGCGTATCAGTATAATCCTGACATTCAAAAGTTTCCATTCTTTGTCCCCAACCTGCCATTCAAAACGTATCTCCAGCTACTTAATTTCTGGATCCCCTAAACTCCAGCTACAATAGATTACTATAAAGTCGCTATATTTATATGTTTACATGTACATGGTATATATGTATAAATACCTATATATATTACTAAATGACTGTGAAATACAATGGAGAAAAACACAGCAGGTTAAAGAAAGCTAAAGTTAGCCTCACTGATCTTGTGACATTTGAATAGAGACCCAAAGGTGCTAAAGGAACGGCTGTGTGCCTCTCTGGTGGAGAATATTCCAGACCAGGGGACTGCAAGGACAAAGTCCCCCAGGTGGGAGAAGGTCGTAACTGTCTTATTTACCTCCCCAGAACCTGGCACTATGCCTAGAACTTTCCCATCTATTCTTTCACACTCACTTGTCTATTATTTATTTAGAGCCAGGATTTGAGATTCTATTAGAAATCAAACAAACTTCCAAATGTAAAATTCCTAGAATTTACCTTTGAGTTTAATTATATAAAAATCTCAACCAATCTCAAATCCAGCACAACTTCAGTTGACCCTAGCAACCTTCCTCCAAATCTCTCTCCCTCCTGGCATTCCCCATGTCATTTCACAAAGCACAGTGCTCCCAAGCCTCCCGCTCAAAATCTCTATTCCTTTTTGACAAACATAACACTATGTACATGCCCACTAAAGATTATCACCCCCCCCAATTACAGTATTTGGCCAGCCCACTTTTACACCTACTATCTTCCCCAACCCCACTCCCAAAAAGGAGGGCTGGGAAGAGAAAGGCAAAGCCATCTGCCATTATCTCAAATCTTTGTCCCCAACAGAATTCAATATTTATTCAATAAGAGATGCAACCAGGATGTTTCTGATGTTAGACTCAAATAACCACGATAATTCTTCCTGTCAAGGCAGTTCAAATTTGACTGGTATCGAGAAGCACAAAGTCTAGTTCTCCAGAGTCTTCTGGCTCACCACACCAGTAACGCCAGTAATGCCAATCTTAATAGCCTAAAACAAAATTCTGTGCTGTTTGCACAAATACGGTTTCGCACCGAACTCAAAATCAAGTCTCTAATAAAATTTAGACATATGGAAATGTAACTATCCACTTAACCTCATGCACTTTCTTGTATGTGTTTCCTGGTCAATATCCTTTCTATTTCTGCCACTTTAATTTTTAAAATACAGAAACTTCTGAGAGCCATCGGGGCACTGACAGGGCACGGACACCTATGTTAAAAAATAACATGGCCAGAGGAAAGGTAGGAGGAGGAGTCACTCTGGAAACAGCAAGTGATAAGGGCAAACTATAGCAATTCCAAGGAGCACAGATATCAAGAGAAAGTCTCTTCAAAAACACCACTAGAAAGGAGAGGTTCTGCTAGGTGTTGCCTAGGAAAACGAGGGCAGAAATACATGCTACCCAGTGAAGATCCATGCTTTCAGACTATCAAACTAAAGAGAGGGGATGAAAATCCCAAGGCTGAAAATTATTTCCCTGAGAAAACAAATCAACTCCAATTAACAATAAACACAAACTAAAATGTGGCAATCCTCCGTGTAATGCACTCTCCTGTTGTGTAGAGAAAGCTTAGCCCTGCTTTCATTAAGACTCAAATTGTGTAAGGCTAAAGAGAATTTCACATATTTTTCTCTCTTCATCTTACCTACAGATGAGAGCACCTTTACAACCTTTCAAGGAACTGCAACCCCAACTTGTGCTGTTTTTTTACCTAATTTGAGAGTGTTCTGGGATTAAAAGCAATAGGGATGTAATTGAGTCAAGTGCCGCTTGTTAAAATAGTATCATTTATTAACCCAAATTCATCAGCCTCTCCCTACTGTGGTACTTCACTTTCTGATTCCCTCATTTTCCTATTAATTGTCCACGACTATTTCAATTACTCAAGTTCCATTTCTCAGCACATTGGCCTTTTCAAATCACTCATCAAGCCCTATTCCACTTGTCCTTTATGACAAGCCTTGCGTCCACCTCTTCCTTTTCCATATCATTTGTTTCCTACCAAGTTGTCAAGGCCCAGCTCCAAAATCCATTCTTTTCCATAGCTTTCTCTGAGTCCAGCAGAAATCCACTATTCTATGATATGTGTCCCCTTTTATATGTTATCCTCTAAAGATTTTTTCACACATAATAGCCATTTTTAAAGAATTTATTTATTCATTTATTTTAGGGGGAGAGGGGCAGAGGAAGAGAAAGAATCTCAATCAGACTCCCCAAGGAGCACAAAGCCTGATGCAGGGCTCGATCCCAAGACCCCGAGATCATGACCTGAGCCAAAATCAAGAGTTGGCCATCCAACCGACTGAGCCACCCAGGTGCCCCATAACAGCCATTTTTAATGGGTCTGTCACCCTGTTGGGAATACAAACTTCTTCTAGACGTGGGTTATTTTTCATATATCAGCACCACACACAGCAGCAAATACATAACAGCTGCCCCAAGTGTGTTTTGAATCGTTTTAAATCTAACCCTCCAATTATCTCTTCACACGTTTTTATCTTAATTCCACCTCTTCCAACCACACTACAGAGTCATTAAATACAAATGCTGTTGTCTTACATGTTGTGTATCTCACAGGGTTTGGCTTTAAATACAGACCCCTAACAAATGTTGGCTAACTGAATGGTACACACCACTCTACCATCTTGCCTTCCTAAGAGGCTCAAAACCCAGTCGTAGCTTTCCTTTCACTTGCTCATGGGGAAGCCAGCCTCTAGAAGGGAAAGCCTCAAAGGAGGTACCCCCTGGAGCTCAGCAGAGGAAAAGGTAGCAGACATTACTAATGGTACAGTCTTTATTCCAGACCCAAGCCACTGACCGACACTGCAAGCTCTAGATCGGCTGGAAAACAGCAAGATTGGGAGCACCATTAAAGCACATCAGGGCTAATAAGTTAATTAGAAACAATGCCCACTGATAAAAATCTGTGATATTTGTTCTCCGTGACAAGGTGGGTAAGTGACATTTGTTCTTAAAAATTATTGCAAAATAGTTCCAGCGCTGTACAACCCAAATTTGGAACAGGATTAATAATCTAAGCCCTGGAACCAGCTCACCATTTTTGAAAAGTGAACAGTTATTTATATATGTAAATACAACTATAGCTTTGGTTTAAACAGTGACTGGCCCAAGTGAGATGTTGCGTTGGGCGAAAACCCACCCAAGTAAATTAGAAAGAAAAAAATTAAATCCTGCACATGCATCAAAATCCTTGCTCACTCCATCTCCCAGCTCGTTCTAGAAAGTGGGAAACTGTGTGACTATCTTCGGTACAAAGGAGCAGCAAGCAAAAAGGGAATGATTTGGTCCCAGATGGTTAAAATGAGCAAACCTACAATAAAAGGAAACAGAACTTCCTCCACTGATTCCCAAAACGTAGGTGTCTCCTGTGTCGAGTGCCATTGAATTTTAAAAAGTACGAGGGAGAATTTTGAAGAGTCTTGTCTTATTAACAGGAAATGCCTCTTCCCTGTTCCCGGTTCCTATAAAGAGGGATTTTCCCTAAACGGGACTGGCCTTCCTCCACACTCCTTCAACTAACTCCTCTTTTTTTCTTCCTCTTTTGAAATTTGAGCTACCCTTACAGAGCAGGCTAATAAACCCTACCTGGAACCTCCCCCACCACTATCAGCTCTGTCCTCCCTCTCACCTCCTCCCCTTGCCTGCAACTGAATGGGCAGAGCCTTTTCTCTTTCACACTAAACTATGTCTCCACTATCATTCTAGTCACGATACAGGTGACATTCTGTTCTCTGTATGATGACTCTAATAATACCCTATTTCCTAATCTGTTCAAAACTCAGGCTGGAGAAAGGGATCCCTTTATGGATCTCCTCAGAGAACTCATCAATTTAGAGAACTCATCGAAGAATGTTCGCGACAAATACATTAACGCTGAAGCCAAATAAATCGGTTCCACTGAATAAGCTCTAGCGCCCAGAGCTCTAAGTGACTCGTTAAGCTGTGTTTGGAGAACATACTTGCCTCAGGGTCCCCAAGTGAAAACATTAATTGATGAAAAATAGGTTCATCTTTCATCTGTCAGCCTTTACAAGCATAAATGTTCCTTCTGGACCTAATGTTTACATTCAACAGTTTAAAATCTGGATTTCTTTTCTATTCAAGGCTTCTAAAAAAAAAAAAAAACAACTATACTGTCATAAATTACAACATTTACATCCAATACAGCTAATTATGCCCTTAAAATGCTTTTACAAAGTACTTTAAGTGAACACCAGATTGTGTTTAAACCACCGTATGAGACACTTAAGTGGCTGGTGCCTCCAGTATTAACCCCGTTAATTTTTATAGTCTCTCCCTAAGTTTCATAAGGGTAGGTGCAACTGTATTATCCTTATGTACCAGCGCAGGAATGGGGCTGAAATGGCCACACATAAGTCCCACAGCAAACCCCACGGTGAAGCGGAATGAGTGTGGCTCTCCCTCACTGACAGTACCCATCACCAGAGCAGGCTTCCTCTTGGAAAACCAGGGCACCAAAAATTCCAGTTTCCCAAAGGGCTCATGGCATGTTGTTCTAGGATTCCATCGGGAGCTCCTGTTGCGTGGCATCCTAAGAAGCTAAAAGAAAAAAAAATGTATACAAGCACAGCAAAGCTGTAGCCAGGGCACAATTCTCTTACCAACATCACTGCGCCATTTTAAGTGGTCATTCTTTTTTTTTTTTTTGAGAGAGAGAGCAAGCACAGTGAGCTGCAGAGGGAGAGGGAGAAGCAGACTCCCTGCTGAGCAAGGAGCCTGATGCGGGGCTCAGTCCCAGGACCTTGTGATCATGACCTGAGCCGAAGGCAGACCCTTCACCAACTGAGCCACCCAGGGCCACCCCTTAAGCGGTCATTCTTAAATATAAAAAACAGAACAAAACAAACTTACATAGCTTTTATACTAATTAAGATCTTACAGAGTTAAAAATCTCTTAATATTCTTTTGTTTGATTAGAAGTTTTATCATACCATTACTCAACAACCTTACACAGGAAATATTTTATTTTCACTACAAAATAAGCTGATATAAATTCTACTGCATATACACACATAATAATCATAAAAAGATGTCTCAGGAAATATCATATTGACCAGACTTGTAGAGGATAATATATTCAAGTAAAGGGGGGAACAGGGATTTTAAAGAAAACAAAAGACTTCAAATTTTTTCTTCATTCATAGTCTATGTAGTAACAAAAAACAACAACAACAATAAAAAAAAAACCCTTCTGTTTTCCCCTCAGGATATTTCCACTAGGTTTTTATCATCACAACTACAATTGCCCCTTTGATGTCCCCCCATCTCTTCCGAATCACAGGAATAACATAATAATAGGGATAATAATACCTTTCTAATATACGAAAAGGTTTACTCCTTGCCAACCTCTGAGCTAGTTTCGAGCCCCTTACATAGACAGGAACATCAAGGCTATAAGAAGTTCAGTAGTTTGCCCAAGGTCGCAGAGCTGGGATCTCAGTCCTGGTTTTTCTGCCTTCCCAGCCTAAGCTTTCACCAACCTGAGCACTCTGACCCCCCTCCCACATAGTCCCACCAATAAATGGCCTGGGTTCTCCAGCAGCTTTCCAGAACCTAAGACCTTTCTTAACTTTCCCCTCACCATCAAAACTTTCCTATCATGGGTCTCAGTGAGCCTAATTATGTTAAGTTATGGCAGTTAAATTAACCCTGTAGCAGCGTTACACCTAAAACAGTGCCTTTCACATACTAGTCGATAAATATTTTGTTTGGTTGACAATCATTTACATCTCAAATAATGTATCTGCTTTCTAACAAGTGACTTCAAAACCTTCCTCTAATTAGCTTCTGACAGCCAGAGTCTGCATATTGCATTGACAGGATAGAGGGAATGATGCCCTTTAACTGTCATGAACACAACTGATTTAAACGCTCACCGATTTGGGGGGGTGGGGGGGCCGTGGGAGGAGACAACTCCCATACACTACATTTGGACTTCCCCAGTGTAATAAACCCTACTTGTTGTCTTTCCCACTCATTGTTATCTCCCTATCACTTAGCCCAGAGCATGAACAGTAGATTCCAAAGAAACACTTGATCAGATGCATGGATGCATGGATGGATGGATGAACAAACAACAGACGGACAAATGGATGAACAGACGGAAGTGAGTTATTTTAAAGATGGCCACTTGGTTACGGACTATATATTTAAATCAGAGTCTATTTTTTATCTGAAGACTATTTTTTTAGAGGGTGGGAAAGGGACAGAGAGAGATGGAGAGAGAGAATCTTAAGCAGGCTCCACGCCTAGCAGGGAGCCTGACACAGGGATCGATCTCACAACTCTGAGATCATGGCTTGAGCCGAGATCAAGAGTTGGAAGCTTAACCAACTGAGCCACACAGGTGCCCCTATCTGAAGACATATTAAGGAGATATGTTTTATTGTAGAATTTAGATCTGTTAGAACCCAATTTAAAATATTTTCAATCTGCAAGTCTATAACCACCTATAAATTAAATTATATATCATATACATTTACAAAAACAATTTTTCATTTTGTACAAATTTGCCTTACGTTGTAAAAATATACATATAAAGCATTCTTTCAAATTTAGTTTGCCAAAAACATTTTATACATCTTCAAACAACAAAGAAAAATCTACTAAAAAAAATTTACAAATATAAAATCAAAGGTAAGTTCAAAGACTGCTCAAAGGTCAAGTTGGCCTTATACACTTCTATTTCTAAGTGGGAGTGGCAGATTGCCACATCATGTGGTACAGCTAAAAGAACATTTCTGTTTGTTCAACACTGTAATTTATTTTCTATTCAGTAAACTGTGAAGTTTCTACACTAAATACATTTTCATAAATGAGAAAATAAACATGCTAAATCAAAGCAGGAACTGTGATTTTTATGGAGTAAAAATGCAAGTGTTCATCAGAATTCAGGAAACAGGAAATTTGTTTTTATTTTTTTACCCAGATGTGAGAGGGAGTTTCCACAATTATGACCACAGAAAGGCCATAGCACAAGGTTCTAACTCCTTCATCTGTCTTTCATGAGGCTCATTCTGCTGGCCCCGTGGAAGATTCCAGGATGCCAAATTATAATCATAATAATCATTATATTGACAGTTTGTTCCTTTTTCTGGTCAAAATAATAAAACTTCCCAGAGAAACTGAACATTCAAATTTTGAATCATTTCCTTTAGTCATCAGTCTTTACTCGTCCTCCCTTTTCTTCTCCTAAAGCAACCTCAATCCAAACTATTAACTACCATTGCAAATAAAATCTCAACACTATTATTGATTTTCCCAGTAAGAATTAGCTTTGAAAAGTGGGAAAGAAAAAAAGCACCCCTTGGAGAAGGCAGTTCACAGGTGTCGTGTGGCCTCTGCCATTTCCTAGGTGTACGACCCTGAGCTAGTCTCCTTCTCCTCCAGACCTTGGTGAGCACCCCGGCAAAGTGGGGGGACTACAGAATCCATTAAACCCACCCCAAGCCCCAGGGGGCAGCAAGGATTCCACCTTCGTGACACCACAGTCCTGTACCTTCACGGAGCCACTGAGTTTTGTCTTCATAGGCTGTAAAGCCAGGGCCCCACGCCACAGCTTCGCTACAATCCTACACAAGGTAGGACATGCCCACCTCTGAATGCGGGTGCATGGAGACACAGAAGCCCCTCACCGGGGTGTGTGGGGGGAGGTAGGGAGACAAAGACTGTTGTGTTGTCTCTTTTGATCTAACCTATTAGAGACAAGACCAATATTAAAGGATAATTCTTTCTTAAATGGAATATTTAATTAAGCAAAATACCCCCTTCTCTACCCAGGCTGTATACATTATGGCTTCCGGTAAGTTGCCCTGTGACCCTTAACCTTTTGGAGCTTCAGATTTCTCCTATGTTAAACAGGAGTTTGTGCTGGGTGAGCTCTAAAGCTCCTTTTGAAAATAAATTAATTATATATCTTATTAAAAAATAATAATAATGATTATATATCTCATAGATCTGATCTCATCACGTTCTCTCACTGAAGTCAAGGAAAGTGAATGAAGTCTCTAATTTGGAAGCGATTCACAAACATGAAGCTCTACTTGAGCTATCCATGGAAATAATGGAAATAATGTAACTTGAAAAGATCCTCATTTCACTGTTAACCAGGCAAACTCTTCCTGGTATCTTCCCAGAGTAGTAAAATAAATGAATACAAGATACATGTCTTTCAGTCAGGCGAATACACAAATGACTTGGGAGGCGGCGAAGCAAAAGGCCAGATCATTTTTACTAAAAGAAAACTTAAATGGCAGACACTAGTATTTGCCTGAAAAGGAAAGAGAAATATAGGATCACTGGGAGACCTGGGACTTGGAGGGTGGGGAATGTAATGTTCAGAATTGCCACTATATCATGAGATAACATTCTTCACAATGTTTTGTTGGCCTATTTTGCAACCAAGGCCTAGACTCTTTGCAACTGAAGAATCCTGCTCTGCACACAATCAAACTTACTTTTTCTTTTTTTTAAATATTTACCTAATGCACTCAACTTCCACTTCCCATAAACAGCTGGTATGTGGCTCAGTTACCACTGAACCCTTTCAGCAATGGCTGCTCTTTAAATATGCAATATAAAGATAAGCATGTGTCCTACAATATGCTCTTTCTTGGTAGTTCACTCTCCAATTATAAACTTTCAGGCCCACAGGGCCAGAAAGACAGACCCACCATGCATGATCTCCTGCTGGTCTGTGGGCAGGACCAGTGCCCATCCTGACAAGACTATCATTCATCTTCAGTGAAATGAGAAAATAGAACTAACATAGTGAGTTTTTTAAAAGTTAGAATCTGTTCAACTTACAGTCTATGTTTATTCTCAGACTGCATCCTTCCTACATTTAGCTAGTAAAGATGTTCTCTCTATAAAATGATAGGGACAGTACAGTTAATATGTTCTTATTTAGAAAAAATAAAACTTGGCCACACTATTGGTTTCCCCCTCCTCTAATTTTTTTTTGAAGACTTACTTATTTATTTATTTGCGAGAAAGAGCAGGGGGAGGGGTAGAGGGAGAGAAACCCAAGCAGACTCAGTGCTGAGCACGGAGCCCGACGTGGAGCTCGATCCCATGACCCCAAGATCGTGACTTGAGCCAAAATCAAGAGTCAGATGCTTTACTGACTGAGCCACCCAGACTCCCCTAATTTTTTTTTTTTTAATTTACTGCTCCAGCATAAAATCTAAATGCCTGGGAAGCACTCTTCCACAGAAGTATGAAAGTAGCGATTCATGTGTAAAGATTAATCATAATTTCCAAGAGCTATACAGGCCACAAAGTTAGGCTACGTCGAAGTCACAGAGAAGCTGACAGTCTTCTCAGACAAGAGACAAAAACAGAATATACAGCCTGAAAGTCAAATGTGAACCTCAATACTCAGAAATTCCTCTATCAGTTAGATTTGTAACAAAAATTAATGGGAAAATAAATAATTCCGGTAGTATGGTGGATGCACAGAGCACACCACTGTGAGCAAAATGGCACAATTCATAGAGCATTGAAGTTGGACTTTAAGAGCTATAGTATCTAGTGATGTCCAAAGAAGGTATGAAGCTTCTGCGGCCACCAGAAGGACAAAGACACAAGAACTAAGTTTGACTGGATCTCTTAAATCAGCAACCTTCTATTCCTGTTGCCTTCCTGATGAAATACCATGATGCAAAATATCTGCACACTAAGTAAAAGAATTCCAGCTGGTAGACATGACTCAGACATTTGTAAGAATATAGTTAATACATGCAAGCCCATTAGGTTTTCAGGTAACAGGAAGAAAAATGCAGTACAGTTTATTTTTCTCTTGCTAAGGCACTGTCATGTAAGCATAAACCTCGAGTATTAATAATAGAATCCAGGTTTACAAGATGAAAGCATAGTGAGAATGTCAGATGCCGTGGAAGCTCGTGTGTTTCTCAAAACTAAAAACTGCAAGAAGAAAAAACAGAAGTGGCCTGCTTTATCCATCTTGCTTAACGAGAGAGCTGCGGTTTAAATTGTTTAAAGTCACAAACTGTTAATTTTTGGAAATGATGTGGATGCTGGCTACTAGTAGTATCAAAAATATATTCAGGATCGTTTTTACTGTATTTGTAATTTTAAAAAGTTGAAGGAGGTTGATGAACTACTGTTAGAAGCCATTCCTGTGTTACATGTAACAGACATGGTAATTATTTGTTTACAATGTTTAGTAAGCCATCCATTTAAGTTTAAACAAAATCAATAAAAACGAAATATGTTGGGGTGCCGGGGTGGCACAGTCGGTTAAGCAGCTAACTCTTGGTTTCGGCTCAGGTGCTGTTCTCAGGGATGTGGAATGGAGACCTGCATTGGGCTCTGCGCTCAGTGTGGAGCCTGCTTAAGATTCTCTCTTCCTCTGCCCCTCCCCCCCTCAAATAAATAAATAAATCTTTAAAAACAAAAAGGAAATATGTATACATATATGATCTGGAAATTAAAGTTAGTCTTAAAATGCAAATAAAATATGGAAAGGGCCTTAAAACTTTTTTTAATCACATACTCAAGAAGGTACCTACCTGATCCCCTCACTCTCCACTATTCTATTGGCAAGGTGGCCCTTGTCTCCAAGGTGGCCCTTGAGGGCAGTTCAGGACCAGGGGACCAATGGCAAGTTACCTACCTATCTCCACGTTAGCCTTCTCATTCCCTCCTGGACTATTCTACGTGACGTCTGTCTCTTCTCTCTTTCAGCACACCATGTGAACCCTCTCTTCCTTAAAACCCAGCTCAGGGGCGCCCGGGTGGCTCAGTCAGTTAAGTGTCCGCTTTCGGCTCAGGTCATGATCTCGGGGTCCTGGGACTGAGCCCCGCATCAGGCTCTGTGCTCAGTGGGGAGTCTGCTTCTCCCTCTCCCTCTGCCCCTCCCCACTGCTCATGCTCTCTCTCGCTCGCTCTCTCTCAAATAATAAATAAAATCTTTAAAAGAAATAAAATAAAACCCAGCTCAGTATTCACAGCCTCCATGAAAACAAAGCAAAACAAACTAAACAGAAAACACGTGGCTTGTAGATCTCTCCCTCTACTTCTGCACAGCCCCTGCATTTATGCACTCAGTAGGATAGAGCACTAAACAAACACTGGATGATGATACAAGTATTTTCTCTAGGACTGAATCAGGGATAATCTGGGATAACAAAGAATATAAATATTATTCATCACCTATTTTGGAAAAATTACAGCCAGTAATTCCATTATCCTAAATATAAATATTTCTGCAGAAACAAAGCCTATCGGAATTTAATCTTTACTCAAAACAAACCATTACCTGTGTTTAATGGACCAGAGCAGTTAAAATGCCACCAAGTAACAGGACCAGTCTGAACATGTGGTCTGGAAATTCTATTCGACCACAGAGCAAAAAGCACACACCACTGACTCGCTTAATCTAATTAAGCTTTCCCAAGGCTGTAAATTCTGTGTGTCGCAAGCAAAGCCACTAAATTCTCGCCCAGAAGCTGTTGCCTACCCAATTACTCCCATCTCTCCCTCTTTGAAGATGGGTCAAGAGGAAACGATGAAACAGTCTTTCAAACCCAAAGCAGCCCTGCCCATCAGTGTCCTCCAGCCCCTCACTCTGCCCTCCCCTACCCTGCAGGTTGCACTGTTTTGGACCGCTTTGAGTCCTCTCTCCTCTCTGATGCATCCTGGTGTGCGCTTTTCCTTCTCATGTTGGGTAAGGACAGTGCAGTAGCCAGAAGTGACACAGAGACAGGGCAGAATTGTTTTAAGGTAATACAAGTGAAAGGATGTCTGTAGGCACTGAGAAAAAAAAGTCCCTAGAATGGTAACATATGAAGTCCTGACTGTCCTCATCAAGGCCTTTATCACAATCCGCAATCACATACTCAGGTGCTTCCCAACTTACTGCAACCGATTCCCCTTCCCCTCCTTCCTTAAAACACTTAATATTTCACTTTTAAGACTCGAGTCTTGAGGCACCTGGGTGGCTCAGTGGGTTAAGCGTCTGGGTTAAGGTCATGATCCCAGAGTCCTGGGATCGAGCCCCACAACGGAGAAGCAGGGGAGCCTGCTTCTCCCTCTGCCTCTGCCCCCATTCATGCTCTGTCTCTCTCTCTCTCTCTCTCAAATAAATAAATAAAATCTTAAAAAAAAAAAAAAGCATTCAAGTCTTTTTTAATGAAAGGGATATCCTGAGATTCCAAAGGCACTTTTTAAAAATTGTAATTAAAGTAATATGGAGAAATACTTCCTCTACCTTGATTCTATGAAGTACATGTATCACTTATAGGAAATATACAACAGTGATTTTCAGTCACTGACGTGGGACTGGACACAGTATCTAGCCATGTTCAATTCCATACTTAAGGATACAGGCAGTTGGGAACAATAGAGAACGAAGACCGGCACCCCAATGGCCCCCAAAATATACTGCTATGCGCCACCGAAATGCTATTTCCTGGAGAGAACTGTGGGTCCTTACAGGAAGACACATAAACAAGGCCTGGACCAACAGCGACATCGCCTGAAGTTCACCAACACGGACTGTCTCTTGAGTACCCAGCAGTGGATGAATGATGAGTGTAAAGAGAAGAATGCGGGGGCGCCTGGGTGGCTCAGTCATTAAGCGTCTGCCTTCAGCTCAGGTCATGATCCCAGGGTCCTGGGATCGAGCCCCGCATCGGGCTCTGTGCTCCATGGGAAGCCTGCTTCTCCCTCTCCCACTTCCCCTGCTTGTGTTCCCTCTCTTGCTATGTCGCTCTCTGTCAAATAAATAAATAAAATCTTTAAAAAAAAAGAGAGAGAAGAATGGGAGGGAGACTTTTTTTCAGCTTAGTCAACGTGGGCCGTTATAACAAACGACCACTGACGGGGTGGCTTACACGGCATTTATTTCTCACAGTTCTGGAGGTTGAGCGATCCAAGATCAAGAGGCTGGTAGAACTGATGTCTGGTGAGGACCCACTTCCTGGATTGCAGGCAGCCATCTTCTTGTCGTGCCCTCACATGGCAATGAGCAGGGAAGAACAAGCTCTCTCTGGACTCTTATAAGGGCACTAATTCCATTCATGAGGACTCCACCCTGGTGACCTCATCTAACCCTAATTACATCCCAAAGGCCCCACCTCCTAATACCATCATATTCAACATACACCTGGGGGGGAAGGGGGAGAGGCACCAACACTTTGGTCCATAACGGGAACCCACAGGATCAGTGAAAGTGTAGACACTAAAGGTTACAATCCATGAGTGCCATGGCCCCAATGTGTCAAGTATGCTGGGCACACAGAAGAGGGAGCACTTAATTCTGCTTAGGGAAGGGACTCAGAAAAAGTCCCATGGAAGAAAGGATACCTCAACTAGGTATTGAAGAAAGAGTAGGAATTGACTAAGAAGGTAAGTGGAGAAGGAATTCTTCAGACAAAAGAATGACACCTTAAAAATCTCCTTCTCTCTCTCTCTCTGTAATTGCCTGGGGTGAATAAAACCAACTTACCAATTTTAATCAGAGCTAAACTAGACTTTTGACTAATGTTGAGATTTCTCCAAAAGTTATTGGTTTTCAGTTTATCATCTATTCGTAGCATCTACAAAAATGACCTACTGAATTCGCAGAGGCAGCAGAATTTTTAGAACATTAACAATACTGAAATGAAACTTAATAGTGTAGTTTACCTTTGTGGCCAATTGCCCGTGTGCATTCTCCAAGCTCACCAAAGTTGATGGGAAGTGTCATTTGCTGCCCAAGCATACATTTCCTTAAGTACTTTGTTATTTTAATATAAATTGATAAAATTTAAATGCTATATACCTACTTCTAAACTCAACCATTCTCAGTAAATCGCTGAATACTTTACATAAACAATAAGATTTTTACAACATGATTTGTTATTCTTACCTCCATGGGAAAAGCTTTGAAATTAACTGTGTGCTCAGAACCACGCTGGTTTTCTCTCCCCCAATGAAATCTAACTTCATACAGTTCAAATTCATGCCCTTGAGGCAATGGACCTCCTGACAGAACTGAAAAGAGAAAGTAAGTTCTGTTTAAATAACAGAAAACATATTCATCAGTACAGCAGAATACTGTAGAATAAACATGGGGGACGTTTTTTGACAGAAAGCTCTTGTGAGCTCTAAAGATTAAATTCATATGGCCAAAATGAGAAATATATTCTAACTGTGGGAAGCATTCACACTATCATACTGATACAGTAAAGTTCAAAAACTCTGAAATACTTGGTAATATTGCATACCATCAACTTCTTGTGTTTCAGGTAAAGGAGTAGACAAAGAAGACACAGAGGACCTATCTCCCTGAGACTTACACTTAGCACTACTCAGGAGACAAGGACAGGGTTTACGTCCCAGACTGACCAACAATTTGCTATCGACCAATCAATAAATTAAACCTTGTTTACAGATCATCCATCTGTACCATACTTTCAATTCAGAGAATAAGTGTAAGCTAACAAAATTACCCTTGAAAAGAATGTTCACACCAATATGATTTTTCGAAAACAAAATCACACTTATTTACCATTTAGTACCACAGAAATGCAAATGAAATAAAATTATGATAAAATATTAACAATATTTAAAATGTTAACATTTGGGGGGAAAATGTTAACATTTGTTCTACAGGGCCCTGCCTCTATTTCTTATTTCTGGATAGGACCCAGAACTTTGTCCCAAACAAGAGCACTCTAAAGGATGATAAAAGATACATTTGTGTAAAAGAATCTGCCTTGAGGCAATAAAACACTTTCCTTAGTTAAACACACCCTGATGTCATAGAGAAAAACTTCATTCGTTACAAATGACCAATTTTGACACAGATGAAGACTGTCTGCATTTTTCCTATAAAAACTGTGAATTCTAGGGGCGCCTGAGTGGCACAGTTGGTTGAGCGTCCGACTCTTGGTTTCGGTTGAGGTCATGATCTCAGGGTCCTGGGGTCTAGCCCCGCGGTGGGTTCCCCACTCAGCATGGAGTCTGCTTGATATTCTCTCTTTCCCTCTCCCTCTGCCCCTCCCGCTCGTGCTGGCTCTTTCTCTAAAATAAATAAATAAAACCTTTAAAAAAAAAAACCTAATTGGTATCAGCTAAGAATTATAAGTTATTTTATGGTACCTAAATTCTAAATGGTATCAGCTAAGAATTATAAGTTATTTTTAGTCCAGGAGCTGACAAAATTTATCCCCTCCCCCAGGAAGCAGTCTCTGAAAGAGAGGGGCACTCACACTTGGGCTGGCATTGCGGAGGAAGCAGTATGCCCAGAGCTGAGTGCCGCACAGGGGAACGGGCCTGTGTTCAGCCTTACCCTAAACCCTAAAGGACAGGAAAGGGAATTGGTGTGGCAAGATTTATTTGTTTGGCTGGTTCTTCTTCTAATCACTTGTTCCAAGAATTTAAGGCTTCTTACATCAAGTACCTGTCATCCAGCCAGAAGGCATAAATCAGAAAGAAGAGCAAAAGGAAAACGAAGACAGAGACAGAAAACAGATGGAGACGTGAGGCTATTGCACAAATGAATGCCGTGAAGTCCTTACGAAAAGTACCCTATATGTGTGGTTCTATGCTTTCTGCCAGCTCAAAGAAGAAAAAGAGCATCAAGCAGCAGAACACAACTGTAATTTTCCTCTCCAGGGGGAAAGGAAGTGAGACACATGGCCGTTAGGATAACACTATCTCACACACGATTTTTAGGTTTTCTTCGTGCTTGGTCTTATTTTAAGTTGTACAACAAATCAGAGGGGTCAGGAGCGCCTGGGTGGCGCAGTCGGTTACACATCCAACTCTTGGTTTCAGCTCAGGTCGTGATCTCAGGGTCGTGACATCGAGCCCCACATCAGGCTCTGCGCTCAGTGCAGAGTCTGCTTGAGATTCTTCCTCTCCCTGCCCCTTCTGCTTAACCCCTCTCTCTCTCTTTCTCTCAGATAAATCAATCTTTAAAAAAAAAAAATTGGAGGGGTCAGTCAGTGTCCCCATCCCAATGAACAGGGGAGAAAGTGTGGCTGGGACAGTTCAAGAGTGACCTGCCCTGGGGCACCCAGCTAGCCAGCTCCAGGAGCCTGGAACTCCAATCTTCTGACCCACATCTCACCCTGAGACAGGACAGGGAAATTCAAATCTCTGCGTCTGTGAGCCAGAACTGAAAAAAACAATGAGTTCTTTAAGCCTGGGTTTCTAAACTGCAGTCCCTCCTTTGAGTACTACACCTCATCCTATTTCCCAAAACAAACAAACAAAAAAAAGTGAACACGTGGATCACAAAGGTTTACAGATATCCCAAACTGCAGAGCAAGCACACGGCATGCTCTCCAATAACCATCCACACTGTGGATGAAACGCTTGTATTTCAACAAGCAATGCCACAGTTTGTAAATAACCTCAAAAAATCACTCCTTTCCCACTGGCTGCCCGATGTTGGTCTTAAGAAAAACCAGGAAGGAAGTCTGGACTGTACCCACTCCCAGAGGTGGAATGTACCCCACCTCCCAAACCAAAAAGAATCCATGGGAAAAAGCTTCTTGTAACATCCCGTGCCACACCCCGGCCTCCACCATCAGAACTCGAAAACACTCCCCACGCTCCCCTCAGCGGGGCAGCGAGGGCCTGACCTGAGGTGTGGGGGCCAGTTCCCTAACACTCCACTTTTTTTTTTTTTTTTTAAAGATTTCATTTATTTATTTATTTATTTATTTGAGAGAGAGACAGAGATAGTGAGAGAACAGGAGCAGGCAAAGGGAGAGGGAGAAGCAGGCTTCCCGTGGAGCAGAGGGCCCGATGCGGGGCTCGATCCCAGGACCCCGGGATGATGATCTGAGCCGAAGGTAGACGCTTAACCGACTGAGCCACCCAGGCGCCCCCCTAACACTCTACTTTCAACAGAAGGTGGAAATTGTCTTAGAGGAGGCTTAGCTCCGCGTTGCTGAGGAAAAAGAAAGGTCAGCACTGTGAATGGAAGCACATGTGACATGGAAAAGAGGATTTATAAAATCTTTCCCCCAAACCTCTTTGTAGGGCGCACGCACAGAAGCGCACCATATTTCTGAGCTGGTATAGAGCCGTCTACCCATACTTTCCTATAGAAACAGAGGAAAGTGACCTTGACAGTGAATTCAGGGCCCCAAAATACAACGCCCATCTGATCGATGCCCAGTATTTCTTTCCTAGGAATCAAGCCTTTAGTTTAGAACTTGAAGACAGAGCTGCTATTTTAAAAGCCCTAGAAACTCAAACTGCACCAATTTATGTGTTGACAGGGAGCAGTTCCAGGCCCACAGGGCTTCATTTACTCATCCTTTCAACTAATATTTTTATACCAGGTACCACATTAAATGCTTAAGATATACTGACTTGGCTAAAACGACAACATTCACTAGCCTCATGGATCTTACATTCTATTAGAGTGAAATGAAAATTCGCACGTTTATCAAGATCAACATTTTGCTGAGTGGTATTTGGTCACCGCCTGGCAGATTTGTTAGCTGTGATGCCATTATGTTCAATAAAATTATAATGAAATAAGACCCTCACAGGTCTTACACTCCACTGGGTTGAAAAATAAACGCAAAGAAGGGAAGCCTTTTGCCCAGGCCTGGTCCCCAGGGAGAGGTGACAAAGACGCCGCTTTCAGCCAGCAATCAAGGCTCCGGGTACCTTTTGCTTTTGCTGCAGATGAATAGTCCAAAGTTAAACCACACTAAAATCACATGGCTGTACAAAGCCATAAAAAATAACAAAATACTGAATTCAGAATTTTATGAGGTGCCAGCTAAAAGCATTACCTGTTCATCCCCCAAGAATGATTGCATTGATAGACTAAAAATAAATAGTACCTCTGTTTTACCCATTTGGCAACATCCTCTTAAAGCATTATTCTCCCTTTTCACAGCTTATTTTTTTTTTTTTAAAGATTTTATTTATTTATTTGACAGAGAGAGACACAGCGAGAGAGGGAACACAAGCAGGGGGAGTGGGAGAGGGAGAAGCAGGCCTCCCGCTGAGCAGGGAGCCGGATGCGGGGCTCGATCCCAGGACCCTGGAATCATGACCTGAGCTGAAGGCAGACGCTTAACGACTGAGCCACCCAGGCGCCCCTCACAGCTTATTTTTTTAATAAGAAAACTAGTCATACCAAAAGGGGTGCACTTTTCCTACATTTATGAGCATCAAATTTTGCTGAGTGATATTTTGTCACCATGTGGTAGGTTTATTAGTTGTGATGTCATTATGTTCAATAAAATTACGGTAAAACAACATGAAACTCCCACTGATGACACGCTGCACTTCCTTAGAATAACACACTTGTGGAAAGAATATAAAATAAACCACTACCACTACCACTAGCTGCTTTTTCTTTAATGCTCTTTAATAGGCACGGCTGTTATGCTTATACATATAAAAAGAGCTCCTTTCAGAAGCCTCTGCAAAATCTGAGAACCCCATAAAGACATGATATATATGCATTTACCTAAATCTAGCTAAGCTTCCATAAGCCTTTGCCAAAAACAAATTTGCCAGATAGTTCAAAGGCTGTTGATCAAGGCTTATCCCCCCTCATTTCATTTGAGTTCAACCCACATTTAAAGCTGGACTCCATGCCCAGCCCTGTGGTGCCCACCAAGGAGGTAAAAACAAGGACACAGTCTCTGTGCTGGCTGGACATTCTCAGTGCTTAAGAAACTTAATACTGTCATTTAAACATGAGGAGCAGTAAGGGAAAGTGCGAAGGAACCAGGAGAGCACCAAGCAAGGGCCATGCCAGAACCACGGTGGCATCGGAAGATCAGAGAAGACTTTCCAGAGGAGATCACTAAGCAGTCTGGAAGAGGAAGCTAAGGGAAGTGAGTAAGTACATTCCAAGCAGAGAGAAGGGGCTGAGAAAGGCCTGGGTCTATTTCAGGAGAATAAAAGTAGGCTTCAAGATGCAAGCACCAGGAAGGGACTTGTAGGCTATGCCTAAGAGCTGGGAGTTTATCACAGAGGGAATCACCAACAGCTTTTAAGCAGAGGACTAATATCTTCTACATTTTAAAATGTTATTCCCGGGGTGCCTGGGTGGCTCAGTTGGTTAAGCCTCTGCCTTTGGCTCAGGTCATGATCCCAGGGTCCTGGGATCAAGCCCCCTATCGGGCTCCCTGCT
Organism: Halichoerus grypus; assembly: GCF_964656455.1. Taxonomy (NCBI): domain Eukaryota; kingdom Metazoa; phylum Chordata; class Mammalia; order Carnivora; family Phocidae; genus Halichoerus; species Halichoerus grypus. The sequence continues at coordinate 69,823,704 of NC_135716.1, read as the reverse complement.
CAGCTGGGAGACTGCTTCTCCCTCTCCTGTTCCCTCTGCTTGTGCTCTCTCTCTCTCTCTGTCAAATAAATAAATAAATAATCTTTAAAAAATAAAAAAATAAAGTGTTATTCCCATACCTTCATGGACAGTGGACCAGCAAAGCGCAAGCCTAACTACTAGGCTGTCATAACCCAAGCACAGATGGTGAGGCCCAGAGACAGAGTCCACCAGAGCCGTATCTCCAACATGGAGGGAAACTGTTAATGGTCCCTGATGCGTCCCTCAAACGTCCCTAAAGACCCAAACAGTTCATTCTCGATGGGTCTAAAGATTTTATAACTTCAGTTTAACTTCTAAGGAATCCAAAATGTATTCACAAAACGTTCCAAAAATAGTATAAATTAGTTCTTCTAAAAAGCATTTGAAATCTTAAAAGCAAAAAATCAATTCTTTTACTGCCTTTAGCTTCTAACCTACAGTTTCATTTCATATTAAAGAACGAATATTGTCAGCTCTTAAGAGCGGGGATAACATGGGCAGTATGGGGAGGAGGCCAGTTAGCCTGGGTCTGCATAAGCGAAGGGAAGCAGATTAAGGCAACTGTCCAGGTAATGCAAGACCCCCAAAGTTAGCTAATGATAAGGACAATCATAAAGAAATTCAACCCTGACATCTCATGTAAGTAAACAATACAGAGCCACTTCGTAAGTGAAAATAATTTTAAGATATTTTTGACAACTTCATCTTTAAATCAGCAAGGCACTACAAAAAAGTTGTCGTTTTTGAAAAAAAAAAAAAGTATGATTAATAATAACAGTAATCTAGCCTAAATTTAATATTGAGAATTAGAAAAGACCCAGAAGTAAACTGTCTAATTAGGGTTTCTATAATAAGTTACAGCGAAGGGCACAAATGACCCATCCTGATTAGCAATTTCTCCCATACCAATGGCCCATTAAAAATGTCATTACCCTTAACACAGCTTGTCATGAAATGGAATGACATTCTATTGCAGAAGCTTGGCCAGTCTCACACTCTCTCATGACTTGAGTAAGTATCCAACCACTCGGGCTAGAAATCTACAGTTATATTTTTATACTTAAGCTACTCTTTATACCGCTGTATCGTGTCTGATTTAGGGTCGTGTACACTAAACGTGGCAATTCCTGTGTTACACTGATTCACGGGTCCGACAGAGAGATTAAATGACAGATGCGGCAGCCTGAATAACGTTCTCCGTACTCCAGGAGATCCCAGGACCCGGAATGTGAAGCTCGGCTCAACTCCACGTTAAGAGGCACTCTGTCACCTTGAAAGATGCTGAGAGCAGAGGGCGAAGCACAGTGACGGGAACCCAAAGCGTGGTCCAGTCCCGGGGCTCCTACCCAGCGCATCCTCCCAACGGGTCCCTCGTCACCCCTGTTCCACATGGCCAGACACCGACTTCCTGTGGATGGCATCTCAGAACTCTCTCCGTGTCATCCCTGATTTCCCACTAGCACTGCCTACAGCAGCGCCCCCTCTCTTCCAGGTCCCGTCTTACTCACTATGGCCCGGTGAATTTTCCTAAAACAACATATTTTACAGGAAAAAAAAAAGGTTATACTCTTTAGACTTGATCCAAGATCCCTCATGAGTTTGCTCCAACACAGCCTCTCGATGTATATATTAATCTCATTTACCATGAATCAATCTTTTCTTCCAGATACACTTCAGATTCACTTTTCCTCATCCAACGTCTAGACCTTCAAATCGCTATGTCTTTTCTGCTTGTTGCCCTCTCTTCCCATATAGTCCAATCTTCCCCATCCAAATGCTCTTCACTCTTCAGTGATCACTGCAAATGCTACTTCCTCTGCCCATCCTCCCCTAATAATGGCAGCCCAAAATCATCTCTTCCTATACATCTATCTTTCATAATCCACCACTGTAATCTTCTTGAGGGCAGGTTGGGGGCTTGATTTCTATTTACCTGATCCAAAGCAGGTAGGTAAAACAAAGATTACATCTTTGCAAGCCAGAGAAAACCAGTAAAAGAAGCCAATGCAAATTGCTAAGTGGAAGAAGTCAATGTACGCTTCCAACTATATGACATTCTGAAAAATGCAGAACTATGGTGATGGTAAAAAGATCGGTGATTGCCAGGAGCTGGAGAGGGGAAGGAAAGAGTAGGAAGAGCACAGAGGAGTTTTAAGATGATGAAACTATTCTGTAGGACAGTATACTGGTGGAGACATGCCATTATACATTTGTGGAAGTCCACAGAATGTACAACACCAGGAGTGAACCCTGATGTAAACTTTAAGTTTTAGGTGATAATGATGTGTCAACACAGGTTCATCAACTGTAACAAATGTGCCACTCTGGTTCGACTCTTTTGCCTGTGGGTCAACAGCCAGAATGCTGACAGTCAGGTGTGAGCCCCCACATCCCTTTCTCCAGGAAAATGGGTAACATGGCCTACAGAAGTTCCTTCTACAACATGGCCAGATCCTTACATGATCACATTACTGTGATATCCACCAGATCACAATCCCTGCCCATGTGCACAGAGCTTCTAATCCAATTTTTAGACTCATTCTTAAATATGAACAAAGAGCCAAAGATAACTAAACATTTGAGAAGAACTCCCATCTTAAAGAGAGAGACCAAACAAATAGAAAAACCCAGAATCAACAGAGACACAGAAAGAACAGAAAAAAAAAAAAGCAATACAGAAAACAATGGAAAAAGAGTCTGCATTTATAAAATAAATAGCAGAAGCTGTACTTGAACAACTAAGAAAAATTATAGAAGAAGCACAGCTTTTTTAGAAGTAAAAAACGTAAGAGCACGAAATAAAAGTTTAATAGAAAGACCAAAAGCGGGGCGCCTGGGTGGCTCAGTTGTTAAGTGTCTGCCTTCAGCTCAGGTCATGATCCCATGGTCCTGGGATCAAGCCCCGCATCGGGCTCCCTGCTCAGCGGGAAGTCTGCTTCTCCCTCTCCCACTCCCCCTGCTTGTGTTCCCTCTCTCGCTGTCTCTCTCTGTCAAATAAATAAAAATCTTAAAAAAAAAAAAAAAAAAAAAAGACTAAAAGATGTAAGTTGAGGAAATCTACCAGGAAGTAGAACAAAAAGACAAAAACAGAGGAGTTATGAAAGAATAAAGGAAAAACAGAGAACTTATCAATTACATAATGTAAGAAAATTTCTAAGAAATGGAAGACACAGTTATCCTGATCAAAAGGCCCACCAAGCACCCAGCACAGAGACATACAGGTATCCAAACATTAGCCCTCACATGCCCTTCTCCTCAGGAAGTTACTGGAAGATGGACTATAGGAGGGAATAAACCAAGAAACTCCTTGAAATGAGGGATCAACTTCGAAAGTGGCTGCCCAGCATTCAGGAAACATGGTATTGGACACGGGAGATAAGCAAAGGGACCTCCTAGGCATAAGGTCCAGGGAGCTGCAGGTGATGGCTAGAGGGCAGGCCTAGAGATCAAGTGATCCAGAGGGGCAGAAGAAGGGAGAGGCCTCCAAGGGGAGCTGGGAAGGACCAAAGGAAGGAAGGGAGGGACTTCTCAGTGTAGCTGTGCCATCTGTCAGAGTCTGGAAATAAGATCATGATAGATAAAATAAGAAAATAAATAAACAAGACTGCATTAACTCCAGGGGAGAAAAACTCCACACTGTTCAATAAAGGAAAGAGAATATAGTCTCAGCTGGAAACAACAGCTACACGGTCATAGTGATAAAAATACTGAGAATTTAAAGAAAAACTGTAACTTAAGTATACAGGGACAACAGAGGGGCAAACCATGATGGCGGAGGGTAGTAAGAGAACCAGCCTCATTCCCATAGCAGGGAGTTCACAGATATCTTAAATGTCAAAGGAGGACGGTATGAACCTATCCATAAGGGATGGAGACAGGAGAAGTAGCTAAGAATTGAACATGGTTGTCACCAGGGCAGAAAGTTTTAGCTGGGGCCTGGGGGGTAGGGTCTCACCAGGGGCAGAGAGAAACAACATATAGCACAAGTCAACTATTTAAATTATGTGTATATCCTATTTTGATAAAGATAACCCTTGAATTAAATAAATGAAGGACAGGGTGTTCGGGGCTTGCAGACTACTCCTTTGAAAAGCTTAAATATCCTAGGAAAATAAATGGTCCACACATGGTATTTTTTGTCCCTTCTTTTTTAAGTTTGAGAAATATGGAAAAGGCAGAAACAACGAAGAAGACATTATTCCAGCAGCAGAAAGGAGACCCGGCATCTAAAGGTGCAAGCTCTCCAAGGAGGCAGGAGTAAGGGGTCTGGAACATGTGTATCCAAATTAGGCTGGGACAGAGAGCTCTCCCCTGCTGGTCAGGGGTGGAGGATGGAGGGGACTGGACTGCAAGGGAAAAACCTTGTGGTTAGAGAGTTGAGGCACTGCTTGATAGTCTCTGTTTTGGGAATGAGTGAAGGGGCCAAGGAAAATCGTGAATGTTTGAGAAGGTACCAGAAAGAAATGTTAAATTCAATTTGATCAAGTAAATTGGATCTTAGAGCAGAGAGTATTTGTACTCAGTCATTCCTCCATGCTTCCATATTTCATAACTCTTCCATAACATCTTTATACTAATACTTTAAAGGACTCTCTTTTCACTAAACTATGAATCCTCGAGAACGGTCTTATGCCTTTGTCTACACATACAGACTCACCACGGTGCCTGATGTGAAATGCATTTTTGTTCTATAGATATATAAATGTTTATTTCCAAAAATACAAAGGCATGTCAACACACCAACACACATTTATTACATTAATATGCTTTTTATAAACCAAGACAGTCAGCATTTAATAATTTTACTATAGTTTAAAAATAATACCTAATGTCCCTCATGGATAGCCCCCCCCAAAAAATCTTATTTAAGTTCAAATTTACATCTGAAGCTGTCTCTCTTTGACTACATATAATAACACCTAGGATCTGTTTGGGATGATGCCCATACCTTAACTCAACTGAGAACATCAGGGAAGACTACATGAATCTATGACTAACTAGCTCGTAGATTCTAAATTAAAGTTCGGGAACATTCACAATGAGTTTTAAAACAAAAATTCCATAGTTGAAAATCAATGCCTGCCCTGTCAAATAATAAACCTGAAAAGTTTATGGTTTGAAATATCAAAGTATTGATTCAGAATTAATTTTGAGTACAGGTGATCTCTGTTCATTAGTACTTCCTAATATTTCAACATACTCTAATTTTATATTCCAACATACTCTAACTTTATATTCCTTCCAAGAGAGAAATCCAACTATTCACTAAGAAAAGCATAATATAATGCTAATTTTTAAAAAATTCTCCTTTCTTCTCCCCTACATTTAAGTCAATTTCCTTGATAATTTCCAACACCTTTTCCATAAAACATTTCAAATCCATCTCAAACAGGTTCAAAGGGGAGAGGAAGAGCTAAAAATAAATACAAACAAGAGTTTTGTTGGCCATTTAAATCTTTTATACTAAGGTTAGAGAATGTTTTTGATTGCTATTAAAATCCTTGCCACATTAATATAGTAGAGATAATTAATTTGAGAAGTCTATCTCGAATGCCAGATTATGTCAATAAATCCTAATCTTTAGTTTTACAAAGCAGTGAAACAGAAAATTTTAATTTTCTAAATGAATTAAGCTAATGAACGATTCAGGACAAAATGCAGATTAGTACACCTGCATATACTTTTCCTTAAATCTCACAAAGTTTCAGTTGATCAACTAAGGTTGTTCCAGGAATCATATAACACAACCAAACTACCACCTCCATAATTTCATCCTTTTATCCTTTCAAAAACGTTTTAGAAATGCATTTTATAGTATACTAAGCTATCCTGATAATGGTAGTATGTTAATTCTACCTTTAAAGTCATATAAGCCAAATCAATTCAATAGCTCCATAAGAACTTCTAATTTACAAAGGCATGCAAAAGCATCTTCTAATATACCTGATTTTGACTTCAGGATAACCTGAATGGTATGTCCATCGTTGGTGACTTCACAGTCTCGGCAGACCACATAATTTGGGGAGAGGCGGACATCCAGCAGTGAGGGGTCATATCTAGCTTCTCTAGAGTTTAAGTTAATGGGAGACTGGTATTCCCCATTAGCATCAGGAAACACCAAGCCCCACTCAACACCTAAGCACAAAATAAAGCAAATTTAGAACAGGTTAAAAGAAAGTTCCAACAAAATTTAACATGTAAAAGCTAGTTTAGACACTGTTTATGATCCTTGACATTATTAAAGTTATGACTATTCTTTCTTTACAGATGAAGTATGGTAAATGTGTATGAATTTCTGCATTCATATTTTCAATGATATAATGCTATCAAATACCACACACAAAGTATTGTACTAACAAAATATTCTATTTGTCTTTGTCCACATAGATGTAATAATACCTGATTCTAGGAAATTTAGGTCATCTTTAAGTGACTGAAAAAGAATCAATAGTTCCACAAAAATTTCCTCGGCTCATTAGTTCAATTACATGCAGTACTTGAGAAATACCTGAAACTCTGAACTTGCTTGATGAGTGCCAAAAACCATAAATCTGATGCTAGTGAATAAACACCTCTTATCAGAAATGCAAATACAGCAATTCTGAAGTGGGCATATGCATATATACGCACACCGATATAATCATACAATATATACATATATTCTCTTAGCATATTTTATAAAATTATAAATTCCCATTTGTTTCGACATCAGAACCAGTGGTCAATTAGGAGCACCAGTGGTCTATTACGAGTCCTACATCTTCCGCGATAAATGGAGCAAACAAAACTTTTTAAAAGTCAACCCCCTTCCGACCAAGCCCACTGATTCAGCTTGAAATTTGGGGCTTCTTTGGAGTTGAACACTGTTAGTACCCTTCACGCAAAGAGTAGTGGCAAGAATGCTTTCCCCCAGCAGGGTCCGCACAGCAAGCAAGAAACGAATAGTTTCGGTAACACTGTGTACCTAAGGTGCTGAGTAACGCAGCTCTTCGCGGGCACTCAGTACACACAAGGGTTCCAGGCGCAGCGTAAGGCCGGCCCTCCGGATGGCCGCAGGTGCCAACTGCTGCGCGGCAGCACGGCCCGGCTCCCCGACCCGAACGCAGGTGGCGGGCACGACCGCTCTGCCTGCGGCCACTTCGGCCCCAAATCGGGCCTGGGGAGCGGGAAAGCGACAGAGACGCACGTGGGAAAGAGGAGACGCGGCAGTGCTGGGAGCGCGCGAGAGCTGCAGGGACTCGGCGCTCGGCGGGACGCACACGCGGCGCCCGGGACCCCGGACTCCCCACCCGACTCGCGGCCGGTTACCTTCTTCGTAGCCCCACTCCACCCCCTCCTCCTCTTCCTCTTCATCCTCTTCCTTCTCCGGGAAGGCGACGGAATCTTCGATGAAGCTCAGGTCAGCCATGGGAAAGGCCGTGGGTCCCCTCGGCGCTCTCGCCCGAGGTGCCTGCGCGGCAGCAGGGAAGCGGGCAGGAGTGGGAGTGTGAGCGCGTGGGAGTGTGAGGCCGAGCGGGAGCGCGTGGGGGTGCGAGTGCGCTAGTGTGTGAGTGTCAGCGCGCGCGTGTGGGTGTGAGCGCGCGAGCGGGCGCGAGGCGGGAGCGAGGCGGGAGCGGGCTGGGCCGGAGTTTTCGGGCGGCCGGGGCAGGGAGCGCGCGTCCCGAGTCCCGGCGGAGCGCGAGGGGAACCGCAGCTCCAGGAGCTGCAGCGGGCGGATTATAAACACGACCGGGGCGTGTCTGGCACGGGAGGATCCGCCCCCTTCGCTCGGTGGCCCCGGCGCCGGGGGCTGGACAGGAGGGAAAGGGCCTGGGGCTACCGGCCCCACAGGGGAAACTTCGGAAGCCGGGTCGCCCTACCTGCGGGGTTGGCTCCCCACTCCCGGCTCTCCCACGCTTACCTTCCAGAAGCCTGCGAATCGCCCAAGGACCCGTGTGTGCAGGCCCTAGACCCGGGGCTTTCTACCTTATTAACTTTCGGCTTTCCTACAGGAAGTACCAAAAAAAAAAAAGTGGAGGGGTGGGTCGGGAAGGAGAGAGATTAATTGCCATGGGTAAGAGAAAAGAGAGGGCTGGGAAGACCCTGGAAGAAGTTTCCCACTCTGAATTTTTATTATTGGCTATTTACTTTATCCTTCGTCCTTAAAGGACGGTGGAAAGGAGAATGGAAAAATTTCCAAGAAACTTGTAGTTCCTAAAACATGTAAGACAAAATTGTTTTAATCCAGAGGAGTGGATATAATTTGGAGATTTTTTTCCCTAAAATAAATTATCTCAAAAGCAAGAGTACTGACAAGCAATAAAGAAAGGGTGTTTGGTATTAGTTTCAGAGTCTGGGGTGCTGTTGCAAGTACAGCTTGCTGTGTACACAGCTCCCAAACGCCTCGTGAAATCGTGTAAATAATGAAATGCACACATTGCATAACAAACAGGAACTTCCCTGATCCTAAGAGGTCGCACTGTTACCTCTTAAACGGACTTCCCAATGACTTAATCCCTTAAGCCCCGTGTTTCAATGCGTTTTAAAAGCCCCAGCTAATAACCCCTGATCGGGTTAACTCCGTATTTTTAGAAGCTCAGATTTGGACCTTAAGCAGAATTTGTTTTTTGGGGGGTTTTTTGTTTTCTTTTTTAACTTTTTTTTTTATGTTATGTTAATCACCATACATTACATCATTAGTTTTTGATGTGGTGTTCCATGATTCATTGTTTGCGTGTAACACCCAGTGCTCCATTCAGTACGTGCCCTCTTTAATACCCATCACCAGGCTAACCCATCCCCCACCCCCCTCCCCTCTGGAACCCTCAGTTTATTTCTCAGTCCATAGTCTCTCATGGTTCGTCTCCCCCTCCGATTCCCCCCCCTTCATTTTTCCCTTCCTGCTATCTTCTTTTTTTTTTTTCTTAATATATAATGTATTCTTTGTTTCAGAGGTACAGGTCTGTGATTCAACAAAGCAGAATTTGTTTTTATATGCTCTGTACACGCACCAAAACGTCTGTTAGCAGTTTGAATAGCCGGTTCTTAAATCATCCCATCTTGGGCGCCTGGGTGGCTCAGTCGTTAAGCGTCTGCCTTCAGCTCAGGTCATATCCCAGGGTCCTGGGATCGAGCCCCGCATCGGGCTCCCTGCTCAGCGGGAAGCCTGCTTCTCCCTCTCCCACTCTGCCTGCTTGTGTTCCCTCTCTCGCGGTCTCTGTCAAATAAATAAAAATAAATAAATCTGTAAAAAAAAAAAATCATCCCATCTTTATGAATGCTTAATTCCTCATAGGATGGAGATGCTCCTCCTAGGGATTTTTAGGTTCTGTGCTCCTAGCATTCAGTGCCTGCTCAGCCCTCCACTTTTTTTTTTTTTTTTTTTTTTTATTTGACACAGAGAGAGAGCAGGAACACAAGCAGGAGGAGTGGGAAAGGGAGAAGCAGGCTTCCTGAGGAGCAGGGAGCCCGATGCGGGGCCCGATCCCAGGACGCTGGGATCATGACCTGAGCCAAAGGCAGGCGCTTAAAGACTGAGCCACCCAGGCGCCCCAGCCCTCCACTTTTTAAAAAAGCCACTTAACAGATTATTAGAAATTACTCCAGAAGGTGGATTGGGATTGGCGGGGGACCCTCAAATCAATCAATTCTGACACTTCCTGGAACAATTAGCTAAAGAGGTGAAAACTATTGGTCAGCTTTAGCTTTGAGGATTCCAAGCACTTGTAAAAAAAAAAAAAAAACCCCCCTTAACATAAAGACTAAAAAGTCTACCATTATGAGGACTTGAGCCACAGTCTAAGAGACATGAAATTCATTCTTCACTCACTGCCTTTAGGGTGTTCTTTAGTGGATAACCTCTCTCCTCTGCTCTTCTAATAAGCCTGAGACTGACAGAAGTATAAGTCTACCCTATAGTTTTTAAAAATAATAAGCACTACCCGAAGTATTAACCATTTTCACTCAAGTTCTTCTAAAAGGAATGTTTCATTTATCTTTCCATTGTTGAAAACTTTTTCACAATCTTGAAATTTTCATTAAAGTTCCTTTCTAGAAGTATATTCACACATTAATCAAATGCTGCAGCTAATGCAACCTGTAGAAAATAATAAAATCATTTTGCCACCCTGAGCTCATCAGTAATGTCCATACCCCTTGGCCCAAACGTGCATAGATGCCAAACTGTAACTGTTGTGTGACCACCAGTTTCATTTAAAGTATCACATGAATTATAGAGATGTTTACCAAACCAGAGGACAACAAAATCACCATGGAAAAAACTCAATGTTCCATGAGTAAATGGTGTGCCATATTTACTGCAGACAGCCTGAAAGATTGAATTACCAATATTGAATTTCGTAGCTAATAGACCATTTTGTATATAGCCAACAATATATCACTATTCATAAATGCAGTTAACCACTAGACAAACATATGTTTACCCATACTTGTTCTTTCTAAATTATTCAACATCGTGTGTATAATGTAGCTCCCCACTGCAAGCCTAGGATACCCTACCCAGCAACATATGAACCATTCTACTGTGCATCCAAGTATTCAATTAACAGCCTTAATTGCTTTGAGACTGTGTGCTTTAGATTTCTGCTAATTAACAGCACCTTAAGACCTTCTCTTCTCAGGTCCCTGTACTATATTATCGCTAAAGATGGAATTTCTATTTCTAGTTATTATAAGGTATCTGTCACCATAAAACCTAAACACACAGATGGAAGATATAGGCCAATTCTTTGATTTATAAACTAGAACAAGCACACCTAAATCTAATATCAGAGAATCTAAAAATATTCATGCTCTCTATTATGAACATAAGTACTCCACATATCCCCATATGTAATTTTAAAAATATTTCAACCTAATATCATATTTGATTCCTTAAATTAACTTTCTATTGCTCGCTTTTAGTGTTTGCATAACTGAGGTCAAACCACATCAGTAGAACAATTTGTTAAAACTAAGACCTATATAACAAATTACTATTTGATACCAAGAAAACAGAAATACCTAAAAAGGGACAAACTGATCTAGATGCCACAGGGACAAAGAGACACTAAGATTGCGTCACAGCACCCCTGACTTACACACCCCTCTCCTCTCAATCTTTTCCTATCCTTTGCCTACCTTATCAAAGCTTTCTTCTTGTGTTGGTGAGTTTCAGCCCTACAGTCGTCCCAAACAATTATTACTTAATTCTTATGTGCATCTTATGCTCTGGGAGCATCTCAAGGACAGAGCTAACATATGTATGTCAAAATGGCTTCTAACTAGATTGTAAATTTCTGAATTTCAACAATGAATTGTGTTCCTTCATGTGCACTGCTCTGCATTGTGCACTGTGGGAGACCCCAAAATGAATTAACACTCCTTCTGCCAGTAAGGAATTCATAGTTCTCTTGGGATTGGGGGGGGCAGGGGGAGTCAATAATTAACTATAATAAAGGCAATATATTTAATAGAGATGCAAGCACCATTACATCTGAGGAAGATGCAATTCATACAGATGGGAATGATCGAGCAAAGTTTCTTAGAGAAGATGGCTTTTAAGGCAAATGCAAAAGGATGAGTAGGATTTAGAGGACAGTGAGTGAGCAAACAGCATTTCAAGCACAAGTAATGATGCCAAATCATGGAAGTGCTGATTGTGGACCCGTTTCTCCATGAAGTACCGCCGTGACCTGCCAAAACCAATCTAGATTACTCAAAAAAAGTGTGCTTCAATGGGATTATGTCTGAAGAAAGAGATTTCTTTGGTTTAGTTTGTTAGTCTGATTTTTGTTTTGTCAGTAAAGACATCTTTAACCTTAAAAACAAAGCAGTCACCTGTTTTACCAGCAAAAATAGATTTATTTAGGAATATCAGAGAATTGCAATGGCAAAACCATAGGCAAGTCCAACAAATAAAGGAAAGGGGTATTATTTTATGGAGAAGAAGGAGAGGTTGGAAGGGGTAGTTTTGAATGAAAGCCCATAGGAGAAAAGCAAGAGTTAAAGGTGATAATGGTTTCTTATTGGCTGAGTTGCAGGGATGGTTCATTTCTTGTAAGAGATATAATGGACATCATTCCCTATTGGGGCCTGTAACTGATGATTTTTTCCTGTTGACAATTCTTCTATTCAAGTCTGTAATTGACAATTCTTCCTATAATAGACATTTGAGAAATAAAGCTCCCCTTTTCTGTGCTCGCCCTCTGGCCTCCCAACTCCATTTTAGTGAGGCTTCCCTTTATTAAATTTCACAACATCAAAATTTTCCTCCTTATGTATATTTTGATTTCTGAAGCTTTCAAGCTTTGCTTATAAGGCAAGAAGTTCTGATTCTTTCATATTTTTTCTGATCAGATTAATCTATTTTGCTTGCTTACAGCTTTGTTTATGAACCTACTTTGGTTTGGTCTCTTCTTGATCTTTGTCTTCCAAACATCAGTTTTTAGTCTTCAGGCTTGGTGTAGCTGTGGCAGATTGTTTTATTGTTTCTGTCATTCGCGGCCCCTCTCCATGAGATTTTACTTCACTGACTGACCATAGAACCTGCTTTGACCAATTGAATATGAGTAGATATGCACATGCCACTTCCAATAGAAGCCTTAAGGAGTTGTCATGTGGTTCCACCTCCTATTTGTCCATCTGTCCCCAGATTATCCAAGAAAGGCACTGCTTCTTCAGTCACTCTGGATCCTGGCATGAAGAAGACCCATAGATCAGAGCCACAGGCAACCAGAAGTTGACGTGTAATGTCAGTGAGAAGTAAACCTTTGTTTTAAAAGCCACTGAAATCTGGGGATAATCTGTTACAGCAGCATAACCGAGCACAATCTAGCTGTTACAGTAGCCCATTGGGTAAAGGTGAGTCCAAGGATAATTTTCCTTTCCTCAAATGCTTTTTTCATCTTTTTCTTCAGCGTAAAAGTACCTCTCTGGCCTGCAAGGAAACTGAACAGTCTCAAGCTGTGCCCTTATCCCACCTTGCAAAGGTCTTAGAAGCCCTGGCCCTAAGTAGGATCCTCACAATCTTACCACACGGTGAGAAAGCCCTTATCCATCAGAAATCCCCATCCGCTCTAAGTAAACATAGGCTATAACTTCTGAGGTCATACCACTTATGCGTGGGACCCCACATCTAGCACCAAAATGACAAAGGCTGCAATTGGGATGCGAGATCATTATAGTGATGCTTCTCGAATCTACCTGTATTAGAAAGCAAAACTTTTTTTAGGGAACCTTCCTAGTATTCTGCCAAATGAAACTCCCACTCAAGTGGTTAGAGTGCTTCCATTTACCGTGTACAGATCTCTAGCCCTGAAATTATGATTGTGTTTAAAATATGTACTTTATAGCCATCTCCTCCTCCAATCAACAATGAGCCCCCAAGAGCAAAAGATTCATCTTATTCCTCTTTGTAGTCCCCACATGGTAGGGACCTAGGAATTTATTTCCCTGTGCCAGCAACCATATGGTGACCTGATTAGCCTTTGTAAGTATATTAGTGCAATAAAAATTATGATTACCAAGGTAGAAGCTTTCAAAGTGCAGTGGGGCCACAAAAAGAGGGAGTGGTCCAGTTTACTTGGTGGCAGCTGTGTCATTAGGGGCTTCATAAAGGAAGTGACATTTAAACGGTCTTGAAAGATAAATAAGTGCTCTTTTGCCCACGGAAGGGAAGAGGAAAGGAGGTTAAAAGAACAGACTAGTCCAAAGGAAAAATAAACAACAAAAACTCAAATACAGAAGCCAGCAAGACTTCAGCTTTTCTTTTTCTATGGCGTTAATAGAAGGTTTTCTACAGTTAATAAAAATGCAAAATGACACATTCAAATAATGTGTCTATGTTTGTCTTAGTGATTTCTTTTTTAAAAAGCCTCAAAATAATCTCATGATGTGGAGTAAAATACGCAGTAGATGGTATACTTATGTGAGGACATAGTATTGACAGAACAACGATACTAAAAATGTATTGAGCCCTTTTCGACATTACAAGGAGATGCAATGGCCAAGTTAGACTAGTGCCTTGGCCACACCCATACTTCAGTTCCCACAGCAACTGAGATACCTCACTCTGCCTTACAACATGCTATTTAGCGGTAGGAGATAAAGGGGTGCCTCTTATGCAAGATGTCAAACCAATTCTAGGAAAGTAATCATTTGAGCACTGTGGTTGTCTCCGAAGATGGCCGCCACAAAGCTTGCCCTCCTGTAGACACATGCCACTCTCCCATTCCAGGGAGATTTCCCCTCCCCTTATATCAGAGCCAGCTTTGTGACTTGCTTTGTCCAACAGACTGTGGTGGAGTGACCCTGTGCAATTTGGGGCTTAGCCTTCAAGAGGGCTGGCCAGTTCCTCTTTTGCTCTCAGAAAACTCGTCATCATGAAAGAAACCCTACTACCCTGAGCCCACGCCATACTGTTAGGAAGAGCAAGCGAGGCAGGTCATGACAGGTGGAGGAGCACAGAGGCTTAGGTGCATGCATAAAGCCCTCCCGGACCTTCTAGCCCAGCTTAGCTACCAGCTGAATGCACCCAAGTGAGTGACCCCAACTGAGGGTATGTGTGGCAGAAAAACCCTGCCTGAATTCCTGGCCCCAGAACTGTGAGAAGTCCTAAATCATTGTTTTAAGCCAGGGAGCTCTGGAGTGGCTTATTAAGTAGCATGGATAACTGAAACAAGCACTTACCTATGTAGCAGATACTATGTAAAGCAGTTCCCACGCGGTTTCCTTTCATTCTCCTAAGAGCCTCAATATCGGCTCATTTTCAGGTGAGAAAACAAAAGGCTCAGACTTGTCTGTGGCCACAGACAGGTGGTGGGTGACCTGAGGTCTGTCTCTGGAACCCAGGCTCTGGGCTGCCAAATTGACTGCCTTCAGAGTTGGTGAGCTCAGCTAATGTGCCCCATCACCACCATCAGGAGAATGTGGGTTGCAGGAACAGTTTAGAATCAAACACCAAGTGAAATGCACTCCAGCCCTCTTGCATCCTGCCTCTGAGCAAACTGGGAGATATGCTGGGCCAGTCTTGGCAGCTGGGGGTTAGGAGGGCTCAAAGGGGAAGGGTAAAGGAAGCTAAAAAAGGAAGCTTAGAAAAAGAGACCTACAACAACTGAAACTTTTTTTTTAAGTATAAAAGACTTTATTATGTGGGCTGTTTTTTGGTTCCAAAAAGGATTAAGCAGAAAGTACAAACAATTGCCATCTACCCCCTTCTGCAGCCCAATTTCCCCTTAATATCTTGCCTTCTTATGCTATATTTGTTACATAGACAGTGAGCTAAAAATACTGATACATTGTTATCTACTAAAGCCCATAGATTACATTAAGGTTCACTCTCCCTGTCCTACAGTCTATGCATGAAAACTGTACTTAGGTATAGAAAAGGGAATCGGTGGCTGGAATTCTATGTTGAAGAGATTTGCTCCTAAACCAGCCCTTGTCTGCAGGCTTAGTCCACCTCTGCTTACTCCTCTGACCTCTCCCTTCTCTGTCCTTGCGGACCCTATTTGTTTCCCCCCTTCTCTAGCTTTTATGCCTCACAGCACATGGTCCACAGCTTGGCTTCAACCTCAGGCTTGCCCTACTCAGACTAACAACCCAGGATTAGATGTCTCTTGGTAGACTGCAGAGTCTCCCTGCTTGGCTGGTGATTTATTAATCACCCATTATGTATTAAGTATGAGATGTGATTTAGCTCATTAATTCATAATATGACAAAAGGTATTTTTTTATAGATGAAGAAACTGAAACTCAGAGAATTAAGTGCTTTAGCCATGACCACACAGCTAACAAATTAAAATCTGAACCAAGTCCAGCCAGCTCTACAGCCAAAGCTTATTCCATAACCCTCTCCCACCTCTCACTCAGAGCCAAGCTTTAGCCACTATTGTAGCAAAAGCCCATTCAAAGTGTCATTAGTTATTCATCCTTTCAGGTTCACAACCAACTCTCAA
The DNA here is from genome assembly GCF_964656455.1 of Halichoerus grypus. Lineage (NCBI taxonomy): Eukaryota > Metazoa > Chordata > Mammalia > Carnivora > Phocidae > Halichoerus > Halichoerus grypus. The sequence continues at coordinate 69,807,748 of NC_135716.1, read as the reverse complement.
TGGGATATGAATTAAGTGCCTACTTAGCAACCTAAAATGCTACTCTTCAAAAACAGAAAGCATTCAAGATGTTTTATATTAAATATTTCTACTTCATAAAGAGTTTGTGTAATGAGGAGGAACCAGGGACACTAATGAAATACACAAAGCAATAAACATTTCTAATGCTAATGGAGCACAACATGTTTACATTATGATTGGAACCCCATTGATTAGACTTCACTGAATATTACTTTTAGCATAATTATCAATGATGGAAGAGAAAGTGTAGCTTGGTGCTGAGTACATGCTAAACACTAAACAAGACTGACTGCACTAGTTTCAACTGGGCCTTAATTATTTAAGGGGGAGTAACGTACAACATTGTGACTTGATATTCCCCACCTTGACAAAGGAGATAACAGAAAAATAGACTAAAACTACAACATGAGAGATTTCGGTGAGACACAATGATTATCAGACAGTAAGAATTATTTAAAGTTGTCCTCTCCAAAAGTCTGATGGAAACACCTCTCTCATTAAACGTATTATTATTATTAACATTTAAAGTTGAAAGACGTATAGTATAGTATAGTATAGTATAGTATAAAATATTATATAATGGTTTTGTCGCTTACTAACTTTTGATCTTGATCAGATTATTCAACCTCTCTTTGCCTCATTCTCCTCATCAATGAAATGGGAACAATAATAGTACCAAACCAAAAGGTGATGGGATGATTAAATAAGTTCATATAGATAATGCACTTAAACTAGAACAGTCAGTTCAACTAGAATGCTTGCTTTGGAAATGCAAATTTGTTCTGATACAATTGGTTTATGAGGAACAATTTGAGCACAACAAGACTTCCCTGCTGCTTATGCAGTTTTGTCTGTGCGGAACACAAGACTAACACAGAAAAACTACACCCAGGTCAACTGAGCTGTGCAAGGAATACACCAAATGCACACATGTGCACACCATCAGGCATCCACAGCTACGTGAGTTCACCATGGGTCAGCAGCCAAGCCATCCTCATCTGAAATGACAACTGTCCGTCAGATTTCAAGGAAACTTCCTCCCACCCCTTCACAGTAACTCACAAGCTGCAGCCTTTCTAGTACCTGCTTCCACAAGCAAACATCAGTCTTCTCCAAGTTAGAATGCCACATTAATTTTAGCACTTACGCACTTCTTAATCCTTGAAATGTGTAAAAAACTACCATCTTATTACATCCCTTCGTTTTTTTAATGTGTCACTGATGAAGTTTTTGAGCATTGTGCCCCGAAGCTCATTTTCTCCATAAGCCCTGTGATGGTTACTGCCAATTTTGCATAACGCGTTGGTCTTTAAGAACACGTGTGTCACCTTATAATAAAACTGACTTTACCTTGCATGTAATAAACACTCAAATAATGCAATTATTATGGTGGTAATTATAAGAAACTGACATTTAGTGTATATGACCTGGATATTTTCTTAGGTTATTTTATGTTTGGGTTAATTTGATTATTACCATTATTAGTTTGATTACTATCTATATTAGTAGTAGTAGTAGTTATTATTATATTCATAGTCAGAAGTGGTCTTTATGTTTTGCACATTTGTGAGACTGCCCAAAGCGCGTAAAACAATACAAGAACAGTCCATCACTTAAGGATTTCAAATATATTGCAAACCTTAGGAAATTGACCATATCCCTTTGAGACCAAAGATAAAAATAGGACCTGCTGGTAATCAGTAGGTGACTCTAGGTATTTGACTTCAAGGTCGTTTGGTTTTAGACAACTATATGTATTCCAGACTTGTTTTCCATAAACCTCTTTAACCAGTGATCACATAGATGGGGGGGGGGCGGGGAATTGATATTTACATTTCAGATACAAGGGAAGTAATCAGTAAGTCTACCAGAGGAGCTGAGGTTATGGGAACAAGGCAAGAAGATCATTTGAGATGTGAATGTTTGCACACTTTCTGTCCTACTTCTTATGCACTTTCAAAACCCAAGTCACTTGTGAGCAACCCTCAAGGACACGATGAAGATACAAACACCAAGTGCTGACTTTCTTTCAGGCAGTCCATCAGTACTGCAACTATATTGCTCCACCTAAGCTTTGATGACTTGAACGTGCCCTTTCATTCAACCATCCATTCATTCAGGCAGCATTTATTAATTAAGTACTCTGTGGAAGATACTGTCTAAAGGCTTGGGATACCATGATGAATGGTGTACCCACAGTCAGAATGCCTCCAGTAATGACCTTGATAAAAAGACCTTACAAATCATGGTGTGACCATTGGGGAAGATCCCAGAGATGAGGAGCTTGTAGGTTTCCCACAGAGCATCAGTAAGGAAAGTCCAACCTACATAAGCTCCAACTGCAAATCAAAGGGCAACTGTGTGTACCTTCATTGTCAAAAGAACCACACATACACACATATTGCTTAATCCACATTCATACATTCATGATGTTGACAAGAGTAGCATTCCCTTCTATGAAAGACAAAAATATGATTCTATAAAAATATCAATTCACAATTATTAAAAAATATGAAGATTATTTAAAATTATAAATAATTATGCAAATGTAAATTTGCTTCATAATCATGATTCTTAAATTGCTTCTCAAATGATGTCTGTAGCTAAATTCATTCCCAACTCACCCAACCTGTTTTCACAACTTACTTTTCTTATGTTCTTTACTTTCAATAGGGAAGCTACCATTGGTACAATATAGAAAGCTCATAATCAACCTGCAGTACTTTCCTTCTTACAAAAGCAGTATTCCTCTCTAATTCAACCCTGCTAATTCCATTTCCAAGCATGTCTCTCAACCCCTACCTTCCTTTTCATTCCCACAGCTACTGTCATAGTTCAAAACTCAGCCAAGTTTCACCTGGATAGTCCTGCCCCCACTCTCTCCTCAGTTGCTTATCTCCTTATCAATGGTGAGGGTAACATCCTGTCTCTTTCCTGCCTAAAAATCCCTCCTGATGCCCTGCCACTTACAGTTATGTAAGATCTGCTTTCTTTAGTATGGAACAAGGCCCTTAAAAAAGCTAGCCAAATCTTATCAGCTAGCTTCATTAAATTCACTCAGTAATTAATCCAAAACTCTAACCACACAAACTTACCATTAGCCATAAAATACTCACAGTTGTTTTCATGCCCATTTCTCTGTATCAAGAAACTCCCAACCTAGAACTCTAACAAGTTTTGTATAATGTTTCTTCTTTGACTCCCTATTCCTGGGTGGATATGAGGATGGGGAAGCTGGTAGGTGCACAGGTAAAGGAAGACTTTATCTCTGGGGATATGTGACTCTTTTCCTAGGCTAGGAACTGACCGCAGACCTATCTCGTTTATCTATAGTTGCCTTGCTAGGGTCTAGTCATTTCCCAGTAGCTTAATAAATTTATAAACTGATGCCTTTAAGGCACCGCTTCTCTTGCTACAGCGTTACAAAATAGAGCAAAGACAATCTGAGACTTACGGCCCCAGAGAATCTGACTGTCCTGGGAAGGCACCTCACACATGGCCAGATTTCCACTAAAAGGACATCCAGAAATCTCTTTTGCCCGTTTCAAACGTCTTTCACAACTATTGACTGACAGAGGAACCCTTGCAGACCCTTCATTTAAAAGGCAAAATTCAGGGGCGCCTGGGTGGCTCAGTCAGTTAGGCGTCTGACTCTTGATTTTGGCTCAGGTCATGATCTCAGGGTCATGAGACTGAGCCCTGCATTGGGCTCCGTGCTAGGTGTGGAGCCTGCTTAAGATTCTCTCTCCCTCTCCCCCTGCCCCTCCTCTGCTCTCTCTCTCAAAAAATAAAATAAAATAAAATAAAAAATGCTGCAAAAGGCAGAGTTCAGAGAGGTCATGTGATTCCCCCCAAGCTTACACTTTTAGTGGCTGTTTCAGGTCTTTTGTTAATGCTTGACATTCTTTCCACTCTCTTTGGCATTTCTCTGTATCAAGAAACTCCCAACCTAGAACTCTAACAAGCTTCTCTTCTTTCTTCCCACTGGCGCTCCCTAGGTTTCCAGGTTTCTCCGACAACACTTTCTTGGAATCTCTTTGCAGGGGCTCTAGATGTAAGAGTTCCTTGTAATTCATGGAGTTATCCCAGATACTCAAAACACAATGAAAAATCCAAATGCTTCCAGCAATATCTCGAGTAGTTTCACCATTGATTTTCTGGATAGACTCATGTATCACTAACATCTGCAGAGCTGAGTCTTGTCCTACTATAACGAAGTCTTCTTTTTTTTTTTAATTTTATTTTATTATGTTAGTCACCATACATCATTAGTTTTTGATGTAGTGTTCCATGATTCATTGTTTTCGTGTAACACCCAGTGCTCCATGCAGTACGTGCCCTCCTTAATACCCATCATGGGGCTAACCCATCCCACCACCCCCCTCCCCTCTAAAGCCCTCAGTTTGTTTCTCAGAGTCTTCTAATCTGAGTACTTCTTACAGTCATCCCAAGTGAAAAAATTAATCTTAGTATGTTATTTCTGCCAGAAAAAAAAAAAATCCTAGCTCATGTTGTGACCCAGAAAAGGAATCTCTCATGATAAAATGAACTTAGGAAAAAGGTACTGGAGAAAAGTCATATGACAACTTAAATGCTATTCTAAATTATCGACATAATTCTGCAGATGGAATATGCATGATGCAAAAACATCCTTATGAACCTCATTCAGAATACCCAAAGCAGTGACTGTAGTCTGCGTGAGAAACTAAAATAATGGTCCCAGATCAGTTGTATCTTCGGAAGAATTCTTTTAAATGAATTAACAGCAGCGGTTCTAAACTATGGGAGAGGGTTAGAGCCAAGAATCATAGTTTTTAAAAGTTCCACCAATTAATATCAATATACAGCAGGGCTAAAAATCACTGGGCTAGAGCAAACCTTCACCAAACCAACCCACAAGTGTCTCCAGTTTCTCCAGAGATGCTATGAAATTCTAAAAAGTTATTTAAATAAATTCAATGTTAAGCCTATTAACAGACACAGGAAAACCATATTTCACACCAAAGTAGGGGAAGGGGTTAGGGCAGGAGCAGCACTGAGCACATTCTGAGCACCAAGTGTGAATCGAATTCAATTAAACTTATTTGCCATTTAATCCTCATGACAACTTTGTGATGTATTATTATCTCTATGATACAGATGAGGAAACTGAGGCTCAGAGAGTTAATGTAACTTAGCCAACATGACAGAAGCAATACGCAGTGAAATTAGAATATGCACGCACAGGGACGCCTGGGTGGTTCAGTCACTAAGCATCTGCCTTCGGCTCAGGTCATGATCCTGGGATCGTCCTGGGATCGAGCCCCGCATCGGGCTCCTTGCTCAGCAGGGAGCCTGCTTCTCCCTCTGCCTGCCACTCCCCCTGCTCGTGCCCTCTAAATAGATAAATAAATAAATAAATAAATAAATATCTTTAAAAACTTTAAAAAGATAAATAAATAATATCTTTATATGCACGCACAACCTGCTAGCTTCAAAGAGGGTATGGCTTTCATTGCTCCAGTAATAGAACATTGTAACTCCAGAAATACGTGGATAATTAATAAATAGCTGCTGACTGATTGTTGATAAGCTCAAATCTGTTTTTCAAAAATGTATTTGACATTTAAAATGTATTAGATACTTACTGATAGATACAGTTGAGTAGCAGGATGCTAGCTGATTAGAACTCATCACTTCTCACCCTGTCTAGTGCAGTTGCCTACGAGCTGTTCTCCCTCCCTCTCGATTCTCTCCATCTTGAATGCCACTTACTCTCAAAACTCCCATGTGGTCCACACAGGATCTATCTCAATTGGGTTGAATCAGCCACTTCTAGAACTCCTACAATACCAAATAATTTCCAGTCCCCAGATATAATGCCATGTATTTCCTATTGTATGTATTGCATACGGTGCTCCCTCCACCCAAAAGGAGAGCACCTCTTGTTACTTCTTCTGCTCCCCACCCCCCAACCCTCCTTATCCCCTCACTGCCTGCAAAACTCTACTCAAATTCTTTCTCCCTGCCACGCCTTCCCCAACTCCCACATTTTGCAAAAGCAGGTGCTATTCTCAAAGCATTTGCGCCATGATTATCACTTACATGTGTTTCTCTAGCACTTGAGTATAATGTCAGTGGTTACATTTTCTCTTTGCATCTCCAAGACCTAGTAAGAGTCAGGCTCATCATAGAATGCTCACAATAAATGCTTGTTGACCAATACACGTAACAATATTTTAATCTTTTTTTTTTAATAACCTATAACATGGTTTGGAAACTCCATAATTTTTTTTTTTTTAAGATTTTATTTATTTATTTGAGAGAGAGAGAATGAGAGACAGAGAGCATGAGAGGGAGGAGGGTCAGAGGGAGAAGCAGACTCCCTGCCGAGCAGGGAGCCTGATGCGGGACTCGATCCTGGGACTCCAGGATCATGACCTGAGCCAAAGGCAGTCGCTTAACCAACTGAGCCACCCAGGCGCCCTGGAAACTCCATAATTTAAAATGAAAATTCTGAGTCTGCTGAGAAGAATTTACACACTTCCAAGCAAAAATAGCAAATATATTATTTGATATGATACATACTCTGAAAGTCAAAGTCCTATTCTCACATGCCATCTCTGAGCCTCAGTACACCTAAATGAATTCTTTTTTATGAAAAGCTTTGTAAATTTTTAATTTACATTTCAAAACTGTCTATATTTTATATTTTTAAACCACTGATTTTGGTCCTCCCTGGGAATCGCCCCAGCATGAATAAGCTTCTCCTCTGTAACAGAAACCTGATGGGAACCTGGTGTTCCTGACTAGCTAGCACATCCAAGCCCAACTATATTTGGATTTGATGGAAACCTTGTGCATTTGTGAAGATCATGAGAAAATGTCCCCTGTTTTATTACCAAACTTCCAAAGAAGGAGAAGAAACTTTTGTTTCTTGGCTACATGAAAAAAAGGTCTGTGTTTCTTGTATCTGCTGAGAAGAAACTTTTGTCTTCTTGGCTACCAAGAATATCCAGGCCTGTCTCCTTTCCCAAAACACTGAAATGCAATTCCCCCTCCCTTTTTTTTGTTGTTATTGTTGTTTCCTTTTCATAACAGCTTTGGGGCTAACTGATCGCTTGAACGGGCCAAACCAAAACACCTGTGCAAGAAATGTGGATTTTGATACCATACATTGAAAATGGAATTCCTTATGGATATAGATGGATATAGCCAATGGATAAGCATCATTGGATAAGACCCTAACTAAAGTTTTCCCAAGGAGAAATCTAGACACATGACACATTCTAGTTGGGAATGATGTGGTATCAGTAAATTAGATATAGCTGTGATTGCCAAATCCTGGAATAAGAAAATTAAAGAAAGTTCCTCTTGGAAATCAAAAGATATAATTTTAAGAAAAATAACAAGAAGGCCTACTTTATATATTTACTAAGCTTCAAAAAGTATGATATAAAATTATAATTATAAAGTTATGATGTTGTTTAGCAAATTTATAGTTTCAAGAAAGATTTAGATAAAATTCAGTAGCCCACAGATACGTTACAAAAGAAAAACAGATTTATATCTCTGGGGTCTAACGCATTGGGAAATCATGCCCCGTCATTGAATGCCCTTTATAAGAATACAAAAATCTTAAACTCCTCTTTTGACTTACTCCTATATTAATGTTTATATAGTCTCAGTGAAATTTGTAAAAGTACTTCTGTTGAAAATCAAATGCATATAAAACATTAGGAACTCAAGATGATATAAGAGAGAAAACTTTCAATGGAGACTGAAAAAGTCAATCATTTTGGATTGACAGCACACAGAAAATCTCAATTTTATTGCACAAAGACCATCATTTAACAAAAAATTAGTGACAGATGTCCAAAATGTATACCCATTGTCAAGAGAAGCATTTCTTACCTTATGTGTAAAGATCTTAGGTTTTTCTAAAACGAAGTTTTATAATGCATGGTCCCAGAACCGCAGTATCAGCTTCACCTGAGAAATTTTGAGACGTGCAAATTTGTGGGTTCCACTCCAGACTGGGGAGATGGGATGTAGCCCATCAACAATGTTTTAACAAGGGGCGCCTGGGTGGCTCAGTCGTTAAGCGTCTGCCTTCGGCTCAGGTCATGATCCCAGGGTCCTGGGATCGAGTCCCACATCGGGCTCCCTGCTTGGCAGAAAGCCTGCTTCTCCCTCTCCCACTCCCCCTGCTTGTGTTCCTGCTCTCGTTATCTCTCTCTCTGTCAAATAAATAAATAAAATCTTTAAAAAAAATAATAACAAGTCCTGCAGGCTAAAGTTTGAGAACCAGTGGTCCAGACCTGTGCTAATAAAATCATTACTAGCTATATGTTGCTATGGGATATTTGAAATGTGGCTAGTCCAAACTGGGATGTGCTGTCACGAGGAAAATACACACTGGATTTCAGAAACAGCACAAAAAAATGAACAAAAGATTTCATTCATGGTTTCAATATTGATTATATGCTTAAATAATAATGATTTGGATATATTACGTTAAACAATGTATATTATTAAAGTCAATGTAATGAGTATTTTTTTTTAATCTGGCTACAAGAAAATTTAGAATTCCACAAGTTGCATTGTATTTCTAAGAGACAACACCGCTCTAGACCAAATTTGTAAAAAGTGTAACAATTGGCTCCACAAAATTCCTATAAAAAAATTCTATAACCTCTGCTTGAATATTTCCAAGGGCAAGGAACCCACAGCACTTTCATATATTGAATCAAGATCTGCTTTGCTGTAACTTCCTGGGGTTTTTTGGTTTGTTTTCCCTTTATCCTGGTTCTGACCTCTTAAACCACAGAGAAGAAGGACAACTCTTTGCTTCATGACATTTCTGTAATACTGTATAACTTGAATCACTGTCAACAATGTATCTTATCTTTGTCAGGTGGAAAATATCCCCAGTGCCATAATACTCTGTCTTCCCTGGGCTGAAAATATCCTACAGTCTCCCCACCCCCGCCATCATTTGTCCATACAATGCATGATTTCAAGAGTTTCTACTTTCCCGGTTACTCCATGCTAAATATTCTCCTCCTTGGCAATATCTCTCCTATAGGAAACATGGTCCAAATCCTTGGAAATGGGCCAAACTGATTTCTCGTATCCTCTCAGGGGAGCTCAGAGCATTGTTAGCAGACCCTCTGGGGTTATCTAATTCAATAGGGGTGTGCTCTTCTGATTGCCTTTGATTGTGGCTATTTTACAAATCCGTAGGGATAGACTTTAAGTTATAGAAAATGGGTAACAATGCAAATGTTCGCCCATAGCAATGCAAATGATTCCTGTTCCTGCCAATGCAAATGGGTTTTGTCTGGCAGAGGACATAAATCTCTGTTAAGTCAAAATCTCATTTTAAGTAGATTTTAATTAATGAGTTAAATAAAATACTTAACACCTGTTTGTTTTCTTTTTGTGATTTCACCTTTCAGAAAATGATGCTTTAACGCTTCGGAGACAGGCTTCCCAGAGCACAGTAGGATATACCAAATGTGGTCTGAGTACAGTGCACTCTCCCATGCCTGCCTGGTTACTGCACACCCCATAACTCCAGAGCTTTCTAACAACCTCATTAGCACCTACTGACACACTGAGTCTATGGTGAAACAGAACATTTACTTCTTTTCTTCACAGATGACACTCCAGCCAAGTTTCCCCTATCCTGTACCTTTTGTTTTATAACTCAAATGCTAGATATTTTTTTTTGACATTATGTCTTTTAAATTTAACGTTGAGAATTTGAGCACATCATTCCAGCCCGAGGATACCACTGTCACTTCATGGATCTTTTGATCAAAGTGCAAAACACACGCCAAAACCACTCAGAACTTGGGGAGGCTTTTGGTAATCAAGATCTAACTCCATGGTCAGGATGAGGGAGATGAAGGGAACTAGAAGCAAGTTCAAGCAGAGGCTGAGGCAGGTTTTGTGGGGCCTGAAACTTAGACGATTCAGGAGTGTGGGATCCTCCTCGGGAAGAATAATGCAAAATTGTCTACCCTTCTTTTATGTGATATCATACTTCAGTAAAATTACTGTCTTCAAAAACATATAAAATTAAGAATATAAAACTGCTGGAGCCTCTCCAAGAGCCTTGCAAGGGACCCCAGGAAACCGAGGGACCCTGAGCCCAAGCTTCTGCTCTGAAGGTCAGTTAGCTTATGGGCATAGGGAAAGTCAGTACCTGGTGCTGCTGATGACTTGTCCTCAGTACCTGCTGCTGCTGCTGACTTGTCCTCAGTACCTGGTGCTGCTGACTTGTCCTCAGTACCTGCTGCTGCTGCTGACTTGTCCTCAGTACCTGCTGCTGCTGCTGACTTGTCCTCAGTACCTGCTGCTGCTGCTGACTTGTCCTCAGTACCTGCTGCTGCTGCTGACTTGTCCTCAGTACCTGCTGCTGCTGCTGACTTGTCCTCAGTACCTGCTGCTGCTGCTGACTTGTCCTCAGTACCTGCTGCTGCTGCTGACTTGTCCTCAGTACCTGCTGCTGCTGCTGACTTGTCCTCAGTACCTGGTGCTGCTGACTTGTCCTCAGTACCTGCTGCTGCTGCTGACTTGTCCTCAGTACCTGCTGCTGCTGCTGACTTGTCCTCAGTACCTGCTGCTGCTGCTGACTTGTCCTCAGTACCTGGTGGTGCTGATGACTTGTCCTCAGTACCTGCTGCTGCTGCTGACTTGTCCTCAGTACCTGCTGCTGCTGCTGACTTGTCCTCAGTACCTGCTGCTGCTGCTGACTTGTCCTCAGTACCTGCTGCTGCTGACTTGTCCTCAGTACCTGCTGCTGCTGCTGACTTGTCCTCAGTACCTGGTGCTGCTGACTTGTCCTCAGTACCTGCTGCTGCTGCTGACTTGTCCTCAGTACCTGCTGCTGCTGCTGACTTGTCCTCAGTACCTGGTGCTGCTGCTAACTTGTCCTCAGTACCTGGTGCTGCTGCTGACTTGTCCTCAGTACCTGGTGCTGCTGCTGACTTGTCCTCAGTACCTGCTGCTGCTGCTGACTTGTCCTCAGTACCTGCTGCTGCTGCTGACTTGTCCTCAGTACCTGCTGCTGCTGCTGACTTGTCCTCAGTACCTGGTGCTGCTGACTTGTCCTCAGTACCTGCTGCTGCTGCTGACTTGTCCTCAGTACCTGCTGCTGCTGCTGACTTGTCCTCAGTACCTGCTGCTGCTGCTGACTTGTCCTCAGTACCTGGTGGTGCTGCTGACTTGTCCTCAGTACCTGCTGCTGCTGCTGACTTGTCCTCAGTACCTGCTGCTGCTGCTGACTTGTCCTCAGTACCTGCTGCTGCTGCTGACTTGTCCTCAGTACCTGGTGCTGCTGACTTGTCCTCAGTACCTGCTGCTGCTGCTGACTTGTCCTCAGTACCTGCTGCTGCTGCTGACTTGTCCTCAGTACCTGCTGCTGCTGCTGACTTGTCCTCAGTACCTGCTGCTGCTGCTGACTTGTCCTCAGTACCTGCTGCTGCTGCTGACTTGTCCTCAGTACCTGGTGGTGCTGATGACTTGTCCTCAGTACCTGCTGCTGCTGCTGACTTGTCCTCAGTACCTGCTGCTGCTGCTGACTTGTCCTCAGTACCTGGTGCTGATGACTTGTCCTCAGTACCTGCTGCTGCTGCTGACTTGTCCTCAGTACCTGCTGCTGCTGCTGACTTGTCCTCAGTACCTGGTGCTGCTGACTTGTCCTCAGTACCTGCTGCTGCTGCTGACTTGTCCTCAGTACCTGCTGCTGCTGCTGACTTGTCCTCAGTATCTGCTGCTGACTTGTCCTCAGTACCTGCTGCTGCTGCTGACTTATCCTCAGTACCTGCTGCTGATGATGACTTGTCCTCAGTACCTGCTGCTGATGATGACTTGTCCTCAGTACCTGCTGCTGCTGCTGACTTGTCCTCAGTACCTGCTGCTGATGATGACTTGTCCTCAGTACCTGCTGCTGCTGCTGACTTTATGCACAGGTCACAAGTTTTATGTCATTCATGTCTGTGGCTCCCTACCTCTTTCAAAAGATATGTATAAAACAACATGCACCTATTTTTTTTTAGAATCACTTAAAAATTATTCTGAGCTTATAAATAAGCCTCATAGATAGCTCTTTCCTAGTGCCGTTTCCTAGTGCCTGAAGTTAACTCGGTTTTTTCCCCAGAGTAAAACCATAGGGAAATTGCTCTGAAATTGACAGGTAGGTGAAATTGAGGTGAAATGTATCAAAAACAATATGTCTTACTTTTTTTTTTTTTTAAAGATTTTGTTTATTTATTTGACAGAGAGAAAGACAATGAGAGAGAGAACACAAGCAGGAGGAGTGGGAGAGGGAGAAGCAGGCTTCCTGCCGAGCAGGGAGCCCGATGGAGGGCTCCATCCCAGGACCCTGGGATCATGACCTGAGGTGAAGGCAGACGCTTAACAACTGAGCCACCCAGCCCCCCCACCATGTCTTACTTTTGTAATTAAAAACACTCATAGGAATTTTCAAAAGAAAGGGATTCAGGGCCCTCCAGGGAGGCCAGTAGAGCATCCTAGTTCCCTTGGAGGTCACTTCGCATGCAACATTTGTGGTGATGATGAGCCAGCAAAACCAGCCTTCTCACCCTGTCCTATCTTCACCTTCCAATTCAATATTTATAAACACATTAAAAGAAATATTCGAAGACCCTGAAAGTAAAGACAGGTCACAAAAAGAAGGCTAGAAGGGCGCCTGGGTGGCTCAGTCGGCTAAGCGTCCAACTCTTGATTTCTGCTCAGGTCATGATCTCAGGGTCCTGGGATCCAGCCCCGCAGTGGGTTCACCTTCACCACTTGTTAGTTGTATAACCTTGAAAGATTACTTAAACTGCCTGAACCTCAGTTTTCCCATCTGTCAAGTGCTGTAAAATAGGGATAATAGCAACATTTCCCTTATGTGATTATGGAGATAATACGTTTAAAGAGTTTAGTGCACTGCCCAGTATGCCCTGAGTGCTTAGGAAAAGGTTAAGGGCTATTATAAAGTTTGTCACTTGTCATTTTGTATTACAGTGACTTTTTAACAGTTACATTGAAATATAATTTACATAACATAATATATACTTGTTTAAACTGTACAAGTCAATGGTTTTTAGTATACTCGCAGAGTCATGCAAACATCACCATCATCTAAGTAGAGAACATTTTTATCATCTCAAAAAGAAATCTATTAGCAGTCACTACCATTTCCTTCGCCTGGAAGAACCTCCAGTACAATGTTGAATACAAGTGGTGAGAGTGGACATCCTTGTCTTGTCCTCAGTCTTAAGGGGAAAGCATTCAGTCCTTCACCATTTAGTATGATCCTTGTTGACAGTTTTTTTGCAGATTCTCTTTATCAGTGGGAGGAAGTTCCCTTCTATTCCTAGTTTGCTAAATGTTTATCATGAAAAGGTGGTGGATTTTGTCACCTATTTTTCTGGGTCTATTAAGATGATCGTGTACTTTTTTGTCTTTTATTCTATCAATAGAATATATTACTAATTTTACTGATTTTCTGATGTTAAACCAACCTTGTGCTCCTGCAATAAATCCTACTTGCTCATGGTATATAATCATTTTTATATTTGGTATGCTAGTTTTTTGCTGAGTATTCAAAGATAAGAATGTATGCCTTAATTAGGTCCAAATAGCTAGGTGCATAACACACATTGTAACATGTGTCCAGAGGAGCTAAAACTAGAAGTCACATCCTGCTGTTAGTAAAGGATACAAGGTCCAAACTTACTTAGAGCAGAAACTCTCCCTGGAGTAATTACGTTAGAGAAATCTGCTGGGTTTTGCATTATCAGAACTACTAGGCACCGCTTTCAAATCTGATATAAATAATGCAAAAATGTATTTGGTAAATTAAATATATATATATACACATATATATATATATATACAGCTATATACAAAGGGCTCTCTGTGAATATCAATTGATGGTGTTAAATAATGTAAAGAGAAAAATGCCTGAGAAAAAGAAAGAGATGTCTAGGCCTTGAGAGAGGTTAAGAAATAGAAATAGTGGTGAATCGAACATCTATTCATTCATTTTAAAAGCATTTGCTGATCACCTACTTGTGCCAGACTCTGAAGGGATAACAGAAAGACCAAGATACAGACCTTGTTCCCAAAGACCCATGGTCTAGTGTGGAAGGCAGAGTGATAAACAAATAATTACACTGCAGAGTAATAAGCCCAGAGTTGAATATGTGCAAGGCTCAGAGGCAGCTCAGAAAAGGGAGTAAGGAAATAGTGGGCGAGATCTGGAGAAATGAGTCAAGTAGGCCTTGGTAATCAGTCCATAAGTTTATTATTTAAAGAAGTTCTAGAACTTCTTGACTATGTGACACTGAGCTTTAGAAAAGCATATTTAACCAATGCTTATATGGCACTTAATTGCTAAGTGCCAGTTACTGTTCCAAGCATTCTGCAATTATTAATTCAATTACAATCAAATGGGGTAGTACTATTATCACTCCCATTTTACAGATAAGAAAGTTGCGTCTCTGAGAGGTTAAGGAAGTTGTATGATTTCGGGGCGCCTGGATGGCTCAGGCGTTAAGCGTCTGCCTTCGGCTCAGGTCATGATCCCAGGGTCCTGGGATCAAGCCCCACATCGGGCTTCCTGCTCAGCGGAAAGCCTGCTTCTCCCTCTCCCACTCCCCGTTTGTGTTCCCTCTCTCGCTGTGTCTCTGTCAAATAAATAAATAAAATCTTTAAAAAAAAAAAAAAAAGAAATTTGTATGATTCATTTTGTTCATCGGTGAACCTAGGCATTCTAGCTGCAGGTACCATGATTTCACTGCTATGCTGTGCTGCTATAAGAACTTGAATTTTAATCTAATCTGTTTCCCAGGAAGTACTTCTAAAATTAGTTCCCTAGCAATCTTGTTAAAAAGCACATTCAGATTTAGTAGGTCCAGTTTGGGGTCTGATATTCTGCATTCCTTTTTTGCTTTTTTCTTCTTCTTCTTCTTCTTCTTCTTCTTTTTTTTTTAATATTCTGCATGTCTAACAAACTCCCAGATGATTCTAGTGCTGGTCTTCCAAGAGACTAGGATCTGCTGTAGTTTTTTGTTTTTTGTTTTATGATCTTATTTATTTATTTGACAGAGAGAGAGCGCACAAGCAGGGGGAGCAGCAGAGGGAGAGGGAGAAGCAGGTTCTTGGCCAAGCAGGGAGCCTGACGTGGGGCTCCATCCCAGGACCCTGGGATCATTACCCAAGCTGAAAACAGACGCTTAGTGGACTGAGCCACCCAGGCACCCCTGTAGTTTTGGGTTTTTTTAATATGATATATTCATTTATAGATTTTTTTTTTCTCCACGTCCACTCCTGTGCTTGTGGGAAAATTTTGTGCCAATTTCACATCACCAGCATGAATACTTTTGGCTCCAACCAACAACCTCTAGCACCTGCATGTCCTGTGTTTAAGCACACGAATGGAGCAAGCTAGTTGACAGAGGGAAAGATCTCTTAGGCAAAACGCAGGGACAGAATCAGGGAAGCAGGAAGAAGAAAAGAAGTTTGGGAGTAGATACCAAGGCTCTTGTGAAAGTTGTGATGTGTGGTGTTTCTATATGTGTGTATACATCCCTTTCTGGGTTTCAATTCCAAAACGGATAAACCATCTCCAGGTCTTATAATCCAAGTGTTCATTCTATACACACATGTTCCTTAGTCTACTGGAAACTATTGCTATTGCTAACATAAGATGAGATCATTGTGAGTATCTGTGCATCATCACTGGGTACATACTCATCTCCTCTATATGGATTACTAGAACTTCGATCACAATTTCGGTTGACTAACAAAACTGACTTTTCCACAACACCTCATTTATTTTACAACTGCACTTCTTCCAAAGTTCCATTAGTGATTCTACAGTATCCTCATTTCACCTTGTAAACAGGCAATTTCTCTTTTCTTGGCGTAATTCAAATTTATCCCCAATCTTTGACTACAAATGATTTCTGAAGGCTTTGCATGGGAAAGTCTTACTTCTTTTGAGGAATCTGAGTCATGGACCACTGTCTAAGAATCCAGTATATGCCAGTGGGTTATTTCACAACTCATGGCAAATGCCCAAAATTTAAATGAGAGAAAACAGTTGTAGCTCAAGAAATCATTTTGATTTGATTTGATTATTTTTTAAAGATTTTATTTATTTATTTATTTATTTGGGAAAGAGAGCGTGAGCATGAGCTGGGGGGAGGGGCAGAGGGAGAGGGGGAAGCAGACTCCCCTGAGCAGGGAACAGTCCCGCCCAATGCGGGACTCCATCTCAGGACCCTGGGATCATGACCTGAGCCGAAGGCAAACGCTTAACCAATTGAGCCACCCAGGTGCCCCAAGAAATCATTTTGATTTTGAAAAATGATTGCTTTATATTTGTGCCAAGTGGTATCGTGATGCCGTGGGTGAGGTTCACAGAATGCTCAAGCAGAGCCAGGTGCTATTTTGCATATGTTAATTTCCTCATGCCCAAGCACCCAGCGGGACCGTGCTCCATGTATTCCTGATTGTTAGGCACTCTGAAACAGCTAACCAGCTCTAGTCCTTATAAATAAGGGACACATGCCTGCTGGTGCACAATAACTGTTACTGCCATCCAATTTTTGTTTGAGTAAGCAAAGACAAAGAGAGGTGAAGCGAATTGCCCAAGGTTGCACAGCTGGTAACTCTGAGACCCAGAACCTAAAGCCAGGAAGGTGAGATCTAGAGCCAAGCTCGAAACCACCAGGTTTTGTTGTGTCTCAAGAGTGAACAAAACCAGGGAGGAGTCCTTATCAAAAAGAGAAATCGTGGCCTCATTTATAGGTAAACCGTGCCTTAAAGCCAACAAAGTAAAATGTGTAACGAGTCAGCCAAAGGTTTTCCTACAAAGCTGCAGGAAATGCAATCATTGCTTTTCTAAGAGCAAGAGCACCACAGGCCTGGCCTTGGCCTCTGCCCCGAATGAAGGGAACTAGAAGGGCTGGAGACTCCCATGGAAAAAAGCAGATGAGGTGTCCCATTGCTGGAAAGCAGCTCTGTAAGAAATGGAAGTGGGCGTGTGGAGAAGTCCAGAGGCAGCCCTCCTACAGACAGTATGAGCTGTAGGAGTTGGAGGGCTTAGCCAGTGAGTAAGGCAATTCACGAGGATGAAGCCTCCCCTGCATATAAATCCTCTCACTGTGGCCATTTCCCTCAAAAACTTGTTTAAATTCCTACCCTCCTACTAAACTGTAGGCATCTGGTTACTGTTGTTCAATGGCAGTCAGTTGTAGGTTTCTTGCTTTAGTCAGATTTGGTCAGTGGGAGGTCGGGAAGCCAATCCATGAATGCTGCAAGGAGACAAAAATGGTGCTTGTCCTTTGTTATCTATTGCTGATTCATGGATTACTCGAAAATTCAGGGGCTTGAAAAAACTGATCATCTCATGTCTTCCATGGTTTGGGGATCTGGGCACAGCTTGGATGCCACCTCTGGTTCTCGCAAGGCTATAGTCGGGGGTGGGCTGGGGCTGCTGTCATCTCATGGTACGCTGGATCGGGTTCTGCTTCCAGCCTCCTTCACGTGGCCGTTGGCAGCCTCAGTCCTTGCTAACTGTTGGTCGGAGACAGTCCTTGCTAACTGTTGATCCTTTTTCACGTGGACCTCTCCACAGGGTAGCTCACAACATGGCTGCCAGTTTCCCTGAGAGAGAGAGTCAAGGCAAATCCAGAGCCTTTTAATAACTTAACCTTGGAAGAAGCATCCCATCACCTCTGCCCCATTCTGTTTGCTAGAAAGGAGTCAAAAAATCCAGCCTCTACTCAGGAAGGGGATAACAGGAGGCCTTGAGTACCACTGGGGCTGCCTTAGAGGCCGAAGGAAGACAGAGACCGTGAAAGATGTGATGAGGGAAACGTCTTATCTAAGCCTAAAATCATGATTTATAATACAAACACACTTCTCTGCATATCTAAGCTGCAAGAACTCAATCATATTATTCAAATATATAAGAAAAATGCATGACGTTTTCTTACCTTTTGTCTGAGTTCTCTGCACATCCTCAGCAATTTTCCTTCCCTGCTGCACCACTTGACCCTTGAGAGTCCCAGCACCGGTGACCTATCATTCGTTGAGCTACCAGTATTTGGGGCACACATGTAAATAGGGTAGTAATTTATCATCCATATTGGGACATTTGGAGAGAATACTGTTCCTAATTATATAGGGACAACAGGCAAAGCAGGATGCCTAGTCACCTACTCTTAGGCCAAGGCAGTGCTTTCGGGGGTGCCTCTCCCCCTTCCACTCCCCTTCTCCCCCCGCCCCTCATCGTTTTCTTCCTTCATTCACTCTTCACTGGATCTCTCCATACCACTGATTTTAAAGGTGATCTGGGGGGGAGGGGGCACCTGGGTGGCTCAGTGGGTTAAGCAGCTGCCTTCAGCTCAGGTCATGATCCCAGGGTGCTGGGATCGAGCCCCATGTCAGTCTCCCTGCTTAGTGGGGAGCCTGCTTCTCCCTCTCCCTTTCCCTCTGCCTCTGCCCCTCCCCCCCTACTTGTGCTCTCTCTGTCTCTCTCTCAAATAAATAAAAAAAATCTTTTCAAAATATATATATATAATAAATAAAATAATATATAATATATAATAAATAAAAGCAAGCTGGAAACAGAAGCATCATCCATGAGCAGCACTGCTGATTTATGCTCCCCTGGTCTGTAGGACATGTTGCTCTCAGCTCTCCTGGAAATCTTTTTCTCCAGCTGCCTTTGAAGATGAGAGAGCAGCCCACACAGTGCTCCCCGCCATGACTTGGGTTCCAAGCCAAACCCTGTCCTTTCACTGTTGTGTTTACCTGACACTTTGGCCACTTCTGGGCATGTCCTCCTTCCCATTGCCAATAACTCAGGGAGTGTGTGTGTGTGTGTGTGTGTGTGCGTCTGCCTGTGGCGTATGTACATGTGTAGGAGGGGTGTGCCTATATGTGTGGTGTGTGTGCATGTCTGTGTGTAGTATCGACGTGCAAGCGTGGGTGTGGTGTGTGCGTGTGAGACTGTATGTGCGTGTGAGACTGTGTGTCTGTGTATGTATGCCTGTGTGTACATGGAGTGTCCCTGGTCAGAGTATCAGAAATTGGAAAGGATTAAGAGTCATACTGTCAGGGGGCGCCTGGGTGGCTCAGTCGGTTAAGCAGCTGCCTTCGGCTCAGGTCATGATCCCAGGGTACTGGGATCGAGCCCCGCATCCGGCTCCCTGCTCGGCGGAGAGCCTGCTTCTCCCTATCCCTCTGTCTGCCGCTCTGCCTACTTGTGCTCTCTCTCTATCTCTGTTAAATAAATAAAAAAAAAAAAGAGTCATACTGTCAGTATTGCTGGGTTGATTTTCTTTTTTTTTTAAGATTTTCTTTTTTTATTTTAGAGAGGGAGAGAGCGGGAGAGAGTGAGGGGGAGGGGCGGAGGGAAAGGGAGAGAGAGTCTTAAGCAGACTCCCTGCTAATCCGGAGCCCCATGTGGGACTCAATCCCAGGACCCTGAGATCACAACCTGAGCTGAAACCAAGAGTCAGGTGCTTAACCAACCGCACCACCCAGGCACCCCGATTTTCATTTTTATAAAGCATTTCTTAAGCATCTCCTTGAACAGAATATCTATTGTACCAACATTTTATGGTATTTTTTATTTTATTTTTTAAAAGATTTTATTCATTTATTTGTCAGAAAGAGAGAGAGTGCACCAGCAGGGGGAGTGGTAGGCAGAGGGAGCAGGCATTCCGCTGAGCAGGGAGCCGGATGCGGGGCTCGATCCCAGGACCCTGGGATCATGACCCAAGCTGAAGGCAGACGCTTAACGACAGAGCCACCAGGCGCCCCTAATCTTATCCCTCTTTAAGGAAACAATTTTTTTCAAATTCTTTTAACTACCACCAGTGGATAGGTATTAGCCAGATTGATTTTAGATAGATAAAATTTAGGAAACCGCATCCATCAACTGAATTATTCATTAAAATAATACTATTTCCCATGTATTGTTAACTCTCCCATCTTTCTTAGTAAACATCCTTTAACTCATTCTAAGAAAGCATGTGCATGAACGGAAGAATATTTTCTTAAAACTGAAAAAGAAATTTCTTATGATCTTAATAGCAATCATTTCTGGATCATAAACTCAAGAGCAATCCAAATTGAAATTAACAATTACAGTTTCTAATGATCTGGAGAAACCATATGTCTTTTTAACTGTTCAGTTGTTCAGGACAAATGAGCACAAAAGTGTTTTTCTCCTTTTTCTCCACTCATCCAAATTGAATTGGCAACAAATATGAAATCATTTTTCAGAGCTATTACAGAGTGCACATACAGTATTATCAACTATAGTCTAGACTGCTATTAGTTTTGTAGCAAGGAAATATTTCTATCATATAGTCCTTATCAGGAAACTTAAATAGAAGGATTGATAACTGGTGGATAATATCTTCTCATAAGCTAGCTTTTAAATGGGTCACATTGTTCTCCATTGCATTGGAAACTGAAAATAGATGCTCTATCAGCAATGTTTGTGAAAAATAGCACATTACTGGGAACTGACTGGTAGGGGTAGGGGGACAGTATATTTCTTTACAAATTGAGTTTCCAGCAGAACCATAAAGTTTTTAAATCTGACAGGAGGTTTACAACTCATCCATTCCAAGCCCCTCATTTTCTATCTGAGGCAAATGACATCCAGAAATATTAAGGGACCAACATAAACAACTATTTAGTATCAGAATTATAATTTCAACTAAGAAAATTCCTGTTTCATCCTAAATTCATTGTATATAATTTTTTTCTGAATAAAGACAGAGTGGAGAAAAAGAATTTTCCCTTGGATTATCTTCTGCCATAAACATCCTTTAAGATTCTATAGATTTTACCCCTGATGATTCTTCACTATAATGAAAGTTGAAACAGGAGAACAAAGCAGAGAAACCATTTTTCCTCTAAATGAAATGGAAGCTGCTGTCTCTCCCCCTCCTGGCCCACAGGACATGGCCCCTGCAACGGTATCAGGCCATGCCCTGTCCCCTTTCCCCTCACCCCACAGGTGCTACTACAATTGTCCCTTCTTCGAGGACCCAAGGGGAACAGTGTCCTCAGCTTCAGCCACTTCAGTCTCCCTGAAGTCAGACGTTGAGGGACGGAAAAAGGAATCAGGAGAGACTTTTCTCTCCCTGCTCCAAAAGGGCCTGTTCCTGCCTCCCTAGAACCAAGGTGACAGTCAAGCCCAGTCTAAAGCCAGCCTGCAAAAGCAGCTATTGACCAAGATCGAATACCCCTAGTACCAAACTGCTTCTGACCTCTAGGCTTCCTCACCATTTACTAAGTACATTACAGGTTGTATTTCATGTATTTCAGGCCTGAAGGGGCTGAAAAAGTGAAAGCTTTGTGTCCAGAACACATTAAATCAAGTTCCAATTTAGAACAACCTTTTTCCAGTCTCCGGCTTGCTAAGAACCATTTTGAAAAACAAGAAAATGAATAGCTGGAAGGCTAAGCAATTAGTATTTTTTTTTCCCCTACATACTTGGTCTCCTGCATCTCAGCTCAAGGACATACAGGGAGACTCTGGGCTCTGCTAAATTAGTAGCTAGTGGAAGTCCCTTGATAAATTAAAAAGAAATGAATTAATATCAGCGCTTTGTAAGGTGAGGCCCGAAGCACCTCTCTGGCGGAGAGAACTTAGGGTGACCCAGTTATGATTATAATGAAGAGCTGAACAGGATGATATTCCCAACAGAATTTTAAAACTTAGAAGCCTGCGCAGTAATGGTAACCCATATATAAACAATAGCTAACATTTACAGAGCACGAAATGTCTGGCACATGCTTTGCAAAGCTATTTACAAACATTATCTCATTTATCCTCATTACAGCCCTGAGAGAGAGGTTCGATTACTATCTCCAGTTTAGAGATGCTGAAAAGGAAGCTTGGGTAGGTTAACTAACTTGACAGAGGTCACACAGCCTCGAAAGAGTGGAATCGGGCTTTGAATCTATGCCATCTGACTCCTGAACCCACACTTTTAACTGCCACTCTAGAACTGTGATAAGGAAGACATTTCTCAAGTTGTGATGTGTTCGAGCACTTTGAATATGCACAAAATTATTTAAAGACCGCAATCAAAAGAGTTACAGTGGTTTGCACAAAAAGGCCAACTCCTAGGTAGAAGAGACGGTAGAAAAGTCTGCGGAGGCCCAGAGAAGATGATCCTGGTAGATCGTTGAGGAGGGAAGGAAGCAAGTATAACACTCTTTGTTTTGTCGTTCTCGGGAAAGCCTGGCATGAACTTTTCCTGCCTCCAACAGGCCCTAATGCCAAGTCAATAAATAAAATAAACTCACACAATGAGCTCTCATCGCATTTCAACCTCATTATTCTTGTCCTTGAAAATGTAAGAAATGATTAAGAAAGAATTGGAAAGGGGAAGTCTGTGGGCCTCCCTCTCCAGAGTTCAAAATACGTGCCTGGGCATGGAAAATCTCCACTCTGGGTTTGGATCTTTTCACTGGAGTGAAGAAGACCGGGTCTTTCGCTCGGGAGAAAGTTCCAAAGATATTATGCAGCTGGGAGAATAGTGAACAAATGTTAGGAACAAACAGCAACCTTAAATTGAAATGAACCCAATTTTAACTTAAGGGGGAAAAAATCACCTATTTTATTTGCCTGAAAAGGCCTGTTTCAAAGAATAGTAACAGCTTTGTCTCCAGATTGTGTCATTCGTGTTGTTTAATCTCGGTTTTGCGCATCTGAGCAGTTCTAAGATTTAGTGTTATTTTATGTAAATAGTTTCTAAACGTGAATAAAATAGGGTTTCACTGTGGCCGAGGGGACAGAACTCCCTGCACTCAGGCCATTCAGTTGAAGTATTCCCAAGTTCCATTTTCCTCCGCAGAACAGCCGTGCAGCTTAAGTAGCAGTGTTTGGACTAAAACATGTTGCCGGATCTTGTACCAAATCCTGGCAGCTTTATTACAGATTCGGAAACCAGAAAACCACAGGTATACATTTTACACATTTCTGATTTATTTAATGTCGGATACACCAGTTGTCAGTTTGCCACAATTTCTTATTTTTACACGTTGAGAAGTTACAGGAGTAGACATTGGATTACAAATTGCTTTCTGACGATCCCTTTGTTAAAGGAAAAGCTACAACGTCGGAAATGTACACTGTGTTCATTGGTGTACCTTCTTTTCGATCGTACGTTGCAGCTTTTGCTGACTTAAGAGAGGCCAAGTGCCCCCGTAAACAGTCTGGTAATCTTCCAAAGCATTTAAGTCATGAATAACAGTGCCTGAACTATGCTTTAGAGGAACTGAGCTGGGCTTAGACAACAATAGCATTATTTCATTTCCAAAAGCACTTGACAGATTGGAAAGGTTTATTAACAAATACAGTTTGACCCAAATGAAAAAAAAAATTGTATCATTTTCAATCCACTATGGCAGAAATTGCAGAGGGATAAAGCAACAACAAGTACGTTTTGAGTGCCTTCTGTGGGTCAGGTGCTCTTCAAATGATTTGGACACTGGATACAGTGGCTTTCAAGATGCTTCCGGAAGGACCACCCCTCCTGGAGTTTACAGTCTAGCTGAGGGCTCGTTCGGGGTGGGGGTGGGGGAGGGGGTAGGTGGACAATTACAGCCTCGGTGGCAGGGATCTGTGTTAAGTGTTGTCATCATCCGAGAAACACAGGCCTACGGAAGCTGTGTGCATCGCAGGGAAGGGGAGGAGAGGGGGAAAAGGAGGGGCAGGCCATCCCTACCTCAGCTTGTGATGTGGAGAAGGACATACACATGTGCTAAATAGGTTTTGTGCGTAAGCGTGATCTTAGCAAGGAGAGACTGATCGCAGTTGTGGGGATCTGAGAAGGTTTCTTCAAGGAACTGATATTCGAATCAGATATGACAGGGAAGGATTTCCAACAGAGGGAAGACTTGGAAGCATGAAGACACAGGGAGAATTTAGGGCACGGCACAAGGCACAGATAGAGAGCACAGAGCATGCTGAGAAGCAGAACTGACAAGGCAGGTGTACAAGATTTCACATGGGTATTGGAACCCCAGGAAATGCAAAGCGAAGTTTTCCCTTAAGCGAAGATGTAAGTTCCCAATATGACTCACCTCAATCTTAAGCCATTAATTCAATATGAGAAAAATTGATTATTTTGCTCCTGCAATCTCTAACATCAGAAGTCTCCCAAAGGCACAATTCGTATTTGGAAAATGCCTGAAGCAATTCCCGTTCTCTTTAATGTTCTTTTTGCCATTGGATTATTTATTAGACATTCAGAGAGTTCAGTTGTTCTCCTCTAGATGCCTGAGGTAAAAGAATGTAGGCACCTCTTCTGCCATTAGCTTACAATATTACAAGACCATCATTTTCTAGCATAGAAAACAGGAGAAGCCTTTGTCGTGTGTTGTAGCTACACCATACCCCAAGAGGTCAACGGGAGATGCTCTCTCTCTCTAAGGCAATCATATAGAGACTTTTTTGGCTATAGGTCATTTTAATAAGTTCAAAATACAAGGCAGGGCAAAGTTTTACAAATCTCGAAACCCCATAGCAGGTTTATCCCAAATAAGCAGGCTTTATCTGGTTACTGAAACTGTAGGTAATTCTGTAACTGGCTCAAGGATTACTTTTCTCAATTGAAATTACTCTGCTGTCAAGAATAGATTTCTCAAAAGCTAGACTTTTAGATATTCACCATTTTGACAGATTATAGATGTTACAAATACACGTTCATATGTTTTCCCAGCCATAGAATTGGTCTTATATATGACCAATGGCTTCTGAGAAAGATCACTTTGGTTTTTTTCCTCTCAAACACATTGGTCTTTTAAAGTACATCTTGTAAGATTTTAACCCATTATTATGAGATACTGTGAATTGATAAAAGGTAATATTGAAGCTTTTGAGTTTTCCTACAAAAATTGAGTTAAATTTTATTTAAAAGATGGGGGAAGTTAGGAGCGCCTGGGTCGCTCCGTCGGTTAAACACGTCCAACTCTTGATTTCAGCTCAGGTCATGATCTCAGGGTCATGAGATTGAGTCCCGACTCTAGCTCCACACTGAGTATAGAGCCTGCTTGAGATTCTCTCTCTCCCTCTCCCTCTGCCCACCCCTCGCCCTAGTGTGCACTTGTTTTCTCTCTCTCTCTCTCTCTCTCTCACACACACACACACACACACACACACATAAAGATGAGGGGTAGTGGAGTTTTAAAGAAAATCACCTTCTCCTTCATTGCACTTTGCATGAGCCTTCTACTTTTCCTAATAGGAGATTTCTGTGATGCTGTTTTAGTGTTATTAAAACTGACTTCGTCAATAAATGCATTAACTTCAGTCAACTTATCAACTCTCTAAAGACAACCAAACGAATTTTAAGTCAAATCATATTTCTACTAGGACTAAAACTGGATTTGTCCAGTTTAGTAGCTCAACAAGTGAAAAGATTTAAGAGTTCTAAGTATTATGGTAATATGGCCAAGGTGAACTATCTCTCAGACTTTTCAAGAGACTATCCTAAGAATCCATCTGTGACCCCTTTGGTATAGACTGGAGCCAGCAACAGGAGGGGCATGAGGGCAGGGCTCCAGAGAAGATGGAAGCTCACGGCATTCTTCTCTGAAGCTGAGAGTTGACACGGGCTATGACGCGGCGGTGGTTACTTGGGTCTTGGTAAGTGGCAGTCTGTGCTGTCTGGCCCGTGCTTAGTCACCATGGTCACTGCATTCATGGGTTCACCATGTCAGCACCAGGATGATTCATAATAGAGATTGGCTGATATAAACCTGTTGGATCATTCTGTCTGCTTGGTTGTTTAGTGCTTTTTCTATGGATCCTCTCTCAGGGATATTAACATGGGATACAAAGGTCTTCACATTTGGGCCCACTCCATACGTCCATCCACATGCATCTACGATCTTCCAGTCTTTTTCCTTCCACACCCCTGACCAGCTGGCCAAGCCATTCAGGATGTACCATGATTCTCATTACTTCCTAGCCATGGGCCACTTCTCTGTCATTATAAAGTGGGCGACCAAGTGTACTGCCCATGGGGAGGCTCTTCTCTCTCCACACTCTATCAAGGCCTCCTCCGAGGGAGCCTGCAGTGTGGTTGCCATCCATTTGCAGTTTGCACCCATATAACAAGCTCACCCTCTGTAAAGCAAGCTTGGGCCTTTTCTTCCATCTGTAGGATCCTCTGTAGAGCCTGAAGATTAGCAGTGGGAGCACTGTACAACAATCATGGACGTGTTTGGGACCTGGACAGCTGCTCACACCGTTTGCTTATGCCCACTAGTGCTGTTCATGCTCAGTCCTGAAGGCACCCAATTCACCACCTGCTACAGTGTATTCATGCTGGGCCAGTCTGACCTTATGATTTCCCAGGCCTGCCCAGCTCGTGATGGACAGATCCAGCTCAATGATCACTTGGGGTTCCTTGGTCACTCATTCTGTCTCTACCAGAGGCCAGTAACACAACAGGAAATGTTTTTAATTGGGACGCCTGGGTGGCTCAGTCAGTTAAGCGTATGCCTTCGGCTCAGGTTGTGATCTCAGGGGCCTGGGATTGAGTCCTGCATCAGGCTCCCTGCTCAGCGGAGAGCCTGCTTCTCCCTCTCCCTCAGCCTGCTGCTCCCCCTGCTTGTGCTCTCACACTCTCTCTCTCTCTGGCAAATAAATAAAATCTTAAAAAAAAAAAAAAGAAATGTTTTTCAAAAAGCATTTAATTCTCTGCTGCTGGTGAAATGGCATTACTCCAGAACTCTGGGGAACTACTTTTTGATTCTCCCACGATGAGAGATCAATAGCCATCTTTTCCCACCGCTGACACCCTCCAACACCTACTATAGAGACCTTTCCTACTGTGGCCATATTCACAGATGGTGGGTAGCCTTTTGCTCCACTCAGTCTTAGAGCTGGAGCAATATTCCCAACTGTGGAATATGCTGCTTCTGGAACCCAAAGAGGCCCTATAGGTATTGTGATTCCTTCTTTGTGGTAGAAAGAGCAAGATGTAGTCCTTTGGAGAAGAGGTCCTGGCTCATCCTTAACCACCAGATCCCTAAAAATTTTACACATATAGCAACTGCTCAGTCTACTGTCTTCCGGAAGTGCCTAGCAAAATCTTTGCATTCCATATCCACAGACTCTTGTCTTCCCTCCATGCCAATGGTTTTCAAACTATAGAGTGCATAAGAATACATTTGAATGCTTACCAAAATTCTCAAGCCCTGCCCATGAGTTTCTGTTGCCAAATATATCTGCATGAGCCCAGGAATCTGCATTTTGAGAAAGCACCACCCCTACCCCCTCCTGCTTCTGACAGACTTCAGGAAGCCCTGCTTCGTGCCTTTGAACGTGCTGTTCACTGCCTGTGATGCTTTCCTCCATTCTCCACCTGGCCAATTCCCCCATATTCTTCAAGACTCAGCTCCAACAAAGCTCACCTCTTTTGTGAAGCTGTTCCTAAACTCTCCCCAGGTTGGAGTTAGTCCATCAAGATACCACAGCAATTTCCATGCCTCTTTTAATTTCCATAGTTCTTTATGTGAAGTCTTGTGTTCCCACAAGGCTGTGAACTTCTTCAGCACAGAGACTTGCGTGCACTTTTATGTCCAACAGTTATCCCGATGCCAGGCACTTGGTAGGCACTCACCGCATATTTCTTGGATTGATGAGTGCGTGAATCCTGGGGACATAAGCATGAACATTGCAACTGCGCATTGGTTCAGTTCCACATTATGAGCAGTTTGCATATCAACATTCATCCCTTTAATTTTCTCACTAAATGACTAATATATGCTTTCTCCAGAAATCTCATCATATACTTTCCTTAATCCCTTTATGGAGCTACAAGACAATGACCTCATCGCTTAAGGACCGACATTTGATGAGCACTTAAGTAGCTCTAAACAGAGCATAGCTTTTTCTTGGACAGTTCCAGGAAAAGTTTCCTATGAGTTTCCCATCCATTTCATGGTGAATTCTTTTGCTAATTAATTATTAAGTTGCTTGACCTGACCCATTTTTAAAGTGCTGCAAGTTCAGTCCTCTGGGGTTCCATGTTTTTAATAAACCACAGCATGACTGGGAGATACATCTTTGCTCCACCTTTGCCCTGTGAAATCCCACAAAGATGAATTTCCTTCAGCCCAAGCCAGATCAAGTTGTCGATGGTGGTGGTGTTAATGTGCTTTGTAAATGCTATGATCCGTTTTAGAAAACGGCACAATGCCAACACGTTAATGGAACTCCATATGGTGAATGCTGTTGGTGTTTGGAAAGAATGAATCAAATAAAACATCAGAGCAACATTTGATACAACTTGAGAAATTAAATGAATTCTTCAGGAACAACCTAAGAAACTAAGAACCTCTGACCAGAGTCTTGGTCTTGTATGATACTTACTACCTTCCCGGATCTTAGCTACTGAATTATGCTAGGTACACTCAACAAAAGCTATTAGGCATATTCTCTTTTATGTCACTAAACTACTTTCTCATATTGAAGAAGAACCCTGATAGTTTGATCCACCCTATGAGAAGCTTCTGGTACACTGAAATAAAATAAAGCGTTAAAATTGGGTAACAAAATCAAAATACATATTGAGCTGTTGCTGTACAATGTATACTAACAACTGTCCTAAAAGAACAAAGAAATGATAATTATTTTTTGAGATTTACTCCTCTAAATAGAATTAAAGACAAAAGCACATGAAATGCTTCCTGTTCATTTGAATGTATACTACCTATTACCAAAAGGATAAAGTAAAATTTTCTTCTTAATAAAAACACATTAAATAACTTAAAAGATATGTAATGTAAAATCACACTAGAAAAGCTCCTCTTTATTTGAATAGTCTCCTCAATCTTTCCTTGCTTTTTATGAGTAGATACTTGTAATTAAAAAGAAATTTGAATTCCTAAAGAACAGGAAGTGTTGTAATGGGAATAGAGGACCAGGTACATTCATCGTGTTTATCACTAAACTTCTAAATGTTCCAACAGTGAGTAGGGATTGTAGCAAACTTTTTCCTAGTTCAGAAAGAAAACAATCAGCTATGGAAACATTTCCAGTATAATCAAGCAGAAATTTGCTGAAAGGAACCGTGAAGGATTTTTTTTAACAATGCAAGAAAATAGCCAGTGATTTTAATATTTATCAAATCTTTACAGTTTCTAAACTCTGCTCCTGTAATAGTAGGAGAATGGATGGAGTCTATAAAACTATAACTTTAAAAAGAATGAATCTTCCAGTAACTACATGGCGATTTACATTGACAGTTTGTCAGATTAATCAACAATCCCTTGGGCTAAATAAAAATAATGCCATTACAGAGATATATTCTTCTACTCGTGATTCTGATATTTTTCACCCTCTTACCACCAAAATGAATATACCTTTTTATAAACATATATACATAGACTTGGCAATGGCAGTAAAGCACACGTTGGAAATTAATTACTTTTTTGTTAAGGGCATCCTCCTTGTGGACCGACTTTAAAATTAAAATATTCCTAAGAGGAGTAACGTATGTTATTATCACCTTACTGAAAAGTTTCTTATCACATCCTTCTTCTCTGTGACCAGGTTGCAGGAGAGGAAGTGGGAAGGAGAGATATGAAGTAAGTGTACAAGAAGGGGAAGTAGTAGCCTCCAAGACAAACAGCCCTGCCACACAATGTTGCCAGCCCTGACAACCAGCATTTGGGGTGTTTGCAAATACTTAAGTGAGTTTCAATTGCAAGCGTAGTTCTAGAGTAAATACCATTCATTGCCACCATCAGCCACTCAGAAGACAAAGGAAGGACCAAATTCTTGTCTTTGTGACAAATTTGGGCATGCATGCACTAATACTGTACACAATAAAAATTTTCTTGGTGAAACAGAAGAATGCTCTTGCTCTCTGCCATCTGATTTGCTCAGATCCCAAAAGGAAATTCTTTATTGCTAGATGTGAACAGCACATAGCCTGTCCCAGGGATGGAGCGTTAATTACTCTCTCAGCAGAAAGACTGATGTAGTGATGATGGTGATGGTGGTGGTTTTCTCGAGACACAAGTGTCACAAGTTAGCCCGCGATATTGTACACTGATGACACAATAGTTATTTATGAAAATAGATCCAGGCAGCTGCAGATCCAGTCTTTCTGTTCTAAATGATTTTATCGCATCGCTAAGGAGAGCTTACCCAGTGGAGCTCTGCCCTACAGCAACTACACCTGCAAAAGTTACTTTTCTAAAAAGTGTTCCAAGCTCTAGATGAGTATTTGGGGGGAATTTCGCCAGTTAAAGGAGAAGTGGCAGGTTTTGAGTAGAAAATCGGTATAAAGTGTTCAAAAGTCACTATCCCATTTCGGCAGCTGTTTCAGGCCAAGTTCAAGTATACCCCCTAAGTCAGAATGGTCCGGAACCTGCTGTGGGAAAATATGGGCCCCTTATGACAGCTACCAGACAGAGTTCCCACATATACGCATTTAATCTGGTTCTAGCGTGCCCTTATTGTTCTGCCATCGATACTTGGAAGATTCAAAAGGTAGTGATTTTTCTTCTAAAACACCGTCCTTGCAGTATATTTCTCTAAGCCTCACCCTGCCGGTCCCCCATACCACTAATATGTTTGCTGGCATGGAGGAAATTCAGCTAAAGAGTAAAAGATGTTTGGATCTTAACCAGTATTTACACTGCCGCTGAGGGTGAGTCGTTCAGAGGCCTCAAAAATGTGCATAGTGTTGATCTACCAATTTCATTTCTAATCATTTTTCCAAAGAAAATAATGAGAGATTTGTGCAAGGATTTAGCTACAAGGATTCTTATTGTAGAGTTATTTTATAACATAAAAATAAGCAAAAAACCTGAATATACAGCTGTGTAAAATCTTTAAATAATCTCTGGTGGACCCAAACACTAGAATATTTTGCTATCATTTAATAGCATGAACTATACCTAACTAGACGGAAAAATACTTGTAGTATAATATTACGTGAAAAAGCCCGGAAGGCAGCATTTTGAACTGTATTAACTATAAGGGAGAAAACATTGGAAGACGCACACCCAAACACACTGAGTGGGATTATATGTGAATAATGGACTAACTAATACCTTTTATAATCTTCTCTTTGCTTTTCTATACTTTCCAAATAATCTACATATGTATATAAGTTTTATATTCACAAAAGAGAAATTTCCAAAACAATGGAGTTACTTTAGAAGTATAGATGCCAGGGGTTGGTTAGAAGCTCAGAGCTCTGGGAGAGCAAAGCTGTGTGCCTCACAGATATGTTGCAAATGTGTATGTGCCAACTTTGTAAAGTGGTGGGTGGAAATGTGTGCTGTTGCTACTTCTGTGTTAACAAACTACAATGCTTCCATTCCCTTCAGTGGTTGAGAACAGATTTTTTGGAGAGAAATTTTGGATGAGTACTTAATGTTACTAGTGGGTTGAAGCAAAAAGCTAAGGAATAAAATGTTGGCCAAGGAGTAAAGTGTAGGCAATAACACTAAAGTTTCCTGCAGGTGCTGTGCTCAGAATTTCTGGGAATAAGAACAAAGGTTGAGGGCGCCTGGGTGGCTCAGTTGGTTAAGCGACTGCCTTCGGCTCAGGTCATGATCCTGGAGTCCCGGGATCGAGTCCCGCATCGGGCTACCTGCTCGGCAGGGAGTCTGCTTCTCCCTCTGACCCTCCCACCTCTCATGTGCTCTCTCTCATTCTCTCTCTCTCAAATAAATAAATAAATAAATCTTAAAAAAAAAAGAAAAAGAACAAAGGTTGACAGTTCCTTTGGCCCTATACAGGGACTGACTTTTCCTTAGCCCCCAGCATCCTGTTGCCCATACTTCCAGGTGCTAGAGGCGCTCATGCCCTGTGGGTTCAGGAAAGTGGGTGAAATGGTGGCTGGGAAGTTCAGAATATCCAGCGCTAATCTGTTAAGAAGCGCCAGTCCAAAGTGCTATGCACCAGTGCGGTTCAAACTCAGGAGTGGAAGAAATGTTTCTCAGAATGCAAATGGCTGAAGTAGAAAATATAAACAGGAGACTATGGGAAGGAGCAAAAGAACAATTTTAAACTAGGTTTTGGGGGCAGCAAAGCATTGAAATCATTAAACTTCACCGAGTTGGGTGGCTCAGTTGGTTAAGCGTCTGCCTTCTGCTCAGGTAATGATCTCAGGGTCCTGGGACCGACTCCCATGTCAGGCTCTGTGCTCAGCGGGGAGTTTACTTCTCCCTCTCCCTCTGCTCCCCCTCCCAACCCCACCATGGGACAGCCCATGCTCTCTCTCTCTCTCTTAAATAAATAAAATCTTTAAGTAAATAAATAAACTCCATCAAGTCGAATCCTGTCTATGCCACTTACCTACAGAAAGTCCTTAGGCATATGACCCTAGGCCTCAGCTTCCTCATATGTGATACAGAGACACAAACTGGGTCTCGTATTCACAGGAGTTATGTTCTATAAAGTTGCTATAGACACTGAGTTAGTGAACCCTGAATCACTGAACCATCGTCCTCACGGGAAATACAGGATTAAGTTCCTGCGAAATTCTGGTCACAGTATTTTTGTCCACTTGTCAATACATAGGCTTGTTTTATGTGTGTTTGTTTAAAGACACCTTGCTTAATATTGACCTCACAGTCAACAGCCTATAACCCACGCCTAAACGAAGCTTATCTAACACACCCATTTTCTCCTCAAGGCACATCATGGCATTCCTGTTCTTAGGAACACTGGACAGCATGTCAGCACTTTGCTTGGGGGCCATTTTAAAACAAGGAAATGTCCAACATAAAACACAAAAATACAAAAAAAAAAAAAAAAAAAAAAAAACCAGTGCTAACTAGACCACAAAAAGAACACTTGTTTACAAGTATCACTTGTTTCAAAGTGATACTTGTTATAGTGTGAGAACTGAAACAAGAAGGCAGAGCATCACCTTGTCCGACCTCACCTGGGAACACGTGCATCAAGCAACTCAAATTTTTGCCTGCTCTGCACATGTGCATGTCCACGGGTAACTGCAAAATACCACAAGTATTGACTTGTGGTTACAAACAAATTTTAGCAAGTAGGTGAATTTCCAAATACATAAGCCCCACCCACTAAAGATCAATGGTAGTAATAGTACCTACTTCAGCAAATTATTATAGAGGTAAATGAAATATTTCATGTCAGGCACTTAACACAGCATTTGGTACATGTATACCAAATATGTGCTGGAAAAAATGACTTTTTTTTTTGTGAAATATTTGAAGCTCCTGTTAAGGTGTTAAGTAACTGTGCGTATTCCCATGTACTGTAAGAGAATACTCTAGAAAGAGGACTATAAAACAACTTAATGTTAAAAATTACCTAATAAACTGGTACGATTTTTTGTCAATGACTTTTTTCAAATGCACTTAAAAGAAAACCACTTAAAATAATACCATCTATATGTTTTCTGTAACAGGTTTGTTGCATTATAATTAAGACCTCTGGGAGACCTGGAAGTGGGGAAACGGGGAACAAATTAATTGTTTTGTAAGAGAAACTGCCCTGATGGAGATAATTAACCCTTACTCAGAAGCAAATAGTACCATTTCCTCAATAAAAGATTAATAGGACTCAGTAAAGGATGCTCCAGTGTAATTTTTTTTAAACTGTAAGAACCACGTTGTTTGGCATTTATTTCCACTTAGTTGTAATAATAAACACAAGGGATCCTCTTTATTTGGCATGGAATTCCTTGCCAGAAAGTAAATATTTGATGATCATGTTAGGAGCTGTAAACAGAATTTCCTGAGAGATGTAGGAAGAAGTTTACCTGCCTAGCCAAATGGATTGAGAAGATTTAGAAGCTAACTTTCCAGGGTGCTTGGGTGGCTCAGTTGGTTAAGTGTCTGCCTTTGGCTCAGGTCATGATTCCAGGGTCCTGGGATTGAGTCCTTCATGGGGCTCCCTGCTCAGCGGGAAGTCTGCTTCTCCCTCTCCCTCCCCCTCCGCCCTTCCCCTCTTAACCCTGCTCATGCTCTTGCGCTCTCTCTCAAATAAATAAATAAAATCTTAAAAAAAAAAAAAAAGAATCTAACCTTCCTTCCAAATGTGGCCATGTGGGCATTTTCTTCGAATTTATTCCTCACAACTCTGCAGCAGTTGAACATTGTCTCTCTACAGCTTGGAGCTCGAAACTTTGCCGAGCCTTTTCTTGTGGCTGTCATTACTTCAAGTATTTGTAGAGTCCTATCTATCATATCTGGACCATCTCCCTCAGTCATCTCAACTTTCAGACCCACTCGTCCCACATACCTCACTCTGTTTATGGGATCCCCATTCTTGCAGTTGCCCAGGCTTGGATTCACTGTTTTCTTCTTCCACTTCCTTGCCACATGCCTGTGCCATCCAGAGACTTCATCCTGAGGGGACCAGTTTGCAGTGTTTGCCACATCCATCCCCATCTCTCCATTCCCATTGCCTTTTTCCTAGTTGAGTCCCTCGATCTTATTGCCTGAGCCAAGGCGATCGCTTTGTAACCACCCCTCTGTAATCTTCTCCCGCAAACCATTCTACCAGCGGCTACCAAATTCACGTTCATAAAAGACTGTCTTATTATCACACCCCCTAGCACCCACAAAATAAAATGCTAACTCTCCTTTGCTTGGCAGAGAGAACCTTCAGGGCTTATCCGTGATCCTCCCCTGCAGCCACATCTCCCATGTAAGGAGACAGAGAGATAGTTCTTAAAGTACTGTCTCCTTTTGGGATTAGTGCAGGACAATTTTATTCAGTGAGCTAGCAGGCAGGGGCAGGGGGCTTGACACATTAAGGAGCTAATATATATTTTGTTCCTTAAGCACTTCTGTCCCACTGGGCATGCCTAGCACATCAACACATTAGAGCATAGGTTGTATGTTCCAAAAAATGATGGAAAATCTCACCCATAGAAAGAGATCTTAGTGTTATCATGAGCTAAAGGTAACTTTAGGGTGACTCAGGGGGCCTCTGCCCAGGTCCTCAGCTCCAGTCCGGCTCAAACTGGCTCATGCAAGGGGGCATCCCGTGGAACACCTGCCATGTGTCTCCTTGGTGGGATCTGCTTGTTCTGCAGACACATTCTTCCCCTGCTTTTGTCCCCTCCCCCTCCTTCCCTTTGTGGATAGCTTTCAGCCCTCTGATCTGAGTAACTCCCCATTAATTAGGTCCTAGCTAACAAAATACAACCTTTTTTATTTTTCTTCAAGCAGTCATTTGGTGTAAGGGAACAGAAGAACAATGCCCCCCCTTTTTGTGATATATTTTATTTATTTATTTATTTGAGAGAGAGAGTGCACACAAGTGAGAGAGAGCACAAGCAGGGTGAAGGGCAGAGGGAGAAGCAAACTCCCTGCTGAGCAAGTAGCCTGACGTGGGACTCAATCCCAGGACTCCGGGATCATGACCTGAGCTGAAGGCAGACGCTTAACTGACTGAGCCACCCAGGTGCCCTAACAATGCCCCTTTTAAAGAGATTTCTCTAATCCATAAGAGGGGCATCCATCCTTATCTAATATTTTAGATAAAATGGAAGACTGTTTTGGCTCTGAAAACGCAGTTACAAAGCTGCAGGATTTCTGATGAAAGGGTTCATGGTTAGGTACTTGATGTGGTAAAGAGACTATTTCCATTCCTGGAGGGAACCAATGACATGGTATAAAGTGAGGACCTGAAATGCCTCAAGGCAAGGTGGGCGTGCATACTAAAGAACTGAAACTCCAGTTGCTGCCTGGCAAGCAACACATTCTATGGAAAAGGACAAGATGGGGAAAGAATTTAAATAGAATGCAATGTGTTTGAGAGGTTGCTGGGGCCTGAATGTTTGTGTCCCCCTAAATTCATATATTAAAATCCCAACCTGCAAAGGTGATAGTATGAGTAGGTTGAGACTTTCAGAGGTGCTTTGAAGGGTGGAACCCTCAGAATGGGATTAGTGCCCTATAAAAGAGGCTCCAGAGAGACCCCTTAGCCCTTCTGCTATGTGAGGACACAGCGAGAAGGTGCCACGTGTGGACCAGAAAGAGGGCCTTCACCAAACCATGCTGGAGCTCTCAGACTTCCTGCCTCCAGAACTGGGAGAAATAGATGTTTGTTGTTTATAAGCCTCCTAGTCTATGCTATTTTGTTATAGCAGCCCACAGACCAAGACAGAGGTGTTTTTCCATTTTTAGCTAATGGCTTCGAGAAAGAATCACGTTCAGAAATAGAACAAGTTATATAAGAGAAACTTTTTACATGTACCAATTACTAGGGGGCAGAAATTAATTCTTCTCGTTGTTTTACAAATATCTCTCCGATATAGATCTAGATATAAAGACCACAATGGCAATGGTCATTATTTTGGGGGTAGTGGAATCACCCTTTTGGTTTGACTGTAGTTTTTCACTCTTTCATAACAAATAATGTTAACCTCTAGGACAGTGGTTCTCAATCTTGACTGCATCCCATAATCACCACAGAAGTATTTCTTTAAATGTATAAGCCCCACCCCCCAGGGATTCTGGTTAGTCGTGGTAGGACCCAGGTGTCAGTGTCCTTTAAATGTCCTCTACTGAGCAGACTGGTTGAAGATACTGCTTAGGAGTCCTTTCTTCCCCATCCCACCCCTTCACTCTATCGTAAGAACGAAGATCGTTCAGATGTTAGAGATAGAGACGAGGGGGTTTAAATGAGCAAATCTGCTCTCTGCTCTCCTCTGGCAGGTGCAATGGTTTCTCTTCCCACTGAAATGCAAATTCACAGACTTACGTGTGTACAGTGGGGCAAGTCAGACTGCACAGTGTGCCTTGTTCCAGGCCAGTCATAGTAACCAGCCTTGGGGAAGCCTACCCTCCAAGGAGTTCCACCCAGCTCCTGCTGTTCTGCATGGGTGTTTGGAGCTAAAGCCCAAGGAAAGAGAATGTAATACTTTCCAACCTGATGTGTTTGTTATTCCCTGAAGTTAGGTCTCTCTCAGTAGCCTCAGGAGAAAATGAGATAGCTGGGTCCACAAAGAATTCAGAAATTTGTGTTCCTTAATTGAATATAGGTCTCCCCGCTCTCCAAAAGTTTGCTTTGTGCCACTTTGCTTTTATGAAGGACCTACATTCGTACCTGTTTTCGCTAACCCAAAGAAATTTGAAGAGGATTTTCACTTTCACAAAGTGGTAGTTGGTTCTTTGCTTCACGTCATTTCGGTTTACGAAAGATTTCACAGGACCCTCACTTACGGATAGCAGGGGGGAGCCTATACCATCGAGTGTCAACCCAGTGAAACTTGGACTTTTCACACACGTGTTTTGCTTATGTAATAAAAAATAATTTTCAGATGAAAGAAAATGATTGCTTATATCAGTTACCAGCAAATAATCCAGGGGGAAATCAGCCATTCCCTGGCTAATGATGGTCCTAAAGTTATATTCATTTCACCGGGCAGTTTTTCTATTAGATAGATTTAATGGAGATAGTATCTGAAGGAAAATGATAGAGGGAATAAAGAGAAGTTTCAGTAATGTTGGTGGAATCTGGGCTAATGACCCAAAGAGCATGAAGGATGGAATAAAACAAGGGTAGGAAACTGCGCTTTCATCAAAAGAATATTAAAATATGGAGGAGGGGACCCTCCCTTAGAGTAATTATTTCAGAGAAGAAAACTCCAGGCCCTTTGCTGGCAAATGACTCTATGGAATGTGGAGCCTATTACCTAAACACTAAGACAAAAGGGCCTAGTGCTCTTTCAATACTAAGGGCCCTATATACTCTACCAAAATCTAAAGGGTTATGTGAGGTTTGTTTGCCTAGAATTTTGAGTCACTAAAACTTGCTTAAAATAAGTGGGCCATCAGCCTGAATTTGAGAATTTTCCTATATTCCGAACGTCCAATGAGTACTTTTGACCTGTATATATGACACTTATGTGACTTCTCTCTACCATTTATATTTTTCAGGTTGACCCATTTTCCTCCATATAATTTGTCAGAAATCCTTCGGATTTTTTTATGTTCAGTAAGAATAATGAAAGTAATATTACCATTTATTGGACATTTGTATACTTCAGGAGCTGTCTTAAATACTTTCCATACACTATTTCATCTGTTCTTAAAAGAGCTTTGTGAAGTAGGTGCTAGTTTCTCCATTTTGAAGATGAAAGTCAAGTCAGTCAGTGACATAACTGGACCTGTGTGTCTCTCGTAAACAAATATGGATCTTGGGGCGCCTGGGTGCCTCAGTCGTTGAGCGTCTGCCTTCGGCTCAGGTCATGATCTCAGCGTCCTGGGATCGAGCCCCGCATCGGGCTCCCTGCTCAGTGGGGAGTCTGCTTCTCCCTCTCCCGCTGCCTCTTCCCCTGCTTGTGTGCTCTCTCTTTTTCTCTCAAATAAATAAATAAAATCTTTAAAAAATATATGGATCTTATTAATTGCAGTAGCCAAAGTCTCTGGATTAAATTAATGGATACAATCTTCTCTAACGTAATAGAATCATCATCTACAGAAAAACTGGAAAGTAACCCAAAGTTTTCCCAATAAATCAAAAATTCATAGTATATTAGCAAAATCATTTTAATTGTTTTTGAAAAGACAACTGAGAACCCCTTAGAAAAAAATAACTTTCCCTAGTGTTGCACACAAAATTATGTATGTTAGATATAGCCAACTTTTAATTTTCCCAATGACCCTATGATAAATATTAATATCCCCATTTTAGAGGCTCTGGAAAGGTTGAATAAACTGGCCCAAAGTCACAGAGCTATTCACTGTGGTAGTTTGAATTCAAATCTTCAACTATGGAACTCTCCTATTTGAGTCATTAACTTCTGTAATGACTCTCAAATAGTTAATGACAGAGCAAGTATTAGAATCAGGGGAAGATCAGGGTTACTACAAAACAGGGTCTTGTTTATGGAAAAGATGAAACATTTAGGGAAACAGCATTTCTCTTTTCTAAACCCAGTCACACGGAGTAGCCCTGTGGGTTTGGTGGAGTCATGCTTTGAGGTTCACCAAAGTCAACCGCCCTATAGGATATAGGAGATCAGATGAATGAGATGAGGAAGATGAAGGAGAAGAAACTCGTTGCTCAATAGATTTCATCATTTTCCTCCTAAAACTAAGAACCAAAGTTTAACACAGTGAACTCATTAAAAAGAGGAGGCAGAAACTTCAGGCCTTCAAGGAATTACAGCCTCTCAATCTCCACCGGCGTCCATAGTGAAAGAGTCAGAGAAGCTTAAAGGGGTGTTGTTGTAATTTGATATTGTTATTTTTGTTTTGATGTTGTTCTTATTATTTGTAAAACCCTCTATGCAATGAAAAAAGTAATGATTAACTATATAGACAAAATACAAGACACCATATTTTAAAAATGTAGCTTCCATCCCAAAACCCATTGTTTTGGTACAGTTCCATGAAGAATCATGTGAATGCACCCTGAGAAGTATGTATCAGAGGAAGCGGACTTTGTTGTCAACCCCTGAATGTCTGAATTCTGACAGTGAACAACTTGGATGTGATTCAAAGAAAGTTCATGGTGTTGAGAGAATATAGTTCTATAATAATGCAGGAGAGCCCTATGAACCTGCTTCTCCAAGAGCTTATCTCCCTTTTGATGCAAGGTTAAATGAGGAGTTGATGAAATTCTGTGACTTAGGACACTGAAAAAAATAAAATTCAGACTTGGCAGTTCTTCCCATTTCCTTCTAAACTAAACTGGCTGCTCTTCTGGGTGCATTTTGTTTTAATTTTAGAATTAAAAAAAAAAAACCCTTAATTGTATATAGTAAAAACAAAGACTTTAGACAGATGTCTGTGCTCTGTGCTTGGTGATTTTTATATGTATTTATTTTCAACCCACCGCTCTGAATTTAGACATTCCATCCAACTTTCCTATATTGCAAATTCTCTAAAACAGAAGAGTAGAGAAATAGCAAAAGCTGCCCCTGATTCAAAAACCTCTTTGAACAGTGATAGTAAGCATACTGAATCATTTGGTAAGTAGAGATGAAATATGATGATTTCTATTACCTGCAAGATACGATGTATCCTCCAAAAATGAAAGTATAACTAACTTGACTAACTTGAAAA
The DNA here is from genome assembly GCF_964656455.1 of Halichoerus grypus. Classification (NCBI taxonomy): domain Eukaryota; kingdom Metazoa; phylum Chordata; class Mammalia; order Carnivora; family Phocidae; genus Halichoerus; species Halichoerus grypus. The sequence continues at coordinate 69,767,644 of NC_135716.1, read as the reverse complement.
TGTTACAGATAGCCTATATAAATTCTCCAATACCCCAACTCTTTGGCTGAATCGACGTCTTTGCTTCAATACTAAGTACAGAAAAGGGAGGAAGGACCTATTTATTTGGGTGTCTGGACAAAGGGACAAAGAGAAATTACCCTTTCCCTAATCTCCTAATACTGGTCCTCAAATAAAGGAGTTTCATGACCTGAGACTTAGTCCTCAGGACAGATATAACTGAAAACGCATGGAAAGTTATGGTGGCTCATTCTCTCCTCTTGACCTAGTACCTGACCAGGAAGACATATTGAGTCACGTGGCTTGTTCTTTGTGGGGAAGTTTTAGTGTCCAATTGGGTCACAAAGCAAGTCAGTTATGCAGGAAAGAAGCCCCACCTTCTGGCCACCCTTGTAAGCTTTCTTTCAGTGCATCCTCCCTACCCCTGTCCATTAGGGCAAGACTAGCTTTCCACTGGTCATTATTTCCTAAAGCAGGAAGCTTTCCCTTATACTTGGGAAGAAAAGATTTGGCAACAGTGGAAATCAAAATATCTCTCTAGCCAGTGCAACATCATCTGTAATCCGTTGTACCCTTTTAAGCCAAAGCACACTTGCTTCATAAGCCCGGTGCTTCTCTTTTTCATTGTAAGGGAGAAAATATAACAGTGTTCTCTGCTGGAAAGGCTTTGTACAGTCTGCCAATTGCTGCAGCTTTTTCTTCTCAGCTCATGGCCTTAGATAATGATTAACAGAATTTTTACATCTGTTTGCCAAGAACTTTTGCAAATACGACATGATTCCTGTTAGTGACCTTATTAATCAATTTATAACTCAAGCTGGAGCTTCATTGTGTCCAATGTATTTTGCATTTGTAATATAACACTGTATAAAGTATCTCTTAACTCTACTAGGTTCTGTTTGTCTCCAGACCAATTATTTCTTTTTGCTATCTCACTAACATAAGCAATGAGATATAATAACCAGAATGCTTCCTGTTAGCCCCAGGGGAGAGGAAAATGTGTAGGTTTTCAAGACTATAATAAGAAAGCTGGACTAGCATAAAGCTATGTAAGAGATACTCCTTTCATTTACACCTGAGTTTTGTGACAAAGGTAAATAAATAAACCGTGCTGAGTTGAGAACGACTACTATCCATGATAGTTGGTAATTAAGAGTAAGGGAGAGTTGAAGTGGGGATGAATTTCAGAGTAAAATGTGTTCCGGGAATGTGGGAATGGGTGGGGAATACATGGGAGAAGTCATCGCTCACTAAGATGCTATCACAGTGGGGAAAAATCAAGCACATGATACTTTCCAAGTCACATTGGAGTATTAGAGACATCTCAGTTTGATTGAGTGTGAATATGCCTTTTTGTACTCTCAATTTCTTAACGAAAACTGAATGCACATTCTTCTAACTATTGCTTCTTGGGAAAATTATCGCTAACTACTTTTTCACGTTCAAGAACCGATAGTTAAACAATGCGCATTGAAAGAACTAAGAAATCCTGACCAGCACTGTCCCGGCCGCTCTTCATTTCCTCCCTCCTCTTATCTCTCCTCTGACAGTCACTTCTTGGTTTCTTTCATTGCTATGTTTGAGACAATCATGAAGAGACTGTGTATTTTATGCTTTATTTTATGCTTTATTTTGATACATTAATCCCATTTCTGAAAAGGAAATAACTCAGTGAAAGAGAAAAATTCACAGCCCAAGCAAGACGGATATCCAAACAAGTACAATAAGTAAGTGACAAAAACTATAGAATTGGTCTTAGGAATTTTCTTTTGCTATCTAATCCTGAGAGGAAAATTAATTCACCTTTTCTTTTTAAGATTTTATTTATTTATTTGAGAGAGAGAGAGAGCACAAGAGGGGGGAGGGTCAGAGAGAGAAGCCCCACTCAGGCTCCATTCTGGAACTCTGGGATCATGACCTGAGCCGAAGGCATATGCATAACAGACTGAGCCACCCAGCCGCCCCATTTCACCTTTATGTACCTCATTTGTCCATTTGTAAAAATCTTGTAGTATTTGTGTGTGTTTCTGTTTCTTAAAAGTCATAATAAACAGAATTATGTATCTAGTATTTGCCATTTACAATGCAATTAATTGTGCAGAAACATCGGGTGAGGCAAAGGTACTTATTCTCCCATTAAAGAGATGAGCAAACTGAGGTTATAGAGATCATGGTTTTGCCAGGGTCACTTCTGATTATACATCCTGGGTTCTCGTTCTACACTATACTGCTTCTAAGGAGTGGTTATTAATCACCAAGTTTTTTTATGTCACTGAGGGACCAGTATCTACTTTTCAACCCAATAGGCCATAGGAAAATGCATGGAAGACTTGTCTTCACATCTGAAGTAAAAAGAAGAGGTAGGGAGATGTCTTAGCTTGGGCTGCTATAATAAAATACCATAGACTGGGGGACTGAAACAACAGAAATTTATTTTTCCACAGTTCTAGAGGCTAGAAGGTCCAAGATCAAGGTCTGTCAGGATTTAGTTCCCAGTGAGAGCTCTCTTCCTGGCTTGCAGATGGCTGCCTTCTCCCTGTGTCCTCACACACGGTGGAGAGATGGGGAGGTGGAGAAGGGGAGGAAGAGAGAGAGAAAGAGAGGGTACTCTGTTCTCTCTTCTTCTTCTTATGAGACACTAATCTCATCATGTGGGTCCACTCCCCATGACCTCATTTAAACCTAATTATGCCTCACAGTCCCCACCTCCAAATACCATCATATTTGGGGTTAGGACTTCAATATTTGAATTTTGGAGGGACATAAATAGTCAGTTCATAACATAGATGTAGGGCAAATGTGTCTGCATGCTAGATTACAAAACACAATAGTTACTAGAAGTGTAGAATTATAAGCTGAACTCACATCCCCTGACACATTTTTCTCTTTACAGAAGACAAATGGGAAAAAAAAAATGAAGTGATCTGCCCAACCGTGGTCAGCTTATCATTTGTATTTGGTTTTCCCCCATTTTCGTGCTACAGCTCCTAGCTAAACTCATACTTATGTGTACTATCTTTCTTCCCTCCCTGTGAAATCCCTCAGCTTCCAGCAACCTGACGTACACCTTAACCGTTGTACTGGACTGCATACTTCGCCAAACCCATCCTTCAGAAAAGAACCAGTGAGACACTGATTTCTCCAGGAACAATTCCCTGAACCCCCAGATTGGTAGAACCAAGATTTCATTCAGAGGCTACCCACTCCTGAAGGGGAGATGAGCTCAAAGCCCCTGTGACAGACAGTGGAAATTCCCTGCCCCACCTCCCACTGCAGGGATCCCTGCAAAGTCCAGGAGTGCTTATGTTCTAGTCAACTCCACTGTCAAGTTCTTGGAGCCACTACAATGACTCATCTTAGGGAATGCCTCGCTGAGCTGAGCTGCTCAGAACTGTGTTCGCTCAGATGGGCTATTGAGATTTCTTCCTTGATATCCATTAAACACCACCTCACTCGAGACATTCGTGTGATTGGCAGGTTGGAAAGACAGAGGGATTTATTGGGTACCTTTGACAACAGCTTACTCTCAGCTGTCGGCAGTGTCTCACGGCGAGGCCTCCTGTCCTCTTCCTTTGCTCCCTTCTCCCAGCCACCAGCTCAGCTACCAAGTGTGGCTAGCCATGCACCCCCCCCCCCCCGGAAAGCTCGACTATCTTTTCTGTTTCCTTGTTTTCTTTTTTTTTCTCCAATATTTTATTTATATATTTTAGAAAGAGAGAGAGACATCATGAGCAGGAAGGGCAGAGGGAGAGGGAGAGAGAGAATCTCAAGCAGACTCAAGCCCAATGCGGGGCTTGATCCCAGGACCCTGAGATCATGACCTGAGCTGAAACCAAGAGTCAGACGTTTAACCATGGAGCCGCCCAGGCGCCCCTGTTTCCTTGGCTTCTGCTAAGTCATGCCCTCTTCCCACACCATCGCTCACCTTCCACTTAAAGACAGTTCTCTCCCTAAGAGCAACTCTGGGGCTTGCTATAAAGAAATACATGCTCCCCACCGTTTCAGCGGGTTAATCTATGGGCTAAGACCAGCTAGACCCTCTGATCCCAGCCACAGCTTTTCTGGCATCTCTGCTTCATTTAATGAGGGTCGTCGCTTTTTCAAACTTCTAAAAACCATCCTAGCAGAGCGTTAACAGTCTTCTGGGTCCCTTGCCAGGGTGCTGTTTACTGTGTTACCAGAGTATCCCTATGGTGACAACCTCTCCTTTGCCTCGATTTCTCTTCTGACCCTTTGATTCAGCATGCCCGGGATCCACTCCCAGGCAGACGCTTCCGGTTCCTGCTAGTACATATTACCAGACACTGCTGCTTTTTTGGCAAATATTTCCTCTCCTCCTGCAGCAGGTCCTGAGCATCCACAGTCAGGATACACTGAGATTTGATGCTAAATACTGACTGGTGTCCAAGAGGGGAGGTAGAGGCAGATCTTAAGGAGGGTATGCATTGTTTTTATTTATTTATATTTTTTATTTTTATTTTTTTTTTAAGACTTCATTTTATTTATTTGACACAGAGAGAGAGAGACAGCTAGAGAGGGAACACAAGCAGGGGGAGTGGGAGAGGCAGAAGCAGGCTTCCCGTGGAGCAGAGAGCCTGATGCAGGGCTCGATCCCAGGACCCTGGGATCATGACCTGAGCTGAAGGCAGACGCTTAACGACTGAGCCACCCAGGCGCCCCTGCATTGTTTTTAAAATGTCTGCCCCATTTAAGGCTTTTGCAGTCTTCAAATAAAGAGGAGCATGGCGGGGTCTATCTCCCAACAAGAGGCCATGGGCAGGAAAGTTCAGGAGACTCTAGCCAGACAGCCCATCTCAAGTTTCGGAGCCCCATCCCTTCCCCATCAGCACCTTGACCTTGGTGTAAGAAACCTGTCTCAGATGAGAATGAAGAGTCTTCTGAAGGTCTGTCATTCACAGTGCAATCCTGTGCCTGACCTTGAGCTTTCTTTGCCTCAGATGAAGATAACTGAGGCTAGGGCTTGGGTGTGGTGGTAGGGATCTCTTTAAATGTACACAGAAGCTCTCCAATTCTCCCACTTCCCTGTAAAAATTGAGATTAACGTGAGCCCCCCATTTTCTTTCTTCATGCATCAATAGTGTCCCGCAGAAGCCACACAACTCCATTGTCTTAAGAGCTCAAAAATCATTAGCCTATTCATTTCAAAATCAAAGTTTTCCTTGAAAGTTAAGGTTTCCAAAGCTTGATTTTATTATTCTGTTTATATGCCATATCATATGAATAAAAATAAAAAAGAGAACTATAAGGTATGATCTGGTATGCAATAATGAAAGCCCCTAAATCTCTGGGTGCAAACATAAATGATTCTTTAACTCTTAATTTTATTTTATTTTATTTTAAGTAGGCTCCACGCCCAGTGTGGAGCCCAGTGCAGGGCCTGAACTCACAACCCTGAGATCAAGACCTGAGCTGAGATCGAAAGTCAGGCACTTAACTGACTGAGCCACCCAGGTGCCCTGATTTAACTCTTAATTTTTTTTAAAGATTTTATTCATTTATTTGAGAGAGAAAGTGTTAGAGAGAGAGAAAGTATGAGAGGGGGAAGGGTCAGAGGGAGAAGCAGACTCCCCGCTGAGCAGGAAGCCCGATGCGGGACTCGATCCTGGGACTCCAGGATCATGACCTGAGCCGAAGGCAGATGCTTAACTGACTGAGCAACCCAGGCGCCCCTAACTCTTAATTTTAAATCAAGGCATTTTCTTTGAGTAAATTCATAGTCCAACTATAACTCATTAACTATGGAATAGATCCTGTCTGAAGTATCATGGGTACAATTTCTTACATGTTTTGTTAACAGTAAATGAACGGAATGATTTTAGTTTATGTTCTCAGTTCTATATTTTAAATTTAACAATTGAGCCACAGAAAATATAAACCGTTATATGATAACACCTACAGAAAAAAGAATGTTTTTTGTTAAATGTTGACAGATTTGTGCCTGAATACTCCATCCTATATCTTAAAAGGTGTCTTGTTCTAAATTATAACCTTAAAAAAAAATCACATCCCAAAACATGTACAGCGGGAATCCCAGAAAGAGAGGCAAGAGAGAAGAGGAAAAGGAATATTTGAAGCAATAATGGTCAAAAGTTTCCCAAATATGATGAAAAACATTAATCTACACATCCAAGAAGCTCCATGAACTCCAAGTGGGATGAAAATAACACTGGCAAGGAATTTACTTTGTTGGGGATTTATTGTTTAACTTTGTAACTATATGAATAAAATTTCAAACTTAAGATGATTTTCTTCTAAGAAATTCTTATTTGGAATTGAATTACTTGTTTATTTTTGTCTTTACTATGTCATTCCATGAGGAAAGATTATATTCTGATAGTGTGTTGGGACAGGGAGAGACTATAGAAGCTGAGATCAATCTAATGTCTAAAATCTAACATCATGGTGGGGAGGGGTGGGGAGAGGAATAGGAAAAAATGTCATCTTCAAAATCCATATGTTATTAAGAGTATAAGATGAAAATAAATGAAAGCATTAATGTGCATGCATATGGGATAAAAATCTGAGTTAAATTCAGCCTAAGGTTGAATTTTTTTAATATTCTGTAAGTAAGTTCATGGACCATGTCTCATTTGCGTAGCAACATTTCTGTCACGCTTCTAGTCATGGCCTAGAAGTCTAATATTTTGTTAAAGTTTTAGAAGACCCTTTACTAGGACAATTTTAGGGGTAATAAATTTTAAAGAACACAAAATTAGGAATTTTTATATTGCAAAGGATTCATAAATCTTATACGTTATAAGACACAAGAGCTAAAAGCCAAAAACTGCCTTGAAAAGTTGTAATTCAAAATGAGATCATTCAAATCAAAAATTAATTTTCCCAAATTACAAAGAATATTTACAGAAGCTGAGTGATTAACTCAGCTTTTGCTAATTTATCTTGACTTTTCTTTCACCAAAAAAATTGAAAGCTGTGGAGAATATTGTAGAAAGCGTTTTTGTTGTTTTTTTACTTAAAAAAAAACCCAACTTATTAAAAACTTAAAAGACTAGTATAAAGATTCCTGTATACCTTTTGCTCGGTTTCCCCAACTGTAAATAGTTTATACATTTGTTTTCTCATTCTGTCTCTCTCTCTCTCACACATATGCATGTATAATTTTTTTCTGAACTAATTGAGAATAAATTGCAAATGTAACTCTAAATATTTTGGTAGATATTTCCTAAAATACAAAGACACTGTTCTATATAATCACAGCACCACCATCTATATAATGAAATTAACACTGATATAGGATAACCATCTAATTCACAGGACCCATTCACATGTTGTCAAATTTTACAATAATTCCATTTGTAGAAAAAAAAATTTCTACAGGTTCAAGATCAAATCCAGGATCACATGCTGCATTTAGCCATGAACTCTTCAGAATCCTGCAATTTAAAACAGTTACTCCACCTTTCTTTGACTTCCTTGAACTTAACATTTTTTGGTGAGAACTTGACATAATTTGGTGAGAACTTGACAGTTATTTTCTGTAATATTCCTTAATTTTTATTAATATAATGAAATAAAATTTTTTCTAAAAATCAGCAGACAGAAATTTCAAACTATTATAAAATAATCAGCACTCTCTCTATGCCCTATGTCTCACCTCAGTGCTGCAGCTTAAACAAGAAAGAGAAGAAAAAGAAGGAAGGTGAAAGAAAATTAAATCGATAAGAAAATCTTCAGAAAAAGAAAAATAACTTCCTGTAGCCACAATATTTTATTTAAGCCATAATAATCTCATAAATATTAAATCCTAGATCTAATTCAGTAAAAAAAAAAAAAATAACCAATACCTATGCATAAATAGGGCACTCTAGTAAATAGTGCAATGTAGCTAGGTATCTAATGTCTCTTTCTATACTTGAAATTCTGGCTTCATCTTTGTAATTTGCTTAGCCTAAAGCTTTTTTGCAAAACCAAACTATGAATGTCTCTCACCCAACTTCCCCATAGTAAAGTTTTCACTTTATTAGAACTCATCTCTTTTACTTCCTCATTGTCTGATTTTCAGCTGGTGTCCTAGCAGTTTAACTGTTGAGCATCTCAGCTATTTCATGACTGTAGTGTCATTCTGTTATCATTTATTTTGTTACTTATTTCTCGATAAACATAATTTAGTCAACAAGTAAACTTCTCTTCCATGCAAACATTGAGCATTCATAATCATAAAAATTATTTTCTGGGTGAAATTTTCCATTATGTATTTGTAGCATCAGACTACAAATTTTTGAGAATTATATACATAAAATCGAGGAATGCGTTTGCAGCAGTGACATCATTACATTTCCCTCATATAAACATTCACATTTTATTATTTTTTAAAATCATACAGTGATTTGGGTCACCTGGTTGGCTCAGTCAGTTGAGCGTCCGACTCTTGGTTTTGGCTCAGGTCGCGATCTCAGTGTTGTGAGATCAAGCTGCACGGGGCTCCATACTGGGCAAAGAGTCTGCATGAGATTCTCTCTCCCCTCTCCCTCTCCCCTGCTGCTCTTGTGCTCTCTCTCTCTAAAATAAATAAATAAATCTTTATTTTTTTAAAATTTAAATTCAATTAATCAACATATAGTGTATTACTAGTTTCAGAGATAGAATTCAGTGATTCATCAGTTGCACACAATGAACACCACACCCAGTGCTCATTACATCAAGTGCCCTCCTTAACGCCATCACCCAGTTACCTCATCCCCCCACCCCCCTGCCTCCAGCAACCTTCAATTTGTTTCCTATAATTAAGAGTCTTTTATGATTTGTCTCCCTCTTTGTCTTATTTTATTTTTCCCTCTCTTCCTTATGATCCTGTTTTGTTTCTTAAATTCCACATGAGTGAAATCATATGATAATTGCCTTTCTATGACGTATTTCCCTTAGCATAATACCCTCCAGTTCCAACCATGTCGCTGCAAATAGTGAGATTTCATTTTTTTGATCACTGAGTAATATTCTATTGTATATATAAATAAATAAACCTTTAAAAATAAGTAAATAAAATTATACAGTGATTTGATCAACATGGCAATGATTGATTAGGTTCTCATTTCTTTCATGAATCCTGTGGTTTATGATATATTACTCACTGATTCAATTCACCAAGATTTTGTAAAAATCTTTAAAGTATTAGCTCTGAATCACATGGAGTTTTTATAAATCAGAATAATATTTTAACTAACCTAAAGGATATAGGGTAATTCCTTGGAATTTCCCTTGTAACTGATATGTTTTCTCCTTTTTTCCTGTACAGATTTATCATACAGCTCCATATGCCCAAAAGATGGAATAATAGAGCAGACAAGAATTTTTAAGATAATTTTATCCAACACTCTTATTTGGGAGGCAATTGAGAGGAGCACAGAGAAACTAAGTGTCCAGGTTTCCTGACATCAGGTCTGCAAACTTGCTATACTACACACAAAGGGACCTGCTGTCTTCATAAAGACAATGTCTTAAGCAAAAACAAAACAAAACAAAAAACTGGCACAGAATATGTTCTGTATGTCTTTGACAGAACACGGAAGCACCCTCTATTTGGGAAGGCTGAACTCCTCACTGTGAATACCATTTGGAGAGGACTGAGATGATAGTCAATTGTAATAGACATCACAGCCAGATCAGGCTCGGACACAGGTGAGCTGCCCAGGTGTTACTAACAACCTTCTATAGCCTCACCCTGAAATAAGTATGTAACCAATATTTCATGAATATCCCTTTGAAAGGTCAGCAAATAATTAGAGGGCCCAAGCCCACATGTTTCCATCTAACCTGTGGTATTTGAGACCATTTCCTGTACCAGGGGACAAAAATAGAAATGAAATGCAATTTTAACTAGCCATTTAAGAAAATTTTTTAAAAGATTTATTTATTTGTGTGAGAGAGAGAGAGCATGAGTGGGGGGAGGAGAGGGAGAGGGAGAAAGAATCCCAAACACCCTTCGAGCTCAGTGCAGAGCCCACCACACTGAGATCATGACCTGAACCGAAACCAAGAGTCAGACGTTTAACTGACTACGCCACCCAGGTGCCCTGCTATTTAAGAAATTCTAATCAAACCTTCCATGGGCTTTAACCAAATAAACAAATCCAATGTGAATTTTAAAAATTGTCTGAGAATTTAAAAAGCAAGGAAAGGAAATGGGAGACAGAACAGAATAGGGATATAAACATAACATAGAACAACCAGAAAAGAAATGGCAATTTTAATCAAGTAACTTGCTGTTTGTACAACTGCAATTGGTTCAGTTAACATTTACTAACAGATGAGGCTTGCCTTTGCTGAAGTGATGTGAATAGACTGTTTCCTTCTGTGCCACACAGACATGATATACAGAGGAAGCAAGGTCATAATTTGCTTATAAGAAGAGTTACATCAGCATCATCATGGTGGCAAAAGACGTCCCTCATTTTTGTCTCCCCCAATAACAAAAATTCAGCATCCATGAACAAAGGTGTCTTTGAGGTCACTGTAGGATCCAGCACCATCTGCTAAGGGATCAAGGAGAAGTCTCCCCGACCAGTGCATCAGGCGATAGGCAGACAGAACTTGGTTCTAGCTGCGGATCTGGTAGTAGCACATGAACTGGCCTCATCCCCTCTTGGCTGTGGTGCAGCAGCTCCCAGAGAACACTGACTTGGACAATTCCCCACATATGAGAGAGCCTTGGTGGAAGTCCAGGTTACAGAGAAGAAGTGTCAGCACACTGCTGCAGCAAAAAAATGAGGAGTTCCGCTGCCTCTGGGTTGACAGTGAAGCCTGGAAGAGATGAGTGCTACTTCAGACGGGAAGTTAGCAATGCAAAATTTGAAGGAACAGGAAAAACCAAGATAACGTGGCACCACCAGGAGATCACAGTAAGCTTCCTGTAACCAAACCCAAACACACGAAGATCTGCAGTTTATCACATAAATAATTCAAAATAGTTATGTTAAGGAAATTCAATAAGATACAAGAAGACAAAGACAATTCAACAAAATCAGGAAAACAGTATAAGATTACAATAAGAAGTTTAACAAAGAGATAAAAATCACAAAAAAGAACCCAGCAGAAATTCTGAAGCTGAAGCATGCAATGCATGAGATGAAAAATGTAATAAAAAGCATCAAAAGCAGATGAACGAATCTGTGAGCTTGAAGACAGGGACTTCAAAATTATCCAGTCAGAAAAGATCAAAGAAATAAGAATGAAAAAAATGAAGAAAGCCTTTGTGATCTACGGGAAACCATCAGAAAAAACAGTTTGTAAATTATTGAAGTTCCAGAAAGAGAAGAGAGAAAGGGGGAGCAGAAAGTTTATTTAAAGAAATAATGCCTGAAAACATCACCAATCTGGCGAAAAATTTAGATATCCAAGTTCATAAAGCTCATAGGTCACCAAACAAAATCGAATCAAAGTGATTCTCTCTAAGACACATAATAAAACCATCAAAAATCGGGGGCTCCTGGGTGGCTCAGTCGGCTAAGCATCCAGTTCTTGGTTTCGACCAAGGTCATGATCTTGAGGTTGTGGGATCAAGCCCCACTTTGGGCTGTGCTCAGTGCAGAGTCTGCTTCAGATTCTCTCTCCCTCTCCCTCTCATTCTCTCTCTCTCAAATAAATAAATAAAATATTTTAAAAATAAATAAAACCATTAAATATGAAAAACAAAGAATCTTAAAAGCATCAAGAGAAAAAAGGGAACCCCCTTACAAGGAACCCCCAGAAGGCTATTGGTGAATTTCTCAGCCAGAAACCTTGCAGACCAGGAGAAAATGGGATGATATATTCAATGTGCTGAAATGTCAACCAAGAATTCTTAACCTGGCAAAGCTGTCCTTCAGAAATGAAAGAGAGAGAAAGACTTTCCAAGACAAATAAAAGCTGAGGAAATTTATCTCCACTAGACCCGCCTTACTGGAAATGCTGAAAGGCGTTCTTCAAGATAAATGAAAGGATACTAATTACTAATGTGAAAACATTAGTTAAATTTAGTTTAAAAGATAAAGATATAGTTAAATTTAAATTATTCTAATACTGTATTATGGTGGAGTGTTAATCACTGAACTCTAATAAAAAAGGTGAACAGCAAGAGTATTAAAAATAACTATATAGCTGTGAGGTGTCTGGATGGCTCAGTCAGTTAAGCATCCAACTCTTGATTTTGGCTCAGGTCATGATCTCAGGGTCGTGAGATTGAGCCCCGGGTCAGGTTCTGCGTTGGACGTGGGGCCTGCTTGGGATTCTCTCTCTGCCCCTCCCCCACCTCCTCACTCCGGCTCGCATGCTCCCTCTTTCTCTTAAAAAAACAAAAAACAAAAAAACAAAACAAACAAACAAAAATACCCCCACAAAACCTATAGCTGTAATAATTTGTCCATGAGTACACAATATAAAAAGAGACAATTTCTGACATCAAAACAAAAGAGAGGCAATAAAAAGGTATAGTTTTTGCATGCAATGAAAGTTGTTATCACTATAAAATACACTGTTATCTATAAGATGTCTCAAGTGTCGCTTCTCAGACTTTTGGCTAAGATCAAGTGTAGTATAAGATGTCTCAAGTAAACTTTGTGGTAAAAACAAAGCAAAAACAGGGCGCCTGGGTGGCTCAGTTGGTTAAGCGACTGCCTTCGGCTCAGGTCATGATCCTGGAGTCCCTGGATCGAGTCCCGCATCGGGCTCCCTGCTCGGCAGGGAGTCTGCTTCTCCCTCTGACCCTTCCCCCTCTCATGCTCTCTCTCTCATTCTCTCTCTCTCAAATAAATAAATAAAAAAAAAATCTTAAAAAAAAAAAAAAACAACAAAGCAAAAACCTATAGTAGATTCACAAAAGATGAAGAGAGGAAATCAAAGCATCCACCATGGAAACTTATCATTTCACAAAGGAAGGCAGCAAGAGAAAACGAAAGGAACAAAAGAACTACAAAACAGCCAGAAAACAACAATATGGCATTAGTATGTACTTAACCTATCAATAGTTACTCTGAATGTAAATGTATTGAATTCTCCAATCAAAAGATATAAGATTTTTTGGTTTATCCACTAAGCTGGATAGACTAAAAGGAACAAAACCAAACTATATGCTACTCTTTTCAGCTTTAAGGACACACATAAACCCCAAGTCAAGATATAGAAAGAGACAGTCCATGCAAATGAAAACCAAGAGAAAGCAGGGGTAGCTATATTTATATTAGACAAAATAGACTTTAAGCCAAAACAGTAACAAGGCACAAATAAGACCATTATGTAATGATAAGGGAGTCGATTCATTAAGAAGGTATAACAATCATAAATACTTATGCCTCTAATATTGGAACATCTAAATATATTAAGCAAATACTAACATATCTGAAGGAAGAAACAGACAACAGTACAATAATAGTAAGGGACTTTAATACCCACTTTCAACAATGCATAGATCATTCAGACTGAAAATCGACAAGGAAATGTTGGGCATGTATCATATTTTTGACCAAATGGACCTAACATTTGACATCTACAGAACATTCCATCCAACATCAGCAGAATACACATTTTTCACAAGTATACAAGGAACATTCTCCAGGATAGATCGTATTATAGGTCACAAAACAAGTCTTAGCAAATTTAAGAAGATTGAAATCATGCCAAGTATCTTTTCCAGTCACAATGGTATGAAACTGGAAATCAATAATAGGAACAAAGCTGGAAAATTCACAGATAAGTTGAACAACATACTACTGAGCAACCAATGGGTCAAAGAAGAAATCAAAAGGGAAATAAAAAACAGTCTTGAAACAAACAAAAATGGAAACACGTATACCAAAACCTGTGGGATCCTACAAAAACAGTTCTAAGAGGGAAATTTATAGCAATTAATGCCTAAATTAAGAAAAAAGAAAGATCTCAAATAAACAACCTAACCTTACATCTCTAGGAACTAGACAAAGAAGAACAAAGCCCAAAGTTAGCAGAAAGAAAGAAATAACAAAGATTAAAGCAGAAATAAAATAACTAGATCAGCAAAACAATATCTTTGGGGTAAATACCCAGTAGTGCAATTGCTGGGTCGTACGGTAGCTCTATTTTCAACTTTTTGAGGAACCTCCATACAGTTTTCCGGAGTGGCTGCACCAGCTTGCATTCCTACCAACAGTGTAGGAGGGTTCCCCTTTCTCCACATCCTCACCAACATCTTTCATTTCCTGAGTGGTTAATTTTAGCCATTCTGACTGGTGTGAGGTGGTATCTCTTTGAGGTTTTGATTTGGATTTCCCTGATGCCGAGCGAAGTTGAGCACTTTTTCATGTGTCTGTTGGCCATTTGGATGTCTTCTTTGGAAAAATGTCTGTTCATGTCTTCTGCCCATTTCTTGATGGGATTATTTGTTCTTTGGGTGTTGAGTTTGATAAGTTCTTTATAGATTTTGGATACTAGCCCTTTATCTGATATGTCATTTGCAAATATCTTCTCCCATTCTGTCAGTTGTCTTTTGGTTTTGTTGACTGTTTTCTTTGCTGTGCAAAAGCTTTTTATCTTGATTAAGTCCCAGTAGTTCATTTTTGCCCTTGCTTTCCTTGCCTTTGGCGATGTGTCTAGGAAGAAGTTGCTGCGGCTGAGGTCGAAGAGGTTGCTGCCTGTGTTCTCCTCTAGGATTTTGATGGATTCCTGTCTCACATTGAGGTCTTTCATCCATTTTGAGTCTATTTTTGTGTGTGGTGTAAGGAAATGGTCCAGTTTCATTCTTCTGCATGTGGCTGTCCAATTTACCCAACACCATTTGTTGAAGAGACTGTCTTTTTTCCATTGGACATTCTTTCCTGCTCTTTCGAAGATTAGTTGACCATAGAGTTGAGGGTCCATTTCTGGGCTCTCTATTCTGTTCCATTGATCTATGTGTCTGTTTTTGTGCCAGGACCATACTGTCTTGATGATTATAGCTTTGTAATAGAGCTTGAAGTCCGGAATTGTGATGCCACCAGCTTTGCTTTTCTTTTTCAACATTCTTCTGGCTATTCAGGGTCTTTTCTGGTTCCATACAATTTTAGGATTATTTGTTCCATTTCTTTGAAAAAAGTTGATGGTATTTTGATAGGGATTGCATTAAATGTGTAGATTGCTCTAGGTAGCATAGACATTTTCACAATATTTGTTCTTCCAATCCATGAGCATGGAATGTTTTTCCATTTCTTTGTGTCTTCCTCACTTTCTTTCGTGAGTATTCTGTAGTTTTCTGAGTACAGATTCTTTGCCTCTTTGGTTAGATTTATTCCTAGGTATCTTATGGCTTTGGGTGCAATTGTAAATGGGATCGACTCCTTAATTTCTCTTTCTTCTGTCTTATTGTTGGTGTATAGGAATGCCACTGATTTCTGTGCATTGATTTTAAATTCAGTAAATCAAATTTACTGAATTCCTGTATGAGTTCTAGCAGTTTTGGGGTTGAGTCTTTTGGGTTTTCCACATAAAGTATCATATCATCTAGCATCATTCTTAATGGTGAAAGTTTAAAAGCTTTTCCTCCAAGATCATGAGCAAGACAAAGGTGCCTACTCTCTCCACTCCTATTCAATGTAGTGATGGAAGAACTAACCAGAGCAATTAGGCTAAAAAAAAGAGATGAAAGACATCCAGATTGGAAAGGAAGAAGTGAAATTGTTTTTATGGCAGATGATGTGATCTTATGTATCTATACTCCTAAAGACTCCACCAAAAACTGTTAGAACTAATCAAGGAATTCAGTAAATCTGTAGGATACAAAACCAACATATAGAAATCAGTTTGTTTTTAATCACTAAGAACAAAATATCTGAAATAGAAGTAGAGAACAGTCCCATTCACCATAGCATCAAAAACAATAACATGCTTAGGAATAAATTTAACAAAGGAGGCAAAAGATCTGTACACTGAAAACTATAAGACTTTGATGAAATAAATTAAAGAAGTCATAAACAAATGGAAAGCTATCCCATGTTGCTGGATTGGGAAAACTAATATTGTTAAACTGGTCATACTACCCAAAGCCATCTATAGATTCAACATGATCCCCATCAAAATTCCTATGGCTTTTTTCACAGAAATAGAAGAAACAATCCTAAAATTTTCATATAACCACAAAAGACTCCAAATAGCCAAAGCAGTCCTACGCAAGAAAAACAAAGCCAGAGGCATCACATTTCTTGATTTCAAACTATACTACAAAGCTATAGAAATCAAAACCACATGGTAATGACATTAAAATAGACACATAGACCAATAGAACTGAATCGAGAGACATAAATCCACACACATACAGTCAACTAATATTTGACTAGAAAGCCAAGAATACTCAGTGAAGAAAGGATAGTCTCCTTAACAAAGGGTGTTGGGGAAATTGGATAATCACACGCAGAAGAATGAAACTGGACCCCTCTCTTACACCACTCACAAAAATTAACTCAAAATGAATTAAAGACTTAAAACCTGAAACCGTAAGACTCCTAGAAGAAAACATGGGGGAAAGCTCCTTGACATTGGTCTTGGCAATGATTTTTTGGATTTGACACTAAAAGCGAAGGGCCAAAAGCAAAAATAACCACGTGGGAGTACATCAAACTAAAAAACTTCTGCGTAGCAAAGAAAACAATCAACAAAATGAAAAAGTAACCTATGGAGTGATTTGTAAGTCATATATCTGATGAGAGATCAATATTCAAAACACATAAGGAATTCATATAACTCAATAGCAAAAAAAAAAAAAAATCTGGTTTTTAAAATGGGCAGACAAACTGAATTGATATTTTTCCAAAGAAGTTACTCAGATGGCCAACAGGTACATGAAAAGGTGCTTAACATCACTCATTGTCAGGGAAATGCAAATCAAAACCATGGTGAAGTATCACCTCGCATCTGTTAGTATGACTGTCATCAAAAAGACAAGTGTTGGCAAGGATGTAGCAAAAAGGAAACCCTTGTGCGCTGTTGGTGGGAATGTAAATTGTTACAGACACTGTGAAACAGAATAGAAGTTCCTCAAAAAATTTAAAAGAACTACCATATGATTCTTCAATCCCATTTCTGCATACATATCCAAAGGAAATGAAAACAAGATCTTGAAAAAATATCTTCACTTCCATGTTCAATTCAGCATTATTCACAATAGCCAAGATATGGAGTAACCTAAGTGTCCATCAACAGATGAATGGATAAAGAAGATGTGATTGTGATATATCACATTATTATACTATATAGTAATGTAATATATATTGGACTATCATTCAGCCATGAGAAGGAAGGAAATCCTAACGTTTGTGACAACATGAATGGACCTTGAAAGCATTAGGCAAAGTAAGATAAATCAGAGAAAGACAAAGACTGTACAATATTACTTATATGTGGAGTCTAAAAATACTGAACTCATAGAAACAAAGTAGATTGGTGGTTACCAGTGGTTGAGGGGTAGGGGAAATGGGGAGATGTTGGTCAAAGGGTACAAACTTCCAGTTATAAGATGAATAAGTCCTGGTGATCTAATGTATAGCATGGTGCTTATAGCTAATAATTCTGTATTATATATTGAAAGTTGTTAAAAAAGTAAATCTTGAAGAGTCTCACCTGCCAAAACAAAAAAGGTAATTATATGACATGTTGGAGATGTTAGCTGATGCTAACGTAGTAACAATCATTTTGCAATATATAATTTTATCAAATCAACACGTGCATCTTAAACTTATACGGTGTTAGATGTCAGTTATATCTCAGTAAAACTAGAAAATAAATAATTCATTTAGCAATTTCACATTCAGTTCACATTTCTTGATCACTTCATATTACTGATCATCTGCTAGATCCTTTTGTGTGTGATTTTATTTAATCCTCATAATCATTTAAAGAAATACGATTTCTGTTGTGTGTGCCAACCATCATCCTGGTTGCTATAGAGATTAAGAGTCAGGCATAGGAAAAGGGATGAAAATGAGAAAACATTTACACATGAACCCTCATGTATATTTGTATTGGTTAACCATTTATTGGTGCATAAATGAATTCACTTAAAACTTAGTGACTTAAAAACAACAATAGTCCTTTATTATCTCTCACAGTGTCTGTGCATCAGGAAATCAGGCAGGGCATGGTGGATGTGTCTAGCCCTCCTCCACAATGCCGGGGGCCTCAGATGGAAGACTCAAAGTCTGAGGGTTGACATCACATGAAGATTTATTCACATACATCTGGTGGTTGATGCTGGTCTTGGGTCACAGATCTAGCCGAGTCCTAGGCTTCCTCACCTCACAGCTCTGGATTCTGAGGTAAGCGTCAGGGAGGAGGTAGAAGGAGAGGAGCTCTCTTCTTTCTGTGACCCAGCCTCAGAAGTCACAGGGGATCCTTTCAGCCATACTCCACTGGGGCAGTTGGGACAGTCACAAACCCTGCCCTGATTCCAGAAGAGGGACTATAACGTCCAGCAGCCCCATCTTGGGGTGGGAGGAGTGTCAGTCCTACTGTAAGAAGAATCTGGGATAGGATAAGTACATAGAAGCAGCCATCTATGAGAAAAAAAATTTCCCATAGCCTTAAACTTTGTTAAAGACTTTAGGGTGAGCTTTGAAGTTAGTCAACACTAAGAAACATGTGTCATGCGTAGGGCTCCATGGGTCGTCAGAGACAGGAAGCATCACATATGATTTCTGACAAAAGATTGAGGCAGGCTTCATAGAGGAAGCGACATTTGAGTTTTATCCTGATTGGGCAGGATTTTGTTTTGTTTATTCATTGAGTGCCTACTTGTGTATGGATGGTAAGTGGAGAATGTAATGGAAATTCTACTACCAAAAGCACAAAGCTGAAGGCAATCTTTAGAGAGGGACTCAGGACTTCCCCAGTGGTGAACTATTCATTTGCACCCTTGCTTCTCTCCTCTCACTGCCATGTTCTTTCTGCTGTTGCTGGAAGCTCACAATGGTACAGAGATCATGAATCCTACTTCCCTGGCTTCCCTTTAGTCTCTGCTCCAACAGAGAGCAGGACCATGGGAGACCTGGCACTAAGGAATTTGGGGACCAACCTAGAAACTGTTCCATATTTCTTTTTTTATTATTATTTTTTAAAGTTTTATTTATTTAAGTAATCTCTGTACCCAATGTAGGGCTCAAACTCACAACCCCAAGATCAAGAGTCTCACACTTTACCAATTGAGCCAACCAGGCGCCCCTGTTCTATATTTCTAAGGGAAAAAAATTATGTAGAACATTGAATGGCATGAAATAATCTCTTTGTATACTATTGAGTTGGCAGCTTTTAAATCTTCAAGGAAATCAAGTTTCTTAGGATGTGTAAACTCAACAATTTAAAATACATAGAAGCAAATATCTTTATAATTTCCATTTTCTGTTTTATTTCAATTTTTCCTATTTCTTATCTCTCCCTATCCATGTGATCCCACATGTAACAGTAATCAAAAGCTTTTACTTGTTCATGAGGAAATGCACAGAAAAATCTAAATGACATTTATAGTAATTAACAACAGGATCAAAGAAATTAGAAATGTCAAAGCCATGACTGAGATTTTTTAAATCCCGTCAATTTTTCTGTCCCTGAGCAAGTGAAACTTTCAACAATACTAGGACATTGTTTTTTTTTTTTTTAATAGCTCCAAGTCTTGTATTTTACCACAGAACAACTTCCTGAAGTAGGATATGCCCCACATTTATACATCAGCAGTTCAGTAAAATGTTCACTGTTTTTAAA
This sequence comes from Halichoerus grypus, assembly GCF_964656455.1. NCBI lineage: Eukaryota > Metazoa > Chordata > Mammalia > Carnivora > Phocidae > Halichoerus > Halichoerus grypus. Next base: position 69,747,937 of record NC_135716.1, on the reverse strand, counting down.
CCCATACATATAAAAAACTGACTTTGGAAACTCAGTGTAATTTCCAAGCCTCTCCTCTGATAATGAAACATTGACCATGAATCAACTGTGATTTCTTTCCTCATATATATGAGATTAGCTTATAACTTGAGACTTATCTTGAAAGTAGATCATCAAATACCTTTACAGTTAAGAACTTTGCCGATTTTACTTCTAATAGAGGATCAAGGCATGGTTATTTAAAAACACAGTGATTTCAAAAGGCTAAGAGTTTCACAGGGTAAGGACATTAATTTTCTAGGTTGGAGAATATTTTTTTAACGCAGAGATGGAATGATCCTAAACTCCCATTTCTCCCTTCTAAAGCTCTTTAGAACTAGCTCAGAGATAAAGTTCAAATACAATAAAATTTAGATAAACCGGCTCATCAGGTTTAGGCAAATTCAGAGGCCTTCGACTGTGAGCAAAACCCTAGATAATCTGTAATCTCCCCTCTGCTTCAGAAGCAGCATTCTGTGATTCACATCAAGGTTTAAAAGTACAGAATGTTTACTAGGTGTGGTCTGAGAAGCCCAAGGGAGCCACATATTTATTCATATGGTGATCTCCGGGGTAAAAAACACACTCCCAAAAGAATAAGAACCTAAGAATATAAGGATATATTTTAAGAATATATCAAAATAGGGGCGCCTGGGTGGCTCAGTTGGTTAAGTGTCCACCTCTTGGTTTCAGCTCTGGTCATGAATCTCAAAGTCGTGAGATCGAGCACCGAGTCGGGTTCCGTGCTCAGCTCAGAGTCTGCTTGAGGATTCTCTCCTTCTTCTGCCCTTCCCCCCAGCTCACACTCGCTTTGTCTCTAAAATAAATAAATAAAATCTAGGGGTGCCTGGGTGACTTAGTTGGCTAAGCATCTGCCTTCAGCTCAGGTCCTGGGATCAAGCCTCATGTAGGGCTCCCTGAGCAGGGAGCCCGCCTCCCCCTCTCCCTCTGCCGCTCCCCCCAACTCATGTGTGCTCTCTCTCTCTCAAATAAATAAATGAAATCTCTAAAAAAATTTTTAATAAATAAAATCTTAAAAAAAGAATATATCAAAATAATATAAGGATCTACAATAAAACTAGCTGATAAGAACCCCAAAATATGAGAAGTGAGGATGAACCAGCAACAGTGATAAGACCTACTTGGTGTCTGTACTTACGTGGGAGGAAATGGAAAGAGCAAAATGGGGCATCTGAGTGCCCTGAGAAAAGGGGAATCCAAAATCACCAACAGTTACTCTCTAAGCAAAAACTGTCAAGGGATTCTACGAATTCTCATTCGCAGGTGAGAACAAGGTAAATCTGTGGAAAGGTCAGCAGGTGCTGACGTGGTCTCGGTCCTTGGAATTCTCATCCTGAGCTCACTTCTAGAGCAAACCTCTCACTAAGGAAAAATTGGTGACAATCTAGGTTGCAGGACATCAGGGCAAAGAAAAAAAGAAATCCAGGTAAACATGGGGGGAGAGCAAAGGAACCAGAGCTCAGAAAATAGGCCATGTTTTAATCATTTTCTAAAAACAACAGACAGAGGAGCTTTAGAGTTATGAAGCTAGAAAACATATTCTGGCTCACCCCTGCCTCTTAAAAATATAGTATAAAACCTGTCTCTCTGCCCGCTCTTTCTCTCTCTCTCTAAAAAAAAATTTTTTAAATAAAAAGAACTAAAATAATTAACATAACTGTAGAAAGTAATAAGGAAGAACATAAATCAGAATTAGAAAAACTTGGAAATAAAGTGACTGGAGAAAAGGAATATTTGAAAAAGGTGATGAAACTAAAAAAAAAAAAAACCATTTATTTATTTATTTATAAAAATTTTCAGGGGCGCCTGGGTGGCTCAGTCGTTAAGCGTCTGCCTTCGGCTCAGGTCATGATCCCAGGGTCCTGGGATTGAGCCCCACATCGGGCTCCTCGCTCTGCGGGAGGCCTGCTTCTCCCTCTCTCTCTCCCCCTGCTTGTGTTCCCTCTCCCACTGTATCTATCTCTGTCAAATGAATAAATAAAATCTTTAAAAAAAAAATTTTTTTTCAAAAGAAAGAACATGCATACTTGAATAAACACAATACAAAATGCCCTAAAGAGAGTTATAAAATTGAAAGAACAAATATTTTTATTTTTTTAAGATTTTATTTATTTATTTATTTATTTTTAAAGATCCTATTTACTTATTTGTCAGAGAGAGAGGGAGAGAGAGAGTGGCAGGCAGAGGGAGAAGCAGGCTCCCCATAGAGGAAGGAGCCCGGTGCAGGACTCAATCCCAGGACCCTGGGATCAAGACTTGAGCTGAAGGCAAGACCCTTAACCAACTGAGCCACCCAGGTGACCCTAAAGATTTTATTTATTTATTTGAGAGAGTGAATGAGTGAGCGAGAGAGCACAAGCCCCAGGCGCCCCAAGAACAAATATTTTTAAAACAAAAAATATAATTTTTGAGGACAAAGGAAGACTCAATATACATATATGCAGTCCCCAAAGAAATAAGTAATGGACGAGAACAAATAAATCTGTAATTTAAATATATTTCCTGAATTAAAAAAAACTTGAACCTACCTTGGGTACTTGAGAAAATCGGCCCACAACTGTCAGTACTGACACATATTCCAGGAACACAGTCTTCAAAAGGAAAAAAAGAAAACCTTTGGGCATTCAGCAAAAATAGCAAGTCACTAATAAAGTAAAGAAAATCAATTGTCATCACACTTTTCAGGAGCAACACTATAGGCCAGAAGACAATGGAATGATATTTTAAGATATGCAAAAAAAGAAAGTGCAAACCAAGGATTATGTATTCCACTAAATTGATCTTCAAGGGTTTTTTTTTTTTTTTAAAGATTGATTGATTTGAGAGAGAGAGAGAGAGCAGGAGCCAGGGGAGAAGGAGGAGAGAAGCAGACTCCCTGCTGAGCATGGAGCCCAAGCCAGGGCTCGATCTCATGATTCTGAGATCATGATCCTGAGATCATGACCTGAGCCGAGATCATGACCTGAGCCGAAATCAAGAGTCAGACGCTTAACCAACTGAGCCACCCAGGCACCCCAATCTTCAAGTTCAAGAACCATATACTAATGGCTTTGAATTCCAGGAATATGGTTTAGAGAAATCGTCCCTAAGAATTTATTAAACACTGAGCTTCAGACAACCAAAATGGAAGGAGATATATTGATGTAATTAGTACTCAATGATGGTTGTGAGACAGAATAGTATTTATAATATGGTCTGATTATGATATAAAACAACTATCAAAGCTTGAGGGAAGAATGGCCAGAGTATATGAAAGTATAATAATTTTGTTTATAGGCATTAAGTAGTAAAAGGACATTACATCAAATCGGATGACATGGAGATTAATAGGAGGAAAAATAAGAGGACACCAGCTAATTTCAATATTGCTCATAGTGGGAAAAAAATGGACAATAACCAAAAAAGAAAGCACTAAGTGTTTTATATATAGATTAAAGGCAACCATGAGAGCAAAAATACAAACCTTTCTAAAGAACATATTCATTTATACATTTAAAAAAAGAAAGAACATTTTAGTGGTCCCCAAAGAATGAAGGATAAAATAGGGTAGAGGGATTATTAGTTCTCTTTTGAAGATATCTTGTTTTGTAGATTTGACTTTGGAACCATATAAATATTTTATATAATATTAAAGCAAAATTAAAATTCTAAAAAGTGGTTTCTGGAGTTCCACTTCTGGGATGAAAACATGAGGACCTCCATGGTCCCAATCTTCAGTGAAACAAGAAAAGTTCATGAAAATTATTTTTTTTAATTTTTAAATTTCTGGGAATTTCCTAAGGACATACAGCAAGTGAATCATAATTTAGTCAAGAAAATCTACTAAAACTTGTAGGAAAAATAAGAATGTGCACTTGGGCTATAACCAACCGCCTCCACCCCCCCACCCCAGCCCTCTGCCAGCTAAGTTTGACAGAAACTCCACTCCTAGCAGATGTGGCCAAGTCCCTTCCTCCTCAACTCCTCAGTTAAGGGTTAGAGTATCTCACTAGGAGAGGCAGTCTGCCAGCATTTCTCATCCCCACCAACTATAAGATAAAGCTACATTCATGGTAAGAACAGCTGAGAGGTCAGGGCTCCCTATCTTCCTCCTCAACTCCCAATTAAGGGTTAGAGTATCTCACTAGGAGAGGCAGTCTGCCAGCATTTCTCATCCCCACCAACTATAAGATGAAGAAGCTACATTCGGTCTACGGCCATACCACCCTGAACGCGCCCGATCTCGTCTGAAGAAGCTACATTCGTGGTAAGAACAGCTGAGAGGTCAGGGCTCCCTATCTCCACCTAGTCCATACTATAGGGCAGATGCTAACTCCCAGTCATAGCATGCCAAGAATATTGGAGCTCTGACCACCTTTAGTCCAGCTCACTTGTAGGGGAGGGTGCTTCGGGGAAATTCATAGCTGCAAAGGCCTACATTAAAACAAGAAGAAAGATCTTAAATCCACAACCTCACCTTTTACCTTAAGTCACTAGAAAAGGAAGAGAAAAATGAGCACAAAGCAAGCAGAAGAAAGGACATAAGGATTCGTGATGGAATTAATAAAACAGTATAAGAACAAAAGAGAAAATCAATAAAACCAAATGTTGGTTCTTTGAAAAGATAAAAAATATTGGCAAAACTTTACCTAGATTAAGTAAGAAAAAAGAAGTTTCGAATTACTAAAAACATAAAAAGGAAATATTACTACCAATACATAAATAAAAAGAATTTAAAGGGATACTATGAACAGCTGTAAGCCAACAAATTAGATAACATACATGAAATGGACCCATTCTAGGAGAAATGCAGACTACCAAAACTGACTCAAAAGAAATAGAAAATCTGAATAGACCCATAATAAGTAAAGAAATTGAATTAGTAATCAAAAAAACTTCAAACAGTAAAAAACCTAGGACTAAATGTCTTCAGTGATGAATTCTACCAAACATTTGAAGAACTAGTACCAATTCTTCACAAAAACTTCCAAAAAAATAGAAGAGGAAACAAAGAAACACTTCCCCGCTCATTTTGCATAATCATATATGAGATAAAAGACTTGTTTCCAGAACACATAAAGAACTCTTAAAACTCAATTAAAAAAAGGGGGCAACCTAATTTAAAATTGGGCAAAGTTTCTGAAAAAAACATTTCTAAAAGAAGATACATACATGGTCAATAAGCACATAAAAAGATGCTCAACACTACTAGCCATCAGGGAAATGCAAATCAAAAACAAAATTAGACACCACTTCACACCTACTGAAATAGATATAATGAAAAAGACAGATAACAAATGTTGGCAAGGATGTGGAGAAATTGAAACCCTCATATGTTGCTGGAGAGAATGTGAAAGATGCAGACACTTTGAAAAACAATCAGACAGGTCCTCAAAATGTCACGTGACCTGGCCGTTCCACTCCTGATACATGCTCGAGAGAAATGAAAACATATGTCCGCACAAAAACTTGCACACAGATGTAATAGACAATAAATAATTACCCAGCATAATTAAGTGAAACATACTTCAACATGTTAAACTATAATGGAAAATATAACTTGTAAGATTTGATAACTGGGAAAAATTCACAACCCAAACTCACTGCCCGAGTTCCAGAGTACCAATCTCTCTATAGCGATATGTGTATATATATATATATATATATACATATATATATATATTTTTTTTTTTTTTTTTTTTTTACTGTCTCAGGCTTAGGTTTGGTTCAGGATCCATGAGGCAATATTTTTAATATGAAAAATAGGTACAGCTTTGACAAAACAGACAGGAAAACAACTTGCAGCTTTGCAGTGTGTTCAGGGCAACTCATGAGGGACCCTCTGTACTTCCTGTTCAAAGTACAATAATCAGGGAGGCAAAATCATAGCCTGTAATTAAACTTCTTAGACAGTTGCTTCATTATGACATTCATGTGTGCATGCGCAGTGTCACCTTTTTGACGTTAGAAGCAGAACTTCTAGAATATCTGACTAGCCAATATACAAAAGCAATTCTGAGGATTTTAACGGGAGGAGCACCTTCATATACAGAAATGCTGAGCAACACGGAGCGGCTGAGTTGCAAGGGCTGAAGTATGAGGCTTGGCCGGCCAAAGTCAAGAGCTAGGTCCTGAGCAGCCTCAGAGACAGCCAGGGCAGCACCGCCAGCCTCCAGCCCTCCAGCTAGCCCCCCACCAGACAGCAGCAATGATAGATCTCAGAACAAGGAGGGCTCTGAAGAGCTCGTCCCTCAGGGGAGGGTCAGGATGCCCCCATCTACCCAGAGTTCGATGACAATTTTGAGGAGTCCTCATCCCCTCTAGGTCATTATGTGGCAATCTCCCACTTTGAAGGGTCCAGCGAGGGCACCCTCCCCATAGCCCAGGGCGAAGACCTCAGTCTCCCAGAAGAGGACAAAGACGACGCTGGTCCCTGGGCAGGTGGGACCAGGAAGTGAGGGCTAGGTGCCCACCTCCTGTCTCCGTGTCTCACTCATCTGAACCCTGCCAGAGGTGGGAAGACGAGGGCTCTCTGCTGCTGCCTGTGGGCCATGGGGAGCCCCAGGACCTGTGCACCTTATTTCTGCCCCTGTGGCTTCCCCTGAGACCTGGCTAATGCTGCCACCCCCACCCCTACCCCCAAATGGACCTGCTGTGCCTCCACCATCTGTGTATGTAGTCAGGTTCTATATCTTTTCTTCCTGCCACTGGGCTAGGCTCTTTAGCTTTATATTTTATATAAATAAATATATATATAATTTGTAATAATATAACATAATACATAACAATGTATGTAATATTAGATAATTTTATATAATAAAAATTTTATGTGTATGTTTTCACTAATATATATATATACATATATATATATTTAAATTGTGCAGTATTCCCAGAGCCAAGAAGTTTTAGAAGATGCCTGAATTTGGAGAGATGCACGAGGCAGGGAGCCAAGGGAGAAAGTGTTCAGATAAAGGGACCGAGCTCACTGCTCTACCACCCGCACGCTTCAATCAGGAAAGTTCCATTGGTGTCTACTTTATGCATTAGGGTTCTGAGTAAGATTTCTTTTGAAAAAAGCATTTCCTTGCTTTAAAAAGAGAAAGTCCAGGGGCGCCTGGGGGGGCTCAGTCAGTTAAGCATCTGACTCTTGATCTCGGCTCAGGTCTTGCTCTCAGGGTTGTGCGTTCAGGCCCTGTGTTGGGCTTCGCGCTGGGCATGGAGTCTACTTAAAAAAAAGAGAGAGAGAGAGAGAAAGTCCCCAAACCACTAACTTAAAGAATGGATATGTTTTCAGTACAGTAGAGACAATCAGAAATTTGTAGTTAGTGGTGTTAAGAAAACTAACTCTAGAACTATTGCCTACACTTCCCCGTTGATTTAATTCCCCTCTCTCAAAGTCATTCTGGTACTCTATGGCTTATTAGAACGCCATCCTGCCTGTTAATAATAGGAACTGCAGTTGGACAGGCTGTCTTTTCGACTGTAGTATTCCATGTAGAAACGATCTCAGCTTCTCCCGGGTCACTAACAGACCAAACACTACAGTAACTTCTGTCTCCCCATCAACCCGCTGGCTTTCTCCATGGACCAAACCTCCTGACTAGCTAATTTCAATCTAAAAGTTGTGTCTCCTAATTCTGGCCGTGAATGCGCCCTGGAATACGTGTCAATCTTTCTGTCCCTCCATGGGCGTGTGCATGGTCTTCCGTTGAGTCTCCTCTCCCTGATCCCCTCCCACACCCCATAACCGTGATGCCAGGACTCCACATTTCTTCACCAGGTTCCATGTCTTGTTGGTGAGACATGCCTAAATGCCTGCTGTACCCCTGCATCATCTCTCATTTCGTGCCAGCTACATTTCTCAACTCCGTAGTCTTCACAAGTCCGAGAAAAATTGTACTCAGACTAAACATTAGTTAGCAGTAGAGATTTTTCTCAAAATTTCACAGGAGAAGTGGAAGAGAAAGATCAATCCCACACTGCAAAGGAAACTATTTTAAAACTCTTCATTGAACAGGTCAGTCTCCAAGTTTCAGTCCTCCCCACCATGCCTCTCCTCGCTTCACTCCCCAACCTCAGCTGCCCCCACCCCTGCCACTTTGGGCATAGAGAAAATCATCCTTGCCCCATCTCTATCTTCTGCCTTCAAACATAATCTTCACAATGTTTAGCAAGCAAAGGGCTTTCTGGAACCCAGGATCAACCCTCCCTTTTCCCCCATAAACTGTGCGATTATAAATTCTTTCTTAAGTCAGCCTCTGGGATGGATTTGGAATTGAATCCCAGTATTATATTTTGAGGGACGTCATGTGAATACTGATGCATTTAACCCCATGTAACAATAAGTTACAAACGTATTACAATTAATGGGTTTGTACTACATCACATCCATAAATGTTTTCTTATTAAAGAAAGACTTATTACGGGTACCTGCAGAGAATTCCTGACAAATGCCAACTATAAAAGAAGTGTTAACTGTGCAGTTAACAGATGGAATTTAAGAGATAATGTATTCCTGACTAACATCCCACTGATACGCTTTTTTTCTTCAAATAACACACAGTAGTTTCCACTTTTAAATAATTATGACACATGAAAATACTTCCACTATTACAGTCAGAGGATTGAAAGAAACCCAAAAGGGTGCTGAGTGACCACCATTCCTTTACTTTCAGGCAACTTAAACTGATATCAGTTGCTTTCCAGAACCTCCCGATGGTAAAAGTCCCATAGAGTCATTGCATTAGCTCTGGTGTCGTTCGAGTAGAGTCTGGTGCCCTTTCACGGAGAGAGCCTGGCTTCCCTGAGCTCCCAGCAATGTTGGCACCCTGTGTTCAAATTCAGAAGGGGAGCTCCTCGGGCTTTGAACACTCCACACTCTGTCAGGAGAATGAGTAACTGGACAAGACCACATCACCAGAGCTTTAGGTGTCAAAAGAGTACAAATAAAACCATAAGCAGTAAATACTAGTGACAACTTAATTACTTTCTCTGAGAAGGAGAACCATTTGAGACCATCAGGAAGCAAGTGAGATAATAATTCAACAAGAACTTTCATTATGTTAGATTCATTATGTTAGATGCCAAGAGCATCTGCCCGTTGTCCTCTACAGCTAAAATATGCCAAAGTCCTGTACAGGACACCTGGGACTCATTTACAAATGATTACAAATAAACAGATTCCTTTTCTGAACGGTTGGCCTTCTGACACCACTTATAGAACTTCTGTATGACCTACACATCAGAATGCTAGAATTATAAGGACCCTTGACAACTTAGGTATCACACTGGATAATAAGTTGGCAAATTGATTTACAAAACATGAAAGCCAAAAGTAGGACTGGCCACATACCGAGGAACGTTGTGGTCAGTGTATTTGGCCAACATCAGCCCTACAAAGCAGGGCCAGAAGGACATCCTTCCTAGTGCTTGGGAAGATGGAGCCACATGTGGTTTTGATTCACGGTCAGATCCAGCCCCAGAGATGAGTCTATATCCTGGAGTTAAATCTTCAAAGGGAAACTCAAGTCTTCTATCAGGGAGAACTGGTTGTGGAGCTCAAGCTCTTACGTGGAGAAAGATCTATGTCTGTTCTGACATGTGTACTCAGTCAGACCTCATGGAATAGTACCTGAGTCTCAGGGGCAAGGGGCTGAAAGCGGAAAAGGCAAAAGGCAGTGTGACCCCAAGTCTCCCTGGTGCTTTGGGAGCATCCTTGTGGGACCATCCTGACAAGCAGAGAGCTAGTGTGTTGGCTGGTGGCGGGGGGGGGGGGGGAGAGGGGCCTCAGGGCATCCAGGCAGTAGCACAGGTCACTTCAGGAAGTACCCAGGGAACCAAGAGCACAGCAGCATCAGTAGGGAGCCCCCCCCACCCCCGCCCAGCTTCCCAGGTAGGGAGGCCTGGGTCTTGGATTCCCTTAGAGGTGGCCTGTTACAGAGACAAACTTAGAAAATACTGCTCCTGCCACCAGGGCAGGTAAAGGAAACTTGTAGGCATGTGAGTTCAACTCCTCTTGAGAAGAACCGCAACTCAGATGGAAAGGTGGGGCTCGGTACAGAGGCGGGAAAGACATCTTTATGCTTGGGCTACTGTTAGTGTTTGGGTGGGATCCTAAAGTGTTGTCAGTAGGGGCAAAAAATAGCCATGAGGTCTCAGAAGAAGATACAGAAAAGGCAGGGAAAGTAAAGGAAGGAGGGGAGAAGGTAGGGACTTGAGCAGAGTGAGCATTACCATCAGTGAAAGCGAGATTGAGCATCATTAGCAGAAATATGTCCGAACTGAGGACTACCTGCCTTTGCATACAACTTCTAGCCTTCTCAGGTCTAGGTTTTTAAACCAAATAGTAAAAATTCTGTTCTGTTCTCATGAGATCTCTTCTCTCCTCCAGTGCCAGGCCGCCTCCCACCTCCCCTGCATTGGCCCATGTCCCACACGGGGGAAGATGAACGCTTTCCTCTACATTTTCTCTCATGGCCCCTCTCGGACACGAAACAGTCTGATGGGCTGGTTCCCCTATACTGATTCCCGTAGCAAATTTGTGTTACCTCAGACCCACCTGATCTTTAACAAAGGTCTCCTGAAAATACAGAAGTGTCATTCTCAGGGATAAGTTTAAATCATGGCATTTCAGTCTCTGTAGCAGATTGGTGGAGACAGGGTTTCCCTCAAAATTCATCGTGAATTACTTCATCTGCAACCTCACTTTTTTCTCCTTAGGCCACCTTAATTTGGGGTTTAAAATAAATCTGTGCAGGGGCGCCTGGGTGGCTCAGTCAGTTGAGTGTCTACCTTCGGCTCGGGTCATGATCTCAGGGTCCTGGGATTGAGTCCCACATTGGGCTCCCTGCTCTGCGGGAAGCCTGCTTCTCCCTCTCTCTCCGTCAGCCGCTCCCCCTGCTTGTGCTCTCTCTCTCTCTCTCTCTCTGGCAAATAAATAAATAAAATCCTTAAAATAAATAAATAAATAAATCTGTGCAAACAACAAGTCTGTGTATACCCCTGACTCCTACTCCCATCTGCAGTTATAGCATCTTCCATTAGAAAGCCCTGCCTCCACATATTTCTGGAAGGTTTTGTTGTTGTTTTTATGGAGAAGGGAGGATGGCTCTTATTCTATCTGCTGCCACCCAGCACCTGTCATTTTATTGTGTTTCTACTCCTGTCCCCTTCTGTGAGGGCCCCAGTCTGCTGTCTGCCAAGCTGTTCAAGGCCCCACCCACTGCCAGGAATGCTGGAGTCACCTCCTGCCACTGAGGTTACACCCTGTGCACATTTTAATTGGTTCTAAACAACAACAACAAAAAAGTAATTAGTTCTGTGTTATTTCTTTATTTGGACTGAATCTAGTTCCAAAGGATTTAAAGTCAAAAAATACGTACAATGAAACAACATAACAAGTGGAGACTGAGTTTATAGAAACTTCAGAAGATAAAAATAAAGCAATCGGGGCGCCTGGGTGGCTCAGTCAGTTAAGTGTACGACTCTTGGTTTTAGCTCAGGGTCCTGGGATCCAGCCCTGCATTGGGCTCCCCGCTGAGCGTGGAGCCTACTTGGGATTCTCTCCCTCCTTCCCCCTCTGCCCCTCCCCCCTCCACTTGCACACATGCACTTTCTCTCTGTCAAAAAATAAATAAATAAGTAAATAAATAAGTAAAATTGTTTTTAAAAGCTGTCGATGAAATTAGTGCATAAAACACATGCCATAAAATCATGTACATCTGCTTGAGGTGGCCTGAAAATTTGACTCTGAGCTTTCTAACAGCCACTACAAAAAGGGAATCATAAGCAAAATCTTTTTTAATTCTCAGTATCTGAAATCCAAGACAAACTTCTCCTATCAATAGATCTTTATAAAGAAGTTTCTCTTTAATACCCTGTTATCTTCATCAGTATTCTTTTTTTTTTTTTTAGATTTTATTTATTTATTTGACAAAGAGAGAGAGCTCAAGCAGGGGGAATGGCAGAGGGAGAGAGACAGAAGCAGGCTCCCCACTGAGCAGGGATCCTGACGCAGGGCTCAATCCCAGGACCCTGGGATCACGACCTGAGCTGAAGGCAGACGCTTAAATGACTGAGCCACCCAGGCGCCCCCTTCATCAGTATTCTTATAGCAAACACAAGAATATGCATGAGTTCATTTGTAGTATTCCTTCAAGGTGTAGCTATGTCATGTTATACAAACTGGGTTCAGAAAAGTAATTTCAATGTAGGAAGACAAAAACGATGTGGTTTAGGTTTGGTGCAGAAATAAAAGTGAGAGTATCTAGAAAATAGGCCAATTAAAAGCCAATACATAGACTTCGATAGTCAGCTGAGTGAAGGGTGAGGTTGATAGGTTTTTGTACAAGTTGAGTCACCCAAAAAAGGTTGTATGTGGCATAGAAGGCCACCACTCCTTCACGGAGGCAAGATGAAAACACAGGGGGACACAGGCAAGATTTTCTGCTCCAATACGCAGAAAAATGAGCAGTTGAGTCTCAAAGCTCTGTTATTTAGAATGTGAAAAGAACATCTTTGTATGGAAAACTTTATGAAAATCTCAGCAAAAACAAACAAACAAACAAACAACCATAACCCTGATTGAAACACCAACTGAGCATACAGCTCCAAGCAGGGTAACTACTTACCCAACCCTCCAAGATAATTCCCTGAGTTGACCCTAACATAATTGACTGGATTTACCTGTTTCATGGGGCTGCTGTAGGTTGAGAGAGTCTAGTAAAAACTAAGAGACTTTTGTTTACAAAGTCTTTCTTTCTGGAAGTATTTGCAAAGGACAGCCAGTTGCCAATTAAGGTCATTCTTTGTTCATTGAGCTAAAACATGTGATCTGCTTCTAATAAAATGCTAATATTTATTTTCATATCCTCAGGATGGGAATTTTATTGAGCCCTTTTCAATTGGGGTATGTTCAACTGAAAAGTAAACATTTCCTTCTACCCAAACTTCAAAAAAAATGTAGACCCCTTCCAAACCCAATTTTAAAAAGTCTGTACTTTTTTTTGAAGGGGCACATTAATAATTCAAATGTAAAATTTTCACATTAAAAATAATAATAATAAATCTCATTAGAAGTTGCTAGTCGGATACTGTGGTTTGACTCTGAGTTTAAGAAAACAAAAGAACTGACTGGTTCCAGAGCAAGGGGCTATGTATTTATTTCTAACAGCTTCTGCAGACAGGAATGTTTCTTTTTCAGGGAAGAGCTTGGGGTCATGACAATCTACAATTAAACACCCTCTCCTCAATTTCATCTAATCAGTGGCCCAAAGTCGGAGATATGATGAGGACCTATGTGGGGTTTCACCTTTTATCTATGAACTTGTTCAACTGTCTGGGGAGAAACTATGACAGTTTTACATTATTTGGCCTATTTTACCATCTGTCTATCTTTACCAACACAGAACAAGAGAAATGCTTATTTATTTTAAAGGTCTTAAATACAATGCCCTGGGATGATGTAAGATAGAAAAGATAGGAATTGACCATCTGTTTCATATCTGCAAACTCTTTCATTCTGGTATCAGTTCTGGAGCCAGATTTCTATTCATCTGACACACCTTACCATTATCTCATTGTCATTTATTATAAGACTATGAAAGCCAGATATTTCAAATTATGAAAATTTGTTTCCATAATAAGTGATTTCAACATCATTTATGGGTTATGGCTTAGAAGGAGAAGATCACATAATTGAGTTCCACTCCTAAATGTCAAAGCATCATAGATATAATCCTACTTTTGCCAATAAAGATATTAGGAGAGGGGCGCCTGGGTGGCTCAGTTGGTTAAGTGTCTGACTCTTGGTTTCTGCTCAGGTCGTGATCTCATGGGTTGTGAGATCGAGCCCCGAGTCAGACTCTGCGCTCAGCAGGGAGTCTGCTTGAAGATTCTCTCCCTCTGCCTCTCCCCAACTCACACTTGTGTACATGTGTGTGTGCATGAGCATGCATGCATTGCTCTCTCTCTCTCTAATAAATAAATCTTAAAATAAAAAGATATTAGGAGAGAAATTCAGGCCCTTTTCCAAATCCCCAAAGAGGGAAAATATATCCCAAAATTCAAGAACAAAGCCACCAAAATAGTCCAAAAAATACTGAAGACACAGTGACAAAATCGAAAATAGTATTGTTCCTTTAGAAGAGGTGACTCATAGAACTCTAAACATCAAACTACTAGTTTAATGTTGCTATACATGTGTTTCACAGGTGAACCAATAATATTGGCTTAAAAAACAGATGAAATCTGGACACGTAATCAACACTTGAGATTTTGCCGTCATTTTAGATCAAGACCTTCCAGAATTAGAACTTGCATTCATAGACAGTCATTAAGAATCCCTTACAGCAAGAGAGAAACCAACATCAGCTCTCCCTGCCAGAGTTCAGATTGATGTTTAAAACCCAAGACTCTAATACGTTCTTCTCTGATATATCCCAAGTTGAAGAAATACATGTCAAGAGAGCAGAAGACCTTTCAACTCGAGAGAACACCGGTGCTAGAATGAGAATTAAGGGAATTTGATTCTGACATGACCCCATCAAACCCCAAACCTCATTTTGCTGATAGAGATCAGAAGGAAAAACAAAAAGGTGGAATCTACCCGTGTGTGCCAGTAAAAATTGCCCTGCGGGATTGAGAGAACACTGGTGTATGGGAATGCATAGGGAACGTGGTTAAAATACCAAATAGAAGTTGGCAAGATTAAATTTATACTTCCAGCAGCTATTTCTTTTTTTTTTTTAAAGATTTTATTTATTTATTTGACGGAGAAAGAGAGAGCACAAGTAGGCAGAGTGGCAGGCAGAGGGAGAGGGAGAAGCAGGCTCTCTGCTGAGCAGGGAGCCGGATGTGGGGCTTGATCCCAGGACCCCAGGATCATGACCTGAGCCGAAGGCAGCCTCTTAACCGACTGAGCCACCCAGGCGCCCCTATACTTCCAGCAGGTATTTAAGCCACAACAAGAAAAAAAAAAAACACAATAAAAGCTGACTATTAGGAAATCTTGTTCCTATCAGCAGCATATCTCAGCCTGAGCTATCGTTATTTGTTAGTGGGAATACACAACAAAAAATATCTATAGCAAGCAAGGTCTGGACAGCCGAGGTCTGCTTTTTCCATGAAGACCTTCCTCTTGGTGATTGTGCAAAAGACAGTCTTCCAAATGGGGTAACATGAAGTAAAAAAGGATCGTGAAATTTATGAATCATTTTGTAAACTAAACAATATTCTGGTTAATGGGCTCTTGGGTCTTGTTTTAAAAACATTTCAAGAATGTTCTAAAAGCTTTCCATTTTGCAATACTGGTAACTCAAGAGGAATCACAAGTTTGCTTATATACAGATTGCCCTTGTGGTCCTATTGAGTCCTGGAATCCGTGTTAGAGTTGAGTTAAATAATTTTACAGGCAACGCCTTTTGGGATCCCTCATAGTTCTCATGATTCCTAAGTCATCAGCCAAAATAAAGAAATAATTACCAAGGTTTGTGGTGGGAAATATGAATGTAACACCCAGCAAATTTGACTACACAGCTATTATGGGTTAGGCCCTGGAGATCCAAAGATGAGCCCCTGACCTCAGATGCTTTAGGAGCTAGCTCGGAGACAGACAGTAACCATATTTAGTGGCAATTATAAGACAGTGTTGCATGCTTCTTGTAATCAACCCAATCCTGTCTCTTGTGAACAACGGTTAGAGAACAAATGCAGTTAAATAGGGATGTCCTAGAAATGACATACAGAAATAGACTTAACATGGTTTCCGTAAATAAAACTGAGGACATTGAGAGCAAGATGCTGAATCTGGAGTTTCCTAGAAAAAGGGTGAAAATTTTGCTTTAGTCTTTTGCACAACTCTGTTATCAACCAATATCACACGAGATCCAGAGAGTATGTTAAGGGCTTAGACTGACACTTTCCAATGTAGGTTGTGTGCCATGTACACTTGAAATGTGGCTACTGACCAAATTAAGATGTAATTTAAATGTAAAATATATACCAGATTTCAAAAGCAATATGAAACAAAGAATGTTTCTCGGGGCGTTTGGGTGGCTCAGTCGGTTAAGCGTCTGCCTTCGGCTCAGGTCATGATCCCAGGGTCCTGGGATCCAGCCCTGCTTTGGGCTCCCTGCTCCGCGGGAAGCCTGCTTCTCCCTCTCCCACTCCCCCTGCTTGTGTTCCCTCTCTCGCTGTCTCTCTCTCTCTGTGTCAAGTAAATAAATAAAATCTTAAAAAAAAAAAATGAAGCTTACTAATTAAAAAAAAAGAATGTTTCTCATTAACAATTGCTTTATGTGGATGACATGTTGAAATGATACTGTTTGGGGTATATTGGTTAAATAAAATTTGTTTATATTAATTTCACTTATTTCTTTTTGTTTTTTTAATACAGCCTCTAAAAATGCATTAATTTAATATATGGTTCACCATATATTTTTATTGGACAACACTAGCTTAGACTCTTGAACCAGAGAAAACTGAGTTCAGATCCACAGATTATTAGCTGTGTAGCCTTGAGCAAGTTACTTAGCCTCTCTAACCACTTGCCACATAACAGGTACTGTTTGAATTAGTAGGGACACCTAAAAGAATTGTTTTTAGGACGAAGCTTACCAAGTGAGTTGTTCAACATAAGTCTGCCATTTTAGGAGCTATTTTCAAAAAATCTCAACTATGCAGTGACCTTTTTTTTTTTCCACTTTACTGCTAGTTACCGCTTTAAAGAATCCCATGATCTAAATCAACCCAGGATCTTTACAAAGGAAGTGGTATTTTCCATCCCCATTTGGATTATTGTTTCCAACCTTCACTATTTGATAAATTTCCACTCAACCTTCAAGACCTAGCTCAGATACTTCTCCTGTAACAAATTTCCTGACTTTGCTGTCCAATGAATTATTCTCAACACAGTTCATCTAATGTTTATTTCACAAGTTTTTATTGAGCACCTACTATGTGCAAGCTCTGCTTTGTGGTCAGCATTTAGACCAGTGAGCAAAGTAATATTTTTGCCCCAGGGGTGCCTACCTTCTGTGGAAAAGACAGACAGTAAACAAAAACATAGATTAATGCCAGCTAAAGAGAAGGTTAACGAAAAAATGAAGTTGGTAAGGGAATAGAAAAAGAGTCAGGGAACAATGTTTTAGATAGTGTGGCCCAGAACAGTCTTTCTGGAAAGCTGACACTTGAGCAAAAGCATCAGATGACCCACCTAATACACTCAGCATATGGACAGATACTAAGGAAGGAAACATTCTTGTGCCTCGACTCTCTCCTCTGGAGAGGTATGCACACAACAGTGTCCTTGGACACTGGCTGGAAATGTCCCTGGAAAGCACCTGAGCAATTGTCTAAAGTCTTCCTACTTTAGAAATAACAGAGAAATCTGTGAAAACATCTTGCCCTTGAAAGAAACCGCCCTCTTCACTGAACCTGAGGACATTTTCCTGGCTTTATCAAAAATCAAGGACTGACTAGGGTCGCCTGGGTGGCTCAGCCGGTTAAGCATCTGCCTTCGGCTCAGGTCATGACCCCAGGATCCTGGGATTGGGTCCATCGTTGGGCTCCTTGCTCAACAGGGAGCCTGCCTCTCCCTCTCCTTCTGCCCCTCCCCCTGCTTGTGCTCTCTCACGCGAATGCGCTCTCTCTCTCAAATAAATAAGTATGAAACAAAATCTTTAAAAAAAATTAAAAATCAGGGCGCCTGGGTGGCTCAGTCGTTAAGCGTCTGCCTTCGGCTCAGGTCATGATCCCAGGGTCCTAGGATGGAGCCCCGCATCAGGCTCCCTGCTCAGCGGGAAGCCTGCTTCTCCCTCTCCCGCTCCCCCTACTTGTGTTCCCTCTCTCACTGTGTCTTT
Source organism: Halichoerus grypus (assembly GCF_964656455.1). Classification (NCBI taxonomy): domain Eukaryota; kingdom Metazoa; phylum Chordata; class Mammalia; order Carnivora; family Phocidae; genus Halichoerus; species Halichoerus grypus. Next base: position 69,730,061 of record NC_135716.1, on the reverse strand, counting down.
CTCTGTCAAATAAATAAATAAAATCTTTAAAAAAAAAAACCAAGGACTGACTAAAGCCTTTGGAGACCCTTGACCCAGCCACATACCCACATTAATATGTATTGCTTAGTGTCAGAAATGATAAATGACTTTTGTAATTCAGCTAGGTACATTGTTGCCTGAAAACTAAAAGAATGAGCAAACTTTAGTTTTATCAGGTTATGTTTAATGTGATTTATCCATAGCATTTTTTTTAACAAAAATATATTTTTTAATTTTTATTAAGGTAACAAATGTCTAACTTAAATAAGATAGAAAAGTTTCTAACAAAAAGCAACAATCTCTCTTCTAGGTCTTTATAGTCCTAATTCTTTTACCAATGACACTATATTAGCTCTGTTAACTTCTCTGCTTTTAGTTTTTCTAGTGGCTGTGTGTTTCTCTAAATAACAGGCATATGTAGGTCACAAGTGTTTGACCCATCAAGTCTAGACATCTATGGACTTCCTTCAGGACTGCTTCCCACCTTTTTTCTTCCCTCCTGCCAGGTAAAATTACTGTTGTAAGTCCCTCTGTTGGTTGTCTTTCTAACTTAAAAGTATAAATATGTAAACATTTCTTGAGCTCTCATTTGGTAAAAAAAAGATGATTAATGGCCTTACTCTGTCTTCTTTTCTCCCCACCCTACCTTGCAACTTCGGCTGCCCAGGACCCTAACTTTTCCTTGTTGATTTGGATAGCACTTACTTTTTAAAAATACATAAGTAAGTCTTCATTCCTTTGGGTATTGGTTAATGACTATGTAGTATTATTAACTGTGCAGCCAAGTAGTATATTATTGTTGCATTTAAAATTTTTGTTTTCCTTGAGTTTTTGGCTTTCTGCTCCTCCTTTCCCTCCTCCTGTTTCTCCTTGTTTTTCTGCTTCTGTTTCTTCTTTACATTACTTTCCTTTATCAAATCCTTACTTTTCCAATATGTCAAGGATCCAGCAAATCTTTTTTAAGATCCCATTTTTCCAGATATCTTCCTCTTTGACCCTCAGTCTAAATTTAATGCTCTCCAGATCTACTCCTTATTGTAATCTAGAACTTCACTTTGTTATTCCTTCCTTTTTATTAAATTTTTTATTTAACTTCAATTTAATTAACATACACTGTATTATTAGTTTCAGAAGTAGTATTCAGTGATTCATCGGTCTTATATAATACCCAGTGCTCATTACATCACGTGCCCTTCACCCAGTTACCCCATCCCTGCACCCACCTCCTTTCCAGCAACCCTCAGTTTGTTTCCTATAATTAAGAGTCTCTTATGGTTTGTCTCCCTCTCTGTTTTCCTCTTATTTTATTTATTAATTTTCCCTTCCTATGCTTTTCTTTTTCCTGGTTTATGCCCTGTTTGGCTAGACCATACCCTCTAAGTAACTTCCTAAAAAACTGTGTGTAACAGACAGTCTTTCTAAATCCTTACATATCTGAAAATGCATTCTATCCTCATTCTTGACTGATAGCTTTCCTGAGTATAAAATGTGAGACTGAAATAATTTACTTCATAATTTTGAAAGCATATTCCATTATTTGATGGCCATCTTGAGCTGCCAAGGGAGGTTAAAATGACTGCCTGATTTTTGTAACTAATATTGTTTGTTTTTCTGTCTCCCTCTTTGTAAATTTTTTAATGTTTTCTTTTATATATTTTCTGAAATTTTATAGGGCCAGGTTGAGATGAGTCTGTTACCTATTCAGTGTTCTGAGCAACTAGTATCATTCAGCTCTGGGAATTTATTTTTTTTACGTCTTGATTTAGTTCTTGTCATTCTTTTTTTTCTTTTTTCGTTCCTGTTCTGTCTTCTGAAATTCCTGTTTGTCAAAATCTCAGATACTTTGGGTTGATCTTCTAGGTCTTTTTCCTTTTCATTCATATTTTTCATCTCTTAGCCTTGATGTTGTACTTCTTAAAAGAAAGAGTGAATGGATAGAGAGCTGGTCTTCGTCTGGAGGACCACCAATGCCAGAATTGCTTTGGGGAAGAAATGCTCATTCTCACTGCTCTGGCTTTGAATTTGTTCAATTTATTTATAGTAACACGTTTTGGTTTGTTTGGAGGTAAATTACGGACCATCAGGTGTTCTGAATATAGGTTTGAGTGGAAGTGGACTCTCTAATTTTCAATAAACCCTCTTGGTTTCAGATTTTCTTTCCTTTTTTTATTTTATTTAATTTTTTTAAAAATTTTATTATGTTATGTTAGTCACCATACAATACATCATTGGTTTTTGATGTGGTGATCCACGATCCATTGTTTTCGTATAACACCCAGTGCTCCATGCAGTACGTGCCCTCCTTAATACCCATCACCGGGCTAACCAATCCCCCCTCCCCCCTCCCCTCTAAAGCCCTGTTTGTTTCTTAGAGTCCATAGTCTCTCATGGTTCATCTCTCCCTCCAAATCCCCCCCCATTTTTCCCTTCTTTCTCCTAATGTCCTCCATGCTATTCCTTATGTTCCACAAATAAGTGAAACGATATGATAATTGACTTTCTCTGCTTGACTTATTTCACTTAGCATAATCTCCTCCAGTCCCATCCATGTTGATGTAAAAGTTGGGTATTCATCCTTTCTGATGGCTGAGTAATATTCCATTGTATATATGGACCACATCTTCTTTATCCATTCATCTGTTGAAGGACATCTCGGCTCTTTCCACAGTTTGGCTATTGCAGACATTGCTGCTATGAACATTGGGGTGCATATGGCCCTTCTTTTCACTACATCTGTGTCTTTGGGGTAAATACCCAGTAGTGCAATTGCTGGGTCATAGGGTAGCTCTATTTTTAAATTTTTGAGGAACGTCCACACTGTTTTCCAAAGTGGCTGTACCAACTTGCATTCCCACCAACAGTGTAAGAGGGTTCCCCTTTCTCCACAACCTCTCCAACATTTGTTCTTTCTTTCCCTGTCCATTTTTGCCATTCTAACTGGTGTAAGGTGGTATCTCAACGTGGTTTTGATTTGGATTTCCCTGATGGCTAATGATGATGAACATTTTTTCATGTGTCTGTTAGCCATTTGTATGTCTTCTTCAGAGAAGTGTCTTTTCATATCTTCTGCCCACTTTTTGACTTGATTATTTGTTTTTTGGGTGTTGAGTTTGAGAAGTTCTTTATAGATCTTGGATACCAGCCCTTTATCTGTAGTGTCATTTGCAAATATCTTCTCCCATTCTGTGGGTTGCCTCTTTGTTTTGTTGACTGTTTCCTTTGCTGTGCAGAAGCTTTTTATCTTGATGAAGTCCCAAAAGTTCATTTTTGCTTTTGTTTCACTAGCTTTTGGTTTCAGATTTTCCATAAACCCTCTTGGTTTCAGCCCAGTGAATCATTCTTGCCCTCCATCAAAATTGGTATAATTGAATCCCAAACTCCCCCAGGGTCCTACATACACTAGGATGTAGTTTACCCCTCCCTGCAATCCCTCAGCCACTTTCTGTCCTCCAGAAATTTGTTAAAATCTCTCCTTTCTTTGCTGTTGATCGACTCCTGCTCTTTTCGATTTTGTGATTAATACCTTTAAGACATTTACTGTAATTTTAATACGGTTTTTAAAAAGAGAAAAAATAAATGAGTATGGTCAACCACTCATCTTGCACCAGAATTCTGTGACTCATTTTAGAATAAGACACATCTTATTTGTCTTGCACATCATGCAATAGATTTCTTTTTTATTTACTACATCTCAAAAAGCATCATTTTGGAACATGCTAAATCTCTTTGAAAAAAATGAAAAATAATAAAGAGAAACTTCCTGAATGAATTTTTAGAAGAGTAAAGGTCAGCAGGGACTGATGGGTGACCAACAGCACCAGGAAGGCCAAAAGAATGGAAGTATAAAATTCCTGCTCCAGAGTCTGATTGATTTTATTTCCATTTTAATTAATTTGTTTGTCCAATGAATAAACATTTATTGATTACTTAGTGTTTCAGTGTTCTTTAGGCATTGCTGTAAATTAATACACACACACACACACACACACACACACACTTGCCCTTCATGAGATCAGAGTCTAATAAAAGGACATGATGCCCATTCTTTTTTTTTTAATATTTTATTTATTTATTTGACAGAGAGAGCACAAGCAGGGGAAGGAACAGGCAGAGGGAGAGGGAGAAGCAGACTCCCCACTAAGCAGGGATCCCGATGCGGGGCTCGATCCCAGGACCCCAGGATCATGACCTGAGCCAAAGGCAGACAGATGCTTAACTGACTGAGCCACCCAGGTGCCCCCATGATGCCCATTCTTATACCATATGATGACTTAGAGCTATAGTAAAGGTTAGAGAATGACCCCTTCTTGAGCCAGAAAATCCTAAATGATTTATTAACTATCAAGTGGCTATTATATTTGCCTACAACTGTTTAAGATATTAGCCATGATTTCCACCAGAAGGATTTACCATCCAGCAGTGAAAGAGAGTCATGCGTTCAGAGGTATGGCTTTGGAATCACACAAACCTGAATTTTCATCCAAAATTTTCCACTACTCACTAACTTTGTAAACTTACAGAAGTTGTTTTGTCTCTCTGAGACTCTATTTTCTCTTTTGTAATATGAGTAATAAAACTACAGTAAAAGTTCCCTTAACCAACTCTCCAGATTCATGAAGACTCTTCTTTCACCTTAAGACATATTAACTGTTGCTCAATCATGCTGAAAGCACACAGTTCACAGGCTACACAAGATGATGCCCCTCCAACCAAGTTACATCTACCAAGATACGGTTGTGTTTGTTTTTAAATATATTTATGTTGACTTTAGTTATTTTAATTACCAAAAAAATTAAAAATTTTATTACCAGTGAAATATGAAGGCAAAAAGTAAAAGACAAGTAACTTTTAAAAATACTGTCAAATTAGTTGGTTAAAATATATATGTGTGTGTGATAAAGTTGGAAAAAATGGTGTGGAGAAGTTGTAAAAATCTAGAAGGATTCTATGCTCAAAATGTTTTGCAGGTGCAGTTACATCCTGGACATTTCAGATGTCATAAATAAGGCAATAGGTGTAGTTTATGCAAAAAAACTAAGGGAGTTTTAATCAATGGACTCATGATCAAAGATAAACCCTTGGCCTTATGGATGACATGTGAATAAAGTGTTATATGTTTAGGATTAAAATAAAATTTTGTGGAGTGATGGGGTGGGTTAATTAGAATAGGTATAGCATTTATTATAGTACCTGGCACATAGACAATCCATTAAGTGGTGGCATTATTGTTGGTAGCTAAGGACAGGTGTTATTATATTTGATAAAATATTTATTAAGAGTCCACTCTGTGCCAGGCCCTGAGCATACAATGGTGAGGAAAAAAAATAAATAACAAAACAATCCTGGACACTGCCTTTATGAATCTTAGAGGGAGAGCATCTATTTGATGAAATCATCACATGAAGCCATAATCTCAATGTAAGAGAAGGGCTATAAAGGAAGAATACAGTAGGGGGACCTGATCTGTGTTGAGGGTCACCAGAAAGTATCCTTTGAACTGAGTTCTGCAGCAAGAGTTCAGTGAGGTCAAATCTAGCAGTCCTTTGCAGGCCATGAGAAGAATTTGGGGCATTAGCATAATGCAGTGCAAATTCAGAGGTGACAATCTACTTTAAGATCAAATTGCATAAAACATCTCCATTCCCTTTGAAATCCTATATTAGTTAGCTGCTGTAAGAAATCAACACCAAAATTTCAGTGGTCTGACACAAACTGAAATTGATCTCTTGCTCAGTAATAGCCTTCGGCAGATATTCCTGGCTGGTGGGAGGCTTTCCTCCACACAGTGATTCAGGGACTCAAGCTCCTTCCATCTTATGACTCTACCATCCCACCAGAACTCATCAACCTCTGCACCTCTGCATTCAGCCAACATAAGGGAGAGAAGAGCAAGGAGTAGGTACACCCACTTACTGAACATCTGACTTACATCACTTCCGCTGACATTCCGTTGATGAGAGCTAGCCAATGAACACATCAGGTAAACAGAAGAATGTAGATCAGCTGCTTCCCAGGGACAGCTGCTTTCTATGGGAGGGGAGGACCATCTGTAGTACCCAACTCTGCCACAAACCACTTAACATAAATTAACATTTTTGCCAAGTAAGTTTTTCCTTTTATCTTGGAAAATCTCCCTTACCCCGGGCTCAGTCGGTTAAGCATCTGCCTTCGGCTCAGGTCATGATCCCAGAGTCCCAGGAACGAGTCCCACATTGGGCTCCCTGCTCAGCAGGGAGTCTGCTTCTTCCTCTGCCCCTCACGCCACTCTCAGGCTCTCTCTCTCTCAAATAAACAAATAAAAGAAAAGAAAAAAGAAAAGAAAATCTCCCTTACCTCAATCTCAGTACATTGTCTGAATTTGAGTTAGTGTTCAGTAATTCATGTGGCTATTTTAAAAGGCATAGCAAATATTAGATTTTTCTTTTAAATGCAATGTACCATAATACACGTTCATGTATTTGGTGGGCCTACTAGTCTGAAAACATAGTAGTTACCATTTTTGCTAGACCATATTTGGGTGGTCTGAATTCTTCTAATTTTTGATGTTCTACCATTAATGAAAATGTTTACTGTGTCCAACTAACATCACTCCTGGTCATTACCAAATGAGGGATGGTGTCCTGAGTACTTCTTCCCTTCAGCTACACCAAGCATACTTTAAAAACTTACACCAATACTCAGCAAGCCCCACATATATACATAACTACAATCTCCCCCCCCAAAAAACCAGTAAATTTTAAGCCTGTTGTTATGTATCTTTTCCTTTACCAATTTGTCGCCCAATTTTGAATGGGTAAGAGAAGAAAAACAAAAAGCTGTCTGTAAAATCTTCTTTAGATTCTCTAAACTCAAGCCCTCGAATGAAGAGGTTCAGATCTCCAGCTTCTTTCTCAAGTCCAATTCTTCCTTCAAATAGGTTTTGCTGGGTTTGGATCTTATCATTCATGTTCATAGACATAATGAAATCTAGCACATACCATATTTTCCTTTTGTAGAATAAGATAGGACTCTTGGATATAACATCAAAAGTACAGGCCACAAAAGGAAAAAAAAAAACCAATAAGTTGGACTTAGTCAAATTAAAAACTTTAATTCATCAAAGACACTACCAACAGAGTGAAAAGGCAGCATGTGATGGGAGAAAATATTTGCAAATCATATGTCTGATACAGGGTTAATATCCAGAATATATGAAGAACTCCTACAACTCAACAACAAAACAAACCAATTAAAAAATGGGCAAAGGACTTGAATAGACATTTCTCCAAGAAGATACATAAATGGTTCATAAGTGCATGAAAAGGTGCTCAACGTCGCTAATCATGAGGGAAATGCAAATCAAAACCACAAGATACTACTTCACATCCATCAAGATGGCGATTATCAAAACAAAACAAAACAAAACAGAAAACAAGTGTTGATAATATGGAGAAACTGGAACCCCCATGCACTGCTGGTAGGAATGTAAAATGGTGCAACTGTATGGAAAACAGTATGTGGTTGGTTTCTCAAAAAAGTACAAATAGAGTTTCCTTCTGCAACAGGCGTGGGTCACGCTCTTGCTCGCTCTCTTTCTGCCGCCATCTTGGTTCCACGTTCCCCTCACAAAACGCCTGGTGAAGCCACAGAAACCGTCCCTGCTACAGAGCAGGAGCTGCCACAGCCCCAGACTGGGACGGGGTCTGGAACAGAATCCGACAGTGATGACTCAGTACCAGAGCCTGAGGAACAGGATCCCACACAGGTAGCCACCCAACAGGCTCAGCTGGCAGCAGCCGCTGGAATCGATGAAGAACCAGTCAGTAAAGCAAAACAGAGCTGGAGCGAAAAGAAGCCAGGGAAGGCTATGTCCAAACTGGGTCTTCGACAGGTTACAGGGGTTACAAGAGTCACTATCCAGAAATCTAAGAATATCCTCTTTGTCATCACAAAACCAGATGTCTACAAGAGCCCAGCTTCAGATACCTACGTAGTTTGGGGGGAAGCCAAGATCGAGGATTTAGCTCAGCAAGCACAACTAGCAGCTGCTGAGAAATTCAAAGTTCAAGGTGAAGGTGTCTCAAACATTCAAGAAAACACACAGACTCCAACTGTACAAGAGAAGAGTGAAGAGGAAGAGGTTGATGAAACCAGTGTAGAGGTTAAGGACTTAGAATTGGTCATGTCACAAGCAAATGTGTCAAGAGCAAAGGTAGTCCAAGCCCTGAAGAACAACGGTAATGATATTGTAAATGCTATTATGGAATTAACAATGTAACCATCTGAAAACGAGGACTTTTTTTTGGTGTTTCAAAAGAATAACTGCAGCTTGGTTTGAAATTTGTACTGTTTCTATCATGAGTAAAGTTATGGCTTCTTGTTGGATGAAAAAAAAGTACAAATAGAATTATCATGTGATCTAGCAATTCCACTTCTGAGTATAAACACAAAAGAATTGAAGGCAGGGGGCTCAAACAGGGATTTGTATATGCGTGTTCATAGCAGCATTATTCACAAAAGCCAAAAGACAGAAGCCACCCAAGTGTCTACCAACAGATGAATAGATAAAAATATGGCATATGCATACAAGTGAATATTTTTCAAAGCTTTATTTATTTTAGAGACAGAGAGAGCAAGTGTAGGGAGGGACAGGGGGAGGGAATCTCAAGCAGATTCTCTGCTGAGCATGGAGCTGGACTTGGGGCTCGATCTCAGGACCCCAAGATCATGACCTGAGCCAAAGCCAAGAGTCAGATGTTCAACCGACTGAGCCACCCAGGCGCCCACATACAATGGAAGATTTAATCAGTCTTTAAAAGGGATGAAATACTGATACCTACAACAACATGAATGAATCTCAAAGACGTTATGCTGTGAGATCACCCAGTCACAAAAGGACAAAGACCATATGATTCCACCTATATGAAATACCTAGAGTGGTCAAGTTCGTAAATACAGAAAGTAGAATAGTAGTTACCAGGGGCTGACGGGAGGGGAACGTGGGGACTTACACTGAGTTACTGTATGAGTACAGAATTTCAGTTTGGGAAGATAAAAAAGTTCTGGAAACGGATGGTGGTGATAGTTGTACAGCAATGTGAATGTGGTTATTGCACAGAACTTTTACTTAAAAGTGGTTAAAATGGAGGGCACCTGGGGGGGCACCGTCGGTTAAGCATCTAACTCTTGGTTTCGGCTCAGGTCATGATCTCAGCATCATGGGATCAAGCCCCCTGTTGGGGTCCACACTCGGGGCGTCTGCTTGAGATTCTTTCCCTCTCCCCCTCTGCTCCTCCCCCTACTTACATGCTCTCTTTCTCTCAAATAAATAAATAAAATCTTTTTTTTTTTTAAAGTGGTTAAAATGGGAGGGAGGGAAAGAAGGAAGGGAGGGAGGGAGGGAGGGAGGGAGGGAGGGGAAGGGGAGTGAAAGGAAAGATATGATACTTGAGACAAAGTCTGGTGGAAGCCATGGCCCCAAACAGAACTTGACATCCTAAGATGATGATGTCCCCTTTGCTACAAAGGGCCAAAGCTTTCAGGGGGAAGTCCTTGGATCCCCTTATTAACCAATGACATGGACTTGTTTTGTTGTTAAAGCTTTATTGCTGAGCACAGGGCATCTGGAGCCTGTGATAACCACCCACCCACATGCTGAAGCTTGGGTCGGTTTGTAAAAACAGTTAGTTCAGTAGAGTTCATGCCAGTGTCCTTTATATGTTTTTATCTTTCTTTTTTTAAATTTTATTTATTCATTTATCAGAGAGAGAGCACACACAAGGGGAGCTGCAGGCAGAAGGAGAAGCAGACTCCCTGCTAAGCAAGGAGCCCAGCACGGGACTCGATCCCAGGACCCTGGGATCAATGACCTGAGCCGAAGGCAGATGCTTAACCAACTAAGCCACCCAGTCACCCTGGTTTTTTTATCTTTCTGACCAAAAAAGATAAAGAGTATATAATATTTAAGTTAAACTAAATATATATATATATATAGTAAATATAAAATATATATAAAGGTAAAGGGTATACAATATTTAATTTAAGTTAATATTCAAATCTGGTCTATATTCTTATTCCCAGCATAGTTATTAAATCCGAGAAGAAGAAGGAAGAGGAGAAGGAGAAGAAAAGACAAAGCCATGGATATCCCAGTGTTAAAGGCTGAGTCACAGTTTGAAGCATACCAGGTAGAAAGAAGTCTGCAGCGTTAACTGTCATTGTGTGGTTTGCAGACCTAAGAAGTTTCCATTGTTACCCATTTCTTATTGATGTTAAGTCCAGCCTGTTTTGTACTCTTCCACAGTGGAATAATACTTACGCCTTCCATGTATGTCCTTTCTACTAGTTGCAGTTGTTTTTCTACTATTATTTTATTTGCATAATTAACACACTGATTTGTTTTGTCTTGACAGCCTGGGGCAGTGGTACTAAGGGTATACATTTTTAAGTCAAACAAATACACGGACCTTTTGAAAATGAAGCATGCTAGATTCCTTTCTTTTCAGATTCTCTTGAAATCAGATAATAGAGATTCTGGGAATCATCCACTCGAGGCCAAAAAAAAAAAAAGGTTTTATAGCCAATGATGATCTACATAAACTTTAATGCCCTTTAAGATCATCTGCCTCGTACTATGTGCTGGTTAATTGAATTTAAATTAAAAAAAAAAAAGGTAAAAAAGATCATCTGCCTCACGGTCAGCTAATTTTTCTCAGAATGCCTCTGAGATGAATGTGTGTATACTCATATTTCAGCCAGTAATAAAGGCTAACAAGGCGTGACCCTGAAAAATACACCGACCAGGGTTCTCTACTATCAGGTTACAGGGGAGGGTGTTGGATTGTTCATAAAATGCTTTCGATCTTTGCTGAGACTATGTTGCTAAACCAGCCAGACTTCAGGATTTAGAAAACCTACTCTGAAGCCAATCTGCAATTCACAATGGTCCTGATGAAGGACCAGTAAGTTAAATTGGGTATGTAGAGGCCAATTTTTTTTTAAATAAAGAACATTTGTTCAGAGTGATGCTGCCAACAGGATTTTACTTGTGCAGGTCTCCCTTTTAAACTTTGCCAATTAAACTGGCCAAATCCCTACAGTCCATTCCAGAACCTCACCAGGAACACCATCATGAATTAATAGTAAGTCTGAATTACGTGATCATTTGTAAATAGCACTTCCTTAATTACTATCAAGAATTTGAAAAAAACAAAACAAAAACAAAAACAAAACAACACACCACTAATGGTGAACCAGGTATGGCCTAGGAAAAACACTGACCGCTTTTGTCACGCACAAGTTGACACGCAGCATATTCAAAGGGACATACTTCAGGAACGAGGTGGCCTGAGTCCTCATCTCTGTTCATTCTGTGCAGATTTATACAGGTCACTTGAGCTTTTTACTCTACTCTTTTCTCATTTTTTAAAAAGATTTTATTTATTTGAGAGAGCGAGAACATGCACAAGTGGCAGGGGAGGGGGAGGGCAGAGGGAGAGGGAGAAGCAGACGCCCCGCTGAGCAGGGAGCCCGATGTGGGGGCTCGATGTGGGGCTCGATCCCAGGACCCTGAGATCATGATCTGAGCCAAACCGCCCAGGTGCCCCCCTCTCTTTTCTCATTTTTGAAATGAAGGGCATATGCTAATAATCTCTGTATCCTTTCTGGCTCCCAAATTCTAATTTTACATCTCTAAATCATTTAAAGTAACACATTGTCTCTACATAAACTAATCTTGCTAAACTGATTCCAACATAACTTTAGTTGACTTGTTTAAGTAGGTTGAACATCCCCACATTAGGAGCTCTGAATCATGGCCTCCCTATTAATTTTCTCATAAATAGCACAGAAGTTAAGTTGCAACCTAGTTTTGCCTGCAATGTCATAAAATCTAAATTAGTTGAATTTAAATTGGTGAAGTGTGAGTATGTGTTAGATTAAAACCCAGTATCGACGAATTGTGCATGTTCTTTCCTGGGTCATTTCCTCTTTTTCAGCACGATCTGCCCGGGAAATTATAAATCGCCCACAGCTTCCACAGATACACCTGACTCCTGAAAGTCTGACTCCAGACAGTTTCTCTCCTGAGCTCCAAACTCATATTTTAAAAATAATCTTCACCACTCACTGAGCGTCTCTTACAAGTCTGGTGCTGAACTGTCATTTTAACAACACGGTTTCTGCCTTGAGAGTTCCTCTGCAGGGCAGACCTTGTTATCTCTATTCTAGATGAGGAAATTGAGTCTCAGAGAGGCCTTGTAGCTGATCAGAGTCATGCAGTTGGGCATTTTCAAAGCCCTGATTGGAATCCAGGTCTTGCCGCCTCAGAAATCCATGCCTCTGACTATTTTACTAGAATGAACAATATAGATTAGAAATGCAAGATACTACATCATGATAACGGTTCTGGATCAAAGTTTTCCTCTTGGCATAAAGTGGGGCACGTTGGCAGGAAAGGCATTCGGGCAAGGTGGACAAACTCTGAAATCTGAGATCAAGAGCAGAGGAAGGGGGAGCTATAAAGACAGGTCTGGGCTGGACTGGGAAGAGCTTCCTCGGTCCAGAACGAGGAATGTAGGCTTCTATAGAACAACGTGGGTCATCACAGGGATTCAGGAGGGAGCTGGGAGTGATGTCTAGCGTCAGTTTCATATTTTAGCAGAAACATTCTGGAAACGACTTTAAGAATACTGTAGAAAGAAATAGGGGTGAGAAGCAGAAAGATCATTGAGGAAGCTCTTCTCCTAGCCCAGAGAGAGGCGATTCAGCCTGAATAGGACAATGACAGAAGGAAGGCATAAAAAAGGATGCAGAACTTGGCACACAATTAAATTGGATAAGTGGATAGGATGAGGTTATGTGGACCCCAAAGCAACTCTGATTTGTCTTTATCTTGCTACCCAGCAAAGTATGCCCCGACGGCACCCTTATTGCAAAGCCTACCATCTCCTCAGAGAAAGTCACTGCCCTGGATTGTACCAGACCCAAAACATGCAAAAATAGAATGTCTGGATCCTATTGAATTATTTCTGGTCTTTTCTCTATTTTTAAGAAGAGAGAGTCCATAAGACATGATTTCCTGTCATCGAATGCCTGTGTCTTCAGACTAGGGGTAGGAAAGAAAAGGAGTACAGAAAACTGAAAGACACCTTTGGAGTGTCCTAGTGCATATCTAAGTCCATGACCTGTGAAAACGATGACAAGGCCTACCTTAGGGGGAGCTCGGGTCTCACTCATTGCAGAGCCTAACCTCAGCTCCTGCCTCCATATGCATGAACCGAATGTAGCCCAAACTCAATATTTCTAAATTTCTCACCCCCCAGCTCTAGGCAACCTCTGTCCTATACTTAAATTCTTACAGTCACCTCCTAATTGGTCTTCCCACATCCACCCAGGCCCCTGCCCTGGACCATTCTCAACACCAAAACCTCAGGGGCGCCTGGGTGACTCAGATGGTTAAGCGTCTGCCTTTGGCTCAGGTCATGATCCCAGGGTCCTGGGATCGAGCCCCACATCGGACTCCTGGCTCAGCAGGAAGCCTGCTTCTCCCTCTCCCTCTGCCTCTCTCCCTGCTCGTGCTCTCTCTCTCTCTCTATCTCTCTGTATCTGTGTCTCAAATGAATAAATAAAATCTTTAAAAAAAAACCAAACAAACACCAAAACCTCAGACTTCTTAAAACCTCATTGGACCATCTCACTCTTCTGCCCAGAACTGCCCAAAGGTTCCATGGCCAAAGTCCTTCCGTGGCCATAAGACCCTGCTGACCCTATCCCAGCCACCCGTGGCCACTGACCTCATCTCCTCCTGTTCCTTCCCCTCCCTTGGCTCCAGCTTCATTGGACTCCTTGCTCCTCAGATCCACTAGTCACACCCTAACGCAATGCCTTTGCGCTGTTTTCTTCATTCTTCCCCCAGACATCTGTGAGCCCCACGCCCCCCTCTCCCTCGGGGTTCTGTCCAAATATAGCCTCTGTAGTGAGTCATACCCTGGGCCACCTTACAGAAAATTGCAAACCTCCCCACTACCTTGCCTCATGCCAGATGTCTCCCCAACACACTTACACTGCTTTATCTTGCTCCAAGGCCTTACTATAAGTTAACGTACTATTATGGGTTGAACTATGTCTCCCCAAAAGATGCTGAAGTCTTAATCCCCAGTATGTGGATTGTGGATGTAACTTTTTGGGAAAAGGGTCTTTGCAGATTATTGAGTTAAGTTGAGGTCTTTAGAGTGGGCCCTAATCCAATGCAGCTGGTGTCCTTATTCAAAGGGGAAATTTGGACCCAGAGACACGGGGAGAGCATCATATGAGGATGAAGGAAGAGATTGGGATGATACTGCTTTCTACAAGCCAACCAAGCACCAGAAGCTGGGGAAGAGGCCTAGAGCAGATTCCCCCCTTACAGCCCTCAGCAGGAACCAGCCCCACCAACACCTTGATGTTGAGTTTCTGTCCTCCAGCACGTTGAGACAAAAAATTTCTGTTGTCTAAACCACCCAGTGTGTCATACTTAGTTATGGCGGGCCAAACAAACTAATACTATATGATCTGCCTCTTTTTTTATTTATGATCTGTCTTCTCTCCCAAAGGTAAGCTTCCCAGGAGCAGGGATTTGTTGATGTATCTTCACTATCCTATCTCTAGCAGTAAGTGAATGAATCGACAGTTGTGCCCCAGTCCATACTTCTAGACTTTTCTCCCACCTCTGTCCAAGACGAAATCCTTCTGACCTTCACCCCAAATACCATGGACTTTGATACCTTCTGAACTCTGCTTATGCTGTTTTCCTCTACCCAGGCTGCCCCTTCTCCACCCCCTAACATCTCCTTATCGGTTAAGACACATCCATGTCACCCCTTCAGCGACGAATTTCCTCTGCTCCCCTCTTCTGCTTTATTATTCATGTGGTTGTGCCTCTCTGCTTGTAAACTGTGACCCCTTTGAGTTCTGGAATCATATCCTATTAATCTTCCTATCCCCAGAACCTGGCCCAGTGATTGGCACACCAGAGATGCTTAGTAAATGTTTGCTAGATTGAATTAAATCTGTATCCCGCAGCTTTTGCTCTTGCTGCCCTTCCCTAGACTGCTAGCCACAGCAGGGTACAAGAGGATTAGACAGGACTTTGCAGAGCAGAACTCAGATTAGAGCATCGGAGCGCTACAGGGCTGCGCCTCTCGGCAGACCCTTTGTCTCCGCGCAATCTCGTGAGAGCCTCTTAAATTGGAACAGTCGGCGATGTTGTACCCGAACCACTCAGCGAAGCCCTGGGAGACGTTTGCCAGAATTCACAGCAACACAAACAGCTCAATCAAAGGAGAAGGTGTGCGAATCCTCTTCCTTTTTATAAACTAGAGCAAGGATCCTGTTGGGAAAAAAAGACAGTTCTTTGAGACAGCATTTCCCAGGTTGGTAGGCAAGAGGAAACCCTGGCTTTGATTTCAGGTAATGGGCTCATCGGAGTTCTTCTGCCCCTAGTTCTTTCCAGTGGGCAGGTGTTGTAAAGGCCTCATGTGTCCACTCATCTTTGCAGAGAGGATGAATTGGAGTCAGCTCCAGAAATGAAGGGTGTGTTTGGAGTGGCCAAGGCTCATTTAACCTATTTGAATACTCAAGGGAATGTAATCTGAAAAGGCCAGGATAGACTCCGCCTCCCCCAGAAATTCAAACTGCATGGAACTCAAATAACAAACATGCATTCTAAGGAATCGCCATTGCTTCTCAGAAGGTTCTCTGCCCTCTTTTTTCTCAAAGGCATTCATTCTCAGAGTCTTGCGGTCATTACCAAAACAGCAGAGCGGGCCCTGGGAAATGTAGGGAACTTCAGAGAGCATTACTGAAGTTCTCATTCCTTGTAGGTACCATCTTGGTTAGGGTTACCTTCAAATTCATGAGAATAGATGATTTCCTCACCCTAATTATGCACATTCGACAAGAACACGTTTTCAAATGTCTAGCTAATTGTGTTCATGTGGGTCATTCAGTCGTGGGCCCAGACTTAATGCCTTTGCAGTGCCAAGCCCTGTGCTCTTCTCAAATGCACGAAAACAAGGGGCTCCTCTTTTATGCATAAAGTTGATTAAACAAGAACTTACTAAGCACCTCCACTATTCCCAGCAAAGTATGATAAACTTTGTCATTAAGACTAAAGAATTGCACTCATATTGGTAATAATTCAACTCAGCCCTGCCCTTCATCCCCTTAAATTCATTAGGGGCAATGTTTTGATCATTGTTTGTACATTGATCCCGTAATACTGTGAGCCGTTGTTGTTGTTGTTGTTACTATTATTATTACTGGCAGTGGAGAGGCCCTCATCCAGTGAGACTAGTAGTTCTTAACATTTTGGTTACATTCACCTTTCAGAGCAAAGAATGTCAGGTGCCCTCTCTCCATAAAAATTCACATGTCTCATATATATTTCCTTTACGTGTAATTTCACAATATCTAAAAAGTTAACAGACCCTCTAAAGCAGGAGTCAGTAGACTTTCTCTCTAAAGGCCAGATAGTAAATATTTTAGGCTTTACAGATCAAGAGGCAAAAGAAGGAGTATTATGTAGATATACTTGTCCCCCCCAATCTGTGAGGCATAGGTTCCAAGACCCCCAGTGGGTGCCTGAAATCACAGATAGTACCAAACCTTATTGTACTGTTTTTTCCTATATTTACACACCTATGATAGAGTTTAATTCATAAATTAGGCACAGGGGCGCCTGGGTGGCTCAGTCGGTAAGCGTCTGCCTTCGGCTCAGGTCATGATCCCAGGGTCCTGGGATCGAGCCCCACATCGGGCTCCCTACTCAGCGGGGAGCCTGCTTCTCCCTCCTCCACTCCCCCTGCTTGTGTTCCTTCTCTCGCTGTGTCTCTCTCTGTCAAATAAATAAATAAAATCTTTCAAAATAAATAAATAAATAAATAAATAAATAAATAAATAAATAAGGCACAGATTATAGAAGGATTATAACAATGTCCCATAATAAAAGTTTATGTGAATGTGGTC
Organism: Halichoerus grypus; assembly: GCF_964656455.1. NCBI lineage: Eukaryota > Metazoa > Chordata > Mammalia > Carnivora > Phocidae > Halichoerus > Halichoerus grypus. The sequence goes on along the minus strand of NC_135716.1, from coordinate 69,713,057 downwards.
TCACTCTCTCACTCTTAATGCATCTAATTGTCCTGTACTCACCCTTCTTGTGATGATATGAGATAATAAAATGTCTACGCGATGAGATGGAGCGAGGGGAATGACGTAAGTGCTGTGACGCAGCATTCGGCGGCTACTGACATTCTGACCACATGTCAGACGGAGGATCATCTGCTTCCTGACCACCGTTGGCTGCGGGTAACCAAACCGCGGGAAAGCAAAACCACGGATAAGGGGTGGGACTACTGCACTTAGATTACAGCAGAGAAAACAAATGCTTGCAGTTTTTAATTGATAAAATCCAAACTAATACTTGAGTATGGTTTTGGCTTTTTTGTAATGCAAGTCTATTAATGAGAAGCAAGGAGCTCAGCAAGGGACAGGAGAAAAATATATCACTTCATTGTGGTTCGAAGTTAATATTCCCTATCATCAAATCGATTGAAAATGTTCATCTGTAAAAACCATCCCTAGGGGGTTGCTCAGTTGGTTAAGCATCTGCGTTTGGCTCAGGTCATGATCCCGGGGTCCTGGGATCCAGCCCTGAGTCAGGCCCCCTGCTCAGCAGGGAGCCTGCTCCTCCCTCTCCCCGCCACTCCCCCTGCTTGTGCTTGCTCTCTCTCTCTTTCTCTCTCTCTCTCTGTCAAATAAATAAATAAAATCTTTAAAAGAACAAAAACCAAAACGAAAAACCATCCTTAGTTTGAGGATAGTAAAAAACCCAGGCAGTGGGCTGGATTCGGCCAGTGGGCCATCGTTTGCTAATCCATGCTTTAATGTTCATCCGAAGTAAAAGACCCAAGTCCAGAACCAAGGCAAGATAGCAAGGCTGCTTCTTTCGTGGTTCTCCACCGTGGTGGCAAGAAACCAGCTCACCCAGTGGCCTTACCTGGAGCCAGCAAGGATTCCTGGTGCAGTGCTCCCATGCCGGGGCGCTGGTTGGCAGCTGAATTGGGGTCGCATTCCTACTGCACGGAGCTGCAACCAAGAACGCATGGCATAGTAAATTCTATTAACCTACATTCTGTGACCTCGATAAAACTTTCTCAAGAATCAGCAAGAATAACAATGCATATGAAAAGAAATTCCTTTGCCCAGTGTTTGAAAATTGAAATGTAAAAAGCACATCAGTGGATAAGGCTTTTTAATGAATAAAATTATTTTCTTAATCTGCAGTTATCTTTCAATCAATACTCACTCTCAGAAATTCAAAAAAACACCATCTCGCAAATTTAAAAGAGCTCAGAATAAATCATAATAAACTAATCAAGAGGCAGTGTTCAACCAAACTGATTATGCAGAAATTTTAGCCTTGAACTCACGCAGTTAATCATTTTCTACTAAAAAACATTCCATAGTAACAGTCAATCACAAGAGAAATGTAATTCTATATAATGTTTTCAGGCCTATAATGTCTGGAAAGCTTAGGCCACTAAGAAGAGCCATAAATGCATTTCATTGTCGGTTAGAACCCATCGTTTCATTTCAATAATGGCTAAATAAATAAATAAATAGATAGATAAACGCCGCTCCCTTGGCTGGCTCGTGGAGCGGCCCAATCTGAGTGGCAAACTTGATGCAAGTTCTCCACCTAGTGGATGCTTCCAAAGATGTGCAATAAAATAAAAAAACTGCCTGTACTTGTGTATCATACAGGTGCAGAGACGGAGATACACGGAGAGAAGTGGAGAACATTCTGTTTAGCAATCAGTGACGACATCCAAGACGTTCCTCTTTCTTCAGTTATATTTTTCCTCTTCCTTTTGCATCTCTTCCCATCTTGGGCCAGGTTCCCCAGGAAGGACTCATAGATACTTGCATGCGGGACCTTAACTGGGGAGGACTCTCGGGAAGGACCCCGTAAGGGAAGGAAGGGAGCAGAACTGGACAGTGGAGGCAGTTGGACTGTGACGCCGGTGCCGCAGAGTCCAACGTGCCCTACCTGCCCCAGGTGACCACTGGAGGGCTGGTGACATACCAGAGCTCAGCCCTGCTCGTGGCTGGACACTTGCCATGGAGCAGCCTCGGTGAGTGAGAGCCACGCTGCTGGACCCACACATTGCCTCCAGTCCTGCCACTCTAGCTACTCCATCTGCAGGCCCATGTGGCCAGGCCTGGGTGGCCAGTGACGAAGCTGGTTGACTCCAGCTAAGTGAGCCATTCCCTATTTGTTTAGGGTCCCGTGGATAGTGGATGCTCCCTGGTAGGCTCTCATGTGAGAAGCCAAGCCTGGTGCCCATCCACCTGCTTCTACCCCAGACCCACCTGCCCCGTGATGGTCCAGGCTTTCTCTTCGTGGGCCTCTGACCAACCAGCCAAGCCATGAGGGACACAATGGGAACTGGAAGAACAGGAGAGTAATAAGAATTGATCAAAGGAAGAAGTAACGGAGTTAGAGGGTACGTCTGGGAGATGGCAGAACCAGCAGAGAATCAAAAACCTTTTTCACTTGCCTTCCATGCTTCATGCTCTCTGACTTTCCACCTACTTCTTCCCAGATGCCTTTGGTTCCTCATTTCCTGGACCTCTAAGCATTGGGTGACCCACAGCCCAGTCCCAAGACCACTTCTCTTTCCTTTCCACACTGATGTCACTCTGTCTTGTGGCTTTAAGTATCTTCTCTATGTTCCAAGTCCCCAGACCTCCCCATCCTGATTTCTTTCCCAGCTGCCTATTCACCACCTGACTCTGGGTGACTGAAAGGCATCTCAAGCTCAACAACTGGACCCCTGCACTCGGTTGCCCACAGCTAAGCTCCCCCCCACCAAGTCTTCCACATCTCAGGAAATGTCAACCTCAGTTTTTCAAGTTGCTCAGGCCAAAAACTTGGAGTCATGCTTGACTCGTCTTTTCCTCTCCTCCCCTCAATCAATCCATATACAAATCCTGTCAGGAATATTCTTAAAACACGTCCAAATTCCAACCACTTTCACCACCTCTGCAGCAACCACTGTGGTTCAAGGCACCATTCGTTCCGGCCTTTCTGTCATGTCTGAACAGACCTTGTCTCTCTCTGCCTTTGCTCCTTCCATTTGTTCTTCACACAGCAGCCAGCTCCGGGCTGTTGAACAGAAGGCCGGCTCTGTGGTTTCTCTACTTTAAGCCCTCCATCGGCTCCTCCGCATGCTCAGAGTAAAAACTAAGGTCATCACCTGGACCTGCAATGCTCTGCACAACCTGGCCTCTTTGCTCCTTGAACAACACTTGCCCTTCCCCCTTCCTGGAGTTCTCCTTCCCAGAAGTCTGCACGGTTCCCACTTCCTCTTCCCCCTTCTGAGTTCTCCTTCCCAGAAGTCTGCACGGTTCCCCCTTCCTCTTCCCCCTTCTGAGTTCTCCTTCCCAGAAGTCTGCACGGTTCCCCCTTCCTCTTCCCCCTTCCTGGAGTTCTCCTTCCCAGAAGTCTGCACGGTTCCCACTTCCTCTTCCCCCTTCTGAGTTCTCCTTCTCAGAAGTCTGCACGGTTTCCACTTCCCCCTTCCCCCTTCTGAGTTCTCCTTCCCAGAAGTCTGCACGGTTCCCCCTTCCTCTTCCCCCTTCTGAGTTCTCCTTCCCAGAAGTCTGCACGGTTTCCACTTCCCCCTTCCCCATTCCTGAGTTCTCCTTCCCAGAAGTCTGCACAGTTCCCACTTCCTCTTCCCCCTTCTGAGTTCTCCTTCCCAGAAGTCTGCACGGTTCCCCCTTCCTCTTCCCCCTTCTGAGTTCTCCTTCCCAGAAGTCTGCACGGTTTCCACTTCCCCCTTCCCCATTCCTGAGTTCTCCTTCCCAGAAGTCTGCACGGTTCCCCCTTCCTCTTCCCCCTTCCTGGAGTTCTCCTTCCCAGAAGTCTGCAGGGTTTCCACTTCCCCCTTCCCCATTCCTGAGTTCTCCTTCCCAGAAGTCTGCACGGTTCCCCCTTCCTCTTCCCCCTTCCTGGAGTTCTCCTTCCCAGAAGTCTGCACGGTTCCCACTTCCTCTTCCCCCTTCTGAGTTCTCCTTCTCAGAAGTCTGCACGGTTTCCACTTCCCCCTTCCCCCTTCTGAGTTCTCCTTCCCAGAAGTCTGCACGGTTCCCCCTTCCTCTTCCCCCTTCTGAGTTCTCCTTCCCAGAAGTCTGCACGGTTTCCACTTCCCCCTTCCCCATTCCTGAGTTCTCCTTCCCAGAAGTCTGCACAGTTCCCACTTCCTCTTCCCCCTTCTGAGTTCTCCTTCCCAGAAGTCTGCACGGTTCCCCCTTCCTCTTCCCCCTTCTGAGTTCTCCTTCCCAGAAGTCTGCACGGTTCCCACTTCCTCTTCCCCCTTCTGAGTTCTCCTTCCCAGAAGTCTGCACGGTTCCCCCTTCCTCTTCCCCCTTCTGAGTTCTCCTTCCCAGAAGTCTGCACGGTTTCCACTTCCCCCTTCCCCATTCCTGAGTTCTCCTTCCCAGAAGTCTGCACGGTTTCCACTTCCCCCTTCCCCATTCCTGAGTTCTCCTTCCCAGAAGTCTGCACGGTTTCCACTTCCCCCTTCCCCATTCCTGAGTTCTCCTTCCCAGAAGTCTGCACGGCTCCCTCCCTAGCCTCTTCCAGGTCTTTATTCAAATGTCACCTTTTCAGAAACATCTTCCTTATAACTTCTAATTTAAAATGGAAAAAACAACTCAACTTGTTCTCCTCTCTAGTGTGGTGGCCCCCCAAAAGATACATGTACCTCCTAACCTCTGGAATCTGTGATTGTGCCCTTATTTGGAAAAGGATCTTTGCAGATCTAATCAAATTATAGATCTTGAAATGAGATAATCTTGGATTACCTGGGTGGACTCTAAATCTAACAACAAGTTTCCTTATGAGAGACAAAAGACACAGACACCCAGAAGAGGGGAAGGCCATGTGAAGCTATATCACTACCCAATATAAAATTCATTGATCATGTTTATTGACTTTCTACCATAGTAATCTATAAGCTACGAGAAGGCAGAGATTTTTATCAGTTGCGTTCACTGCTGTATTACTGGAATCTAAGACAATGCCTGGCTCCAGTGCCCAGTTAATGGTTAGTGTTCCATGAATATTTGTTAATTAGGAAAACAAAGGGATGAATACATTAATAAGTAATGTCATTCCTGATCATTGTGCCTGAGTGAAAAGAAGAATGATGGATCTATTGGTAAAAACAGGAGTGAAAGAAAGAAATCATAATTAGAACTGAGATGGGGGTAGCTAGACAAGTTCAGTGTAGGGTGTGTTCGGTTTGATGTGACATAACTACAAATAGAAATGTACACACAGTCCCAACTTATGGTGGCTCAGCTTCTGAGTTTTGGACTTTACTTTATAATGGTGTAAAAGCGAAATGTGTTCAGTAGAAACCGTACCTGGAATATTGAATTTGGAATATTTCCTGGGCTAGCCATATGCAGGATGATTTTCTCCCGTGATGCTGGGCGGGGGCAGCGGATGCAGCTCCCAGTCAGCCACGTGATCATAGGGTCAACAAGCAATACGCCGTCAGCCACTCTGTCCCTACAACCATTCTGGCTCTCACTTTCAGTACAGTATTCAACACATTGTGTGAGGTAGTCAACACTACGATAAAATGGGTTTTGTGTTGGGTGATTTTGCCTGATTGTGGGCTAATGTAAGTGTTCTGAGCACGTTGAGGTAGGCCAGGCTATGTCATGATGTTTGGCATCTTAGATGTATTAAAAGCATTTTCAACTTAATGACATTTTCAACTTACGATGGGTTTCTCAGGACATAGCCCCCATCGTGAATGGAGGAAGATCTGTATATGTTTTCATTAATTTAGGATCTACTTATCCAGCCAATTCCAAAAGAATTTTGGAAGACTTACTCTATTTATAAGATAATTAATGGGGCACCTGGGTGGCTCAGTCGGTTAAGCATCTGCCTTCGGCTCAGGTTATGATCCCAGGGTCCTGGGATTGAGCCCCGCATCGGGCTCCTTGCTCAGTGGGGAGTCTGCTTCTCCCTCTGCCCCTCCCCCTGCTTGTGTTCCCTCTCTCGCTGTCTCTCTCTGTGTCAAATAAATAAATAAAATCTTTAAAAAAAAAAACAACTCTTATTTTGCAAGATTTGCAGAGGCGTGGGGATAGCCTTGCCGAGGCCAAAGGGCTCCGGTTGTTAAGTATTTAGTCCTTACCTTTATACAGAGGCGTGTCATGTGGCCACGTAGGAGGCCCTGCGGGGGGACCTTGGCCCCCTCACACTGGCCTTGCACCCACCTCCCTCAGTGTCATTAGGCAGCTTCCAGCTGAGCCCCAGTGTGCTTTTGAAAACATCAAAGTGGAAAAAGTGCTCATGAAATCTGAGAAAATATGAGCTTCATGGATGAAATCTGCATTTAATGGACCTTGAGTGATGAGATGAAGCATATATATAAATATATTTATTTATTTATTTATGTTTACCAGTTTATTAAATGATCTGAATTAGTAGCCAGATGAAAAGATACATAGGGTGAGGTTCTGAACAAAGGAGCTTGGGTCTTCATGGAAGTTGGGGCTTGGATCCATGGCACATGGAAGAGGTCTAGTTCCTCAAGCATGGAGGCTCTTCAAAAAAAAAAAGAAGAAGAAGAAGAGGAAGTGAGATGAAATATATTTTCTTGCAATATTTGAGCTATACTTTATATTGCAATACCTTGACATATTATGAAGGCTTTTTCTTTTTCCAACTTTTGACTTCATTTTAATTCCAAAGGTAAAACAAACTGGAAAACCTGAATTCTTCTAAAACGTTGTATTTTTCACTATGAGTGCTAGATGGCATGTGCATACTTCACACGGCCTTAGGCTGGTTTGCTGTTGCTAACACCTCGTTTATGACAAGAATGTTTAACTTATTTAAATAAAACATCTGGGGCCTCTTGTGGAAGAAAGGTGACTTTTGACGTCACGAAATGTTTACAGCTAAAAGTCAGCAGCGTGGACTGTGGCCCCACCCGGTACCGCACTAGAGAGAAAGGAGGCAGTGCTTTGTTATACAAGGAGCTGCAGACCGGGTGAGAAATAAGATGTTCTTGGGATTGAATTGTAGGGGTAGTTTTTCCACAGAAAGGAGATAGAGAGAGAGAGATGGCTATAGATCTTTCTATATAATACAGATATAGATTATTTTCTTTTTCTGGGAAAAATATATATATATATTAAACCTGACTTCTCAGACCATATTTTAAGAATAAATTGTAGTTTTATTATGATATATGTTCTCCCTACACACAGGTCAGAATTTGGAATGTTCTTTCTGGTAAACATTATGCTTTTAGCCCAGTAGAAAACAGGACTGTGAATTGATGTCAGCAAATCTTTTTTGAACAGGAGTTACATGCAAGGCATGGAGAAAAGCATCCTCAGAGCCCCCCACCCCCCAGTCTAGTGCCCACATTGGGCTGCTCACATTGTCATTAATCTGGACCTGTGGACACTGAGTTTCTTCCTTCTGGGCATTTGCTAGACTGTACTACTTCACACAGTAGTGCTAACGGATGACGGTTAATGTGTTATCTCTTCAAGGGCATTTGTACTTTTGACAATTAGTTGATCTCTAATTGGCAGGAGGACAGGAATCCCCCAGGTGTCTGGTGAGCCCAGAAGAGACTTCATGAGCCGGGACATTGCTAAGCCCTGTTTGAGGTCTTCCTCCCTAACTCCGATACTGAATCTGACTAAAGAATCAGGACTAGCCACCCCTGAGAGGCGGAGGTCGTGAGTTAATCTGTGAGGAAGACAACCACAAGTGTCTATATTTCATTCGGTGGAGTTGCGGGTTTCGCGTATGGATTTAGACTCCTCTGGAATCAATTTCCAGGGGACGGTCACTTACTAAACCTTAAATCTGTACCATCAGACAAGCTTTTAACTTCTCTAAACCCCTATTCTCCATTTGTAAAATATGGATAATATTGGCAGGGGTTTCTTTAGACTTCAGAGAATGATATTCAGGTCTCAGCAGAGAGCCGACACAGAAAGTGCCCAATAAACGGTAGTTCGTATCATTTCATTTTAGGAGTCGAGGCTAATTAGCTCCGGAGTCACAACATCTCAGACTAAAAGGGACCTTCGAGTCCAATCCAACCGTGACCCTCTAGCACCCAGCCAAGCAGTCTTGTCTGCGCGGGACATCTCCCAAGATACTCAGCATTTGACATCAAAGCTTTCTGTTAAGGTTATTGCCAATAAAGGGGAGGAAAGGGAAAGTGGTGTAGAGGTGTCCTTGCTAAAATGTTAAGAAGTTAGCTGATTTTTCTTGCAGGCTTGGTTTTCCGAGCATAGGACGGTTGCAAGTCATTCGACTGGAACAGAGTGGAAACTCCCACCTAAGGTGATACTTTCTGAAAGGCACTTTGAAAACACTCCCCCTCCCAAGTCTCTTATAAACCACAGCTGTTAAAATCCAGAGATACCCAGTTAGGTATTAGAGATGTCTTTCCAACACACCTAATAAATGAGAGGCCGCTAGGAAAACCTCGGCATGCATCGCTTAAGCCTGGGAGTTACGCTGTGACACTCAGCTGGTACCTGGCCCTGACAGAGATTATCATTGAAGCATTGAAGGTTACGCCAGGAATCACAACGTTGCCACCTGCGTTCCGGCTGGGAAGAATAATCCTGCCAGGAAAAAGTCGGCGCAAGCCTTGCATGTCGTTCCTCGGTGCCAGAGGCTGGAGGACACGAGATGTCGGCCCCACTTCCCACCTGCTGTTCGACCTTGGTCGTGAGTCCCTGTTCTCCGTGAGCCTCCCTCGATCATGGTGACAACCGTGATCACCTGCCTTCCTCACTTGATGATTAAGGGCTTGGATAAATTTCATTTTCACCCAGTGTCTGCATATCCTTGACAGGACGTTGCTCCCCAGCCCCAGCAAAAGGAAAAAGCCATTATCATTATTGACCTCAGAGCCCAAAGAAAGCCGCTTTCTCGGGCTTCCTTAATAAAGTCTTAGTATCCAGCTCGTATCAAGCTTTTCATCCCACCCGACCAAAAGCATCCCAAAGTTCACGATTTGGGAAATATGAATTTGGTGTTGCAGTTGCTTTCTGTGAAAGGCAAGGCACTTTCTCACACATGCAGCCAGTTACAGTGAAGGCTCGCTCCAAAGCTCCTCGGGACAGATGGCCAGAGCTGGCCTCTGGTGCACAGTTCATTAAACAGTCTCCCTTTGACCAACAGGCCTCATTGTAAGGCAGCTCGGGCCTCCGCTGATGTCAAAAGCCCCATTCTGCCCGGTGTGGGTTGTGCTCACAAAGCATGCCCACACGCATCCTGCGGCAGATAGGGACGGGGCTGGCCCCGCAGATGTCCCTGCCACCACCACCGTTGTCCCTTTTCGTCCCATCACACGATCTTGGGGATCTTTCCAGAGACTTGCACAAAGCCCGATTCAGAGTTTGCCTTTGACCGATGCACACTTGGCTGCAGATGGACGGGGAAGAAGAAAAAAGGCGTCCTGGTGTTCCTCCACCCTCGCCTGGGAAAGCTTGGAAATTCCTGGCTTCTTTACCAGCGTTGACTCAGGCTGAAAAAACAAATCAGCAAGTTGCCAATGGTTTCATTCAGTCTAGGGAACCAGGCTAAGGCGACTCTGTGAGGGAAACCATCAATGCACAAAAGTCAGGAAATCCAAGGGTGCCATTCCCACAGCCTGCGGGGGCCTTCCCCACACAGGTGACTCTGTGCACCCGCCAGGGCCCTCCACCGCATCCTTGCCAAAGGATGGAAGCCATCCCGGGAGTTCGCCAGCCGCAAAGGGGAAAAACACGGTCCCTGCATTCATGACACTACCGTTTCATCTCTGAAATTATTGATGTATTTTTAAGCCAACCGCACCACATTGTAATTACCCGGCCCCACTGAGTGGACTGAGCCTTTCCTCTTTCCACCGAGGCATTCGCAGAATGGAAGCCGGGACCTGCTGGACACACAGCAAATGGGTGGATGCCCGGCAGGGTGGGTACTTGCAAGATTTCTGGAAAGTGTAAACTGTTCTATTTCCCTTCATTCTGTAACTATCACACACAGATGGCTGTCTGGAACTCCAACTCCCCCTTTCATCTGGACTCCCGTCCTTCTCACCTTCCTAGTAGATAGCTAGTTCTCTGCCATTCCAAAGGCAAATAAAAACTCTGCACCTTCACTCTGTAATTGTTAGCAAAATGGCTCTTCTCCTAAGCATCGTTATTCTCTCCGAGTCATGTCCAGATTCTACCATCACAATGGACCTTTCGTCTCGCCTCTCTCTCTTGCCCCCAAAAGCAAACATGGAGCAAAGAGAGCCCTCGGAAATAATATCTAGAAAGTGTGCCTGAGTGGGGCGCCTGGGTGGTACAGTCTGTTGAGCATCCCCCTCTTGGTTTCGGCTCAGGTCGTGATCTCAGGGTTGTGGGATCGAGCCCCGCGTTGTCGGGCGCCACACTCAGCGGGGGGTCTGCTTGAGATTCTTTTCTCCCACCGCCCCACCCTTAAAATAAATAAATCTTTAGAAAGAAAGAAAGCACATGTGCCTGAGACCCGCCACCCAGGGAATGATGGCATTGAGGCCAACCCCTCGTCGACATGGCCATTCAACAACATTCAGTTCCTGCCAGGTGTGTGTACACACAATTACTTCTTTTTTTTTTTTTTTTTTAAAGATTTTATTTATTTATTTGAGAGAGAGAATGAGAGAGCGAGAGAGAGCACATGAGAGGGGGGAGGGTCAGAGGGAGAAGCAGACTCCCCGCTGAGCAGGGAGCCCGATGCGGGACTCGATCCGGAGACTCCAGGATCATGACCTGAGCCGAAGGCAGTCGCTTAACCAACTGAGCCACCCAGGCGCCCCACACAATTACTTCTTGAGAAGGAAACACAACAACCAACCTGGGCAGTGACGGTGAGTGGGGAAAACCAGCACGGCCAGGCCCCCCCCAGGATCTCTAGTGTCCTCGATGGAGGACAGGCGTTAGATGCAGTCTTAGCACATGACGCATGTCCTACATCCCAAGAACAGTCACATGGCAGAAGCACAGTCAAAATAAGGCATCTGAGTATGTGAAGAAACGTGGAGTAAACATTGCAGAGGTCAGGGGAAGGAGAGAACTGATCAGTTGGAGATGAGTGGTGCTAACCAGCATGTTCCTCACTGTGGGAACACCTGAAGCATGTGGGGAGCATCCTAACGTGTCAGAATTTCATCATGTTCGAAGAATCTAGAACTGGACAGAATAGTAGAGACTGTGTAAATCAAACATAATCACATATACGAAGCAACCGACTTACAAGACTAACAGTGAACAACTTTCATAGCAGGGTCAAACATGACATCCATTATATAGTTTGATGTGTTATCAGAACACCCATCACACCTCAAAATAGCCCCATCGGTGTCTATTAAGATAGTTCATATATTCCTGCCATTTTTTTCTTTCCTTTGGGTAAAGTTACTGTTCTTTCCAGAAAGTGCACCTTAAAAAAAAAATCTGTTCTCAAACTGAGGGACAGTCTACAAAGTGAAGACCTGTAAAAGCATAAAGGTCGTGAAAGGCAAGAAAAAAAAAAAAAAAGGCGAGCCAAGGAATTATTCTAGGTGTCAGCCAGCAAGGTTGGTTTCTTCTAAAGTCTTTTCCTTGGCTTGCAGATGGCTCTCTCCTCCCTGTGGCTCCTCACATGGTCTTCCCTCTGTGCGTGTCTGTGTCCTAATTTCCTCTTCTTATAAGGACACCAGTTATATTGGATTAAGGCCCACCCTAGTGACCTCATTTTAACTTAAATAGCTCTTTAAGGTACCTGTCTCCAAATTCAGTCATATTTTTGGGTACCAGGGGTTAGGACTTCAACATATAACTTTTGGAGGGACATAATTCAGCCCATAATAGAGACTTAAAAGGAGAGGAAGAGAAAATCCATACAGAGGTGCCTTCAATTCTAGAAACAAATATTCCACTGTCTGTGAGACACTATGAGTTTAGCTTCCGATGCTGCCCGTCTCACCTGCGTCAACTTTTGGGAACTAGTCAGGTGGAGCCTCCATCCTAGCAAAGTTTCCAGAACCTGCTCTTATACAGAGACTCCTTTAGCCCTGCTGACCATACCTGGATATCCTGCTCATCAGACTCTGTGCCACCACCGTTGAGTGTAATTCCCAGCGCCCAGGAGTATAAAACTCTTGGGCATAATATGTTGGCACCACTGCTGATCTCAACACTCAGCCAATATGGCTAAGCAACTTGGAAATAATCCATCCTCTTAATAGCTGATATAATTTTAGTACTTTATTTACTACAAACATGGAATTTTGCCTTCAGGCCTCATAGAGAACAGCACTGACGACTCCCAGAAACATATTTGAAATGCCTCACATAGCATACACAGCTGACTAGAAGTGTTCCTAGTGCGCTGTGGCAGGGATGGAGAAGAAGAGGGTGTGAAACCGCTGATCTAAAATGAAAGCTCTCTGGGTCTCCCCCAGGATCCCTGACCCACATGACTTCTGCTTTAGGGCCCAGAGACCTGTAATCCTCAGTCTGCTGAGGACTCTGCATAGGATTTAGACTCCTGTTTCTGTTTTCATGTTCATGAAGCAGGGATCAAAAATATATTGTTCTCTTCCCCCCAAACTGTGTCAAGAAGGTAAAAAAAGATGGGACTCTAAAACAAATTTGGTAAAAGTCAAAATCAAAGAAATAATGTAATTGTAATTCTTACCTGTGAGAGCCTATTTAAATCCACCAAATCTGTTGTGTTTAGTCTGGCAATGTCTACCAGTTCGTGCTCATTACCAAATAAAGACAGAGTGGCTTCCGGAGAACTTGGCCTTCAATCCCACGAGAAGATTCAAATCGATGCTTTCATTGTTCCAGATATATCTTCACCGATTCTTCACAGCTCTAGGCTTCCATACTGTATAATATAAGACACAAGAGTAATCATATACCCCTGAAACTAATAGAATGTTATATACCAATTATACCTCAATTAAAAAAAAAAAAAAACCCACAGGATATACCATGACCTTGGTCTTCACAAGAATTTATCATCAAGTTGCCGACATGGATGTACTTATTGTCCCAGAACTACATATTTTAAAACGGCTAAGCTGGTAAATTTTCTGTGATGTCTATTTTGCCACAGATTTTAAAAAGAATTTGTCACTCAAAAAAAGAAAGTTCAATACTGTAATTGTAATTTCACAGGGACTCCGGGAGCCGACTGTAGTACAATACATGACCACCAGGGGACAGCATAGACCTGATTCTGCTTTAGACTTCGTGAGTCTTTGGAAGTGGGTTTTCTCGTGTCACAAAGTCCCCATCCTTCCCCCAGGAAAACCTCTCTGTGCTGCAGGATCTGGAAGTGCCCCCAGAGCAGTGGCACAAAGCCTCTGGTAGCAGGCCTTGCCCTGAGGAGGATTCTAGCCCCTTCCGTCCTGTGCCTTGCCAGGTGGGGGACTCTGGGTGCTGTCAAGGCTGGTCCCAGGTAACATGTGGGGGTGAAGACGCCAGGCACCTGTCTCAATATACAGCATACAGGCATCAGAACAGACTGTTTCCCAGGCCCTGGCTCTTTCCGAAGTATCAGGGAGCAGGCACTGGCTGGGGGCTGGGGGCTGGGGCTGGGGGTGGTGAAGAGGCATCCTGGGGCAGGTATACCAATAAGACTCCCAGACCTGGTCAGGAGAGAACAGGAGATCAGATAGGCCTTAGGAAAGATTATTAGTAAAGAGCAAGCAAGTGTTTCCTGTTTACATTAGTTGGTATTTCCAAAGTGTTTTATCCTCATTCATTGTTAGCTCCTAATTCTGAACCCTCACCCTCGCAAAGTTTCCAGAACCTGCTCTTACATATCTACAGACTCCTTCTTGAGCTAGAAGTGAAGAATGAAACTCCAGAAATCGGCACTTTCAGCAGAAAGCAGCACGGACACGAGGAGAACCCCAACCTCCCTGGGACCGTTTGCGGTTAAACACACCAAGCCTTGGGAAGGCATGCAACCTCTAAGGGGAAAAAGAAAACCCCAATCCGGACCCAAGACGGGATTGGAACCAAGGTGGAACAATCGTGTTACAACAGAAGCAGAACCTCCGCATGCCTCGGAATTTGTGTGGCAACCAGCATAACCTGTTCTGTGAAGCAAAGAGGAGGGCAGGCACCCGGGGAAGCCGAGGGACCGGCACTGGGGAGCCTTGCAGGGACAGATATGTGGTGACAAGGTCAGCAGGGCCACAGTGCGCTCCCCGCTCAGCTCCTCCCGCCATTCCCACACATGGGCTCCCCATTCATGCCTGTGATTGATGCTCCTGGAAATTCTGTCTGTGAGCTCATTCTGGGGGATGACCTGCGTCGGCTGGGCAGGAGTGGGTGAGAGGATTGGTAGGTGAGAGTGGGCTATTCACAAGAGGGCAGCCTTTGATGGAGCAGAGCGGAGAGTTTGGCCGAAACTCAACACCTCTCAGAAGTACAGATTAGTCAAGAGGAAGAAAGGAGAACGCATTGTGGAAGTTTTCAAGAAGGAGACAAAGATGCCTGTGTTTTGTGTTGCTCAGCTGCCTCGAGAAAATGTCCATTTGTTTTCTTTACACTCCTTTCACATTTTAAGTGGAATCCAGTGAATGTGTCTTTTCAGGGTTCCCAATTTCACCGTTCTCACTACACCTCATGTTGCCATTTTAATGAAGCATCATTTTTCCAGAGGGTGTGGGAACAAAACTTATTTAATGACCTCTCAGAGCAAACACTGAGTTCTTCAAATATTTCCCTGAATGAAACTCCCCACCCCACAATTCACTTCCTTTTTAAAATACCGGTTTGCCAGTTTACTGCAAACCAATAAACAGGGCTTTTCTTTACGCTCGAGCCACAGAGTTCCTGTCGAGTCTGCCGGCCTGGGAAGTCCATGAGAAACCCCAGACTCCGGGGCCTTGGCCCGACCCCGGGAGGGCTCCTTGGCCCAGCAGCAGTGCCCCCCCACCCCCGAAACGCTATGCCACGTGCCTTGCACTCCTGTCACACACAGCTTTAGGGGACTCGGTGGACCTGGGATGACCTTGCAGATTGTCTAGTCCCACCCCTCCCTTCACAGATGAGGAAACTGAGGCTGGCAGGGGGAGGCATGCAGAGGTCACCTGGGGCGTCACTGACAGAATGGCATAAGCAGGGCTGGCTCCGAGTGGGTCCCACACCTTCTGCTCCAGCATCGCTCAGGGCAGCTGTGCGAATGCATATTCCTGAATCCCCTTCCAAACCTGGCATTTCAGGGGCCGGGGGCTGGGGGCGGTGGGGCGGGTACTAGGAATGTACACCTTAACAAAGCCCCACCACTGTGGTTGTGATGCCCACTAACTCTGGGGAAGCGCTAGCAGTGGTAGAAAAAACAGGCTTAGATCACACAGATCTGGGTTCGAATCCCAGGTCTGCTACTCAACTCTGCACATTTAACAAACTAAAGCCTCTGAACTCGGTTGCCTAATCTGTACTCGGGCAGACTGCTGTGGGGGCTACTTGGGGCACAACTCAGGCCCCAGTGTCTGTGCTGGGACGCACTCAGTGTCACCTGTCACCTCGAGATGGCAGGATTCGAACCCCAGAGCCTCATTTATGGACTGTATGAGCTTGGGCACATCATCTGTGTCCTCTGAGCCTCGACCTCCTCATCTGTAAGGTGGAGATAATAATATTAGCTCCTCCCAGGAGTGTTGAAAGGATCACTGTAACATGTTGTAGCAGCATGGACCGGTCATGAAACAAAACCACTTTAGGTCTTTCAGGTAGAATTCATTCGAGGCAGGGATCTGGTTCCACAGAAGGTGGAGGAGCTAGGGAGCCAGACCGAATAAAGAAGCCATCCAGGCATGGGCGGCTCGAAGGTGGCTGGGAGTCAGGGCGGCTAGCGGAGCTGGGACCATGGGGGGGCGGCAGAGCTAACACCGCCAAGGACGATTAGCTGCTGCTGGGTGTAGAGAGCACACAAGGCAGGTGGGAAGGGGGAGAAGAGCCTGGGCTTCTCTCCTCCCCCCACCACCCCCCTGCAGACCCTGCCGTCCCCTGCCAGTGCCTGTCCTTGCCCGGAAGACGTAGAGGTCAGAAGCCAGGGGAGCCCGGGGAGCATGTTTCCTGGAGATACACAGCAGAGGGCAAGTGGACACCGGCCCTGTGAACAAACAAGCAAATGCGGACACGCGCATTGAAGACGCGTACACCCCCCAGACATAGAGGAGGTGCTCCTTCGGTGCTTAGCATCGAAACTGTTATCAACGAAACATAACAGCCCCCGGAAAGGCTGCTGGCAAGAGAGGCACGCATCAGTGGGAAGCCTGCCTTTCATTCGTCACATACAGACATCGTTTCTCTGGGGCTGGTCGCCATGGGGAAGAAAAGTCCCGAAACTAGAGTCCCAGAAAACGAGCCTCAACTTCTTCGTGTGGGAAAACATGAATCGTACACTGTTTCATAAGGTATCCTCAGGATGGGGGCGCCTGGGTGGCTGTGTCAGTTAAGCGGCTGCCTTCTGCTCAGGTCATGATCTCAGGGTCCTGGGATCGAGTCCCACATCGGGCTCCCTGCTCAGCAGGGAGCCTGTTTCTCCCTCTCCCTCTGCCCCTGCTTGTGCTCTCTCTCTCTTGCCGTGTCTCTCTCTGTCAAATAAATAAAATAAAATCTTAAAAAAAAAGTATCCTCAGGATGTAATGAGCTCATAGACGTCCAAGTCCTTTATGCACATAGAGTCCTATACAAACGCAGGATGTGTTTGCATTCTCCGAGGAGGAGGAGATACTTTCAAAACACAGCAGTCCGATTCACCACGACCTACATTTCAATAGACTTAACTTTTTTTTTCCAACTGATTTTTCAAGTTCGTTGTTTTCTTTTCAGGAGTTGATATAGAACACAGTCGAAGCAAATACTATTAAATATATGGTTCAGTACTACCAAAGCAATATTCTAGCCAAAGGCTCACCTGAGAACCTCTTAGCCAATGGGATGGCACCCTGCTCAGTGAAAAGAGGATTCTTTATTTGCTTTTTTTTAAAGATTTTATTTATTTATTTATCAGAGAGAGAGAGAGCACAACCAAGGGGAGCAGCAGAGGGAGAAGCAGGCTCCCTGCTGAGCAAGAAGCCCAATACGGGACTCGATCCCAGGATCCTGAGATTATGACCTGAGCTGAAGGCAGACACTCAACCGCCTGAGCCACCCAGGAGTCCATAAAAAGAGGATTCTTACGGATCTTCACAAGCTTGACTGTCCAGTTTTGCTGTCTCCACTGATCTGGCTGGTAAAACAATGGCTACATAGTAATAGAATAAAATATATTGTAGTGAAAACTAATATTTGACTAATCTTTTTATGTACTTTACATGCATTATCATTTATTATATAATAATAACTCTCATTATGATTACTATTTCCATTTCTCAGCTAGAAAATCAGCGACACTAAGACTGGCCAGTCATTTTGCTCAGGGTCCCTCAGCTTGTCACCAGCAAAGGCAGGATTTGGTTCCAAGTCTGACTGAGTTCGAAACTGAGTGTTTTGTGCCTCCTTACACCATTTGTCTTTGGGGTACTAGTCATGAAGGAAATGATTCTGTGTCATCAGTCACAGTGGAAAGCGCCCCAAACTGAGAACAAGAATATGTGAATTCTAGACGGCCTGCCTGTGTTCTCACCCACAAAATGATAGTTAACCCACAAAGTGGGCTAGAACGCAAACTTTATAGCTGTAATATTTGATAAGTTTCATCAACTCTGGATTACTTACCGGGGTTTGGGTAACAAAAATGTTACCATTTCGGCACAGGATCTGTGCATAGTTCCCGACATTTGGTATCTTCACAGTGAAATACTATTCGCTTCTGCTCTTTTGGCTTCCTGTGCGTTGGTCGATTAGTGCAAACCATCATGCCAGGCATTGTGAAACAATCTGAAATTGAGTCTTAACACGCTTCAAAAAATCTTCAGTTTTCTGCGCAAAGTATTACATTTTATATTGAGGCCTATTTTATTGTGTTGGTTTTAACAAAGACTGTGCTGGGACAGGGCCGAAGCGCCAGTGTGCCCTCAAGTGTCATCGATCATGTAGCGGCTGGCAGAACTTGTTCGGGGTTGGAGAGCCCGGCGTGAGGCCAGGACCCAGGGCCCAGGGCCCAGCAGCCAGGGTGGCCCAAGAGCAGACAGAGAAGGGGGAGAGTGTGAGGCCAGTCCGGAAACACAGCCAAGGTGGGGCAATTGGAGCCTTGAGTAGCACCACAGATCAGTCTGGGCCTTCTGCATCAGCTTGGGAGGGCTCCCATGCAAACTCTGAAGAAGGAGAACTAAGCCCCAGATGTGCATGGCTTGACATTTGCCAAGAAAGGTGAAGGTCAACTGCATGGGAAAATGCCCAAGAGGGGCCAACAAGGAGATGCCAGGGATTGAAGGTGTTTGGAATTGGACAGAATGACAAAGAGCCCTCATTTTCCCTGGGCCACAATGCAGAGAGCCAAAGGGGGTAACACTGAGGGACCATCCCCAAGAACATGGAAAAAGTTTGTCCCTAAAGAGCTAAACCAGCAAGTCTACACATAATGTAAGAAGTTAGTTATCTGGAAGGGCGCCTGGGTGGCTCAGTCGGTTGGGCGTCTGCCTTCGGCTCAGGTCATGATCTCAGGGTCCTGGGATCGAGCCCCGCATCGGGCTCCCTGCTCAGCGGGAAGCCTGCTTCTCCCTCTCCCCTGCCCCTGCTCATGCTCTCTCTCGCTACCTCTCTCTCAAATAAATAAATAAATCTTAAAAAAAAAAAGTTAGTCATCTGGTTACTCCAAGAGACTGCTGAAATGTATTCAGAAACACCCAAAACACCCAAAAGAATTACCACAGGGAGCCCGGTTTGGAGTGTGATAGCAGTTGGGTGAGCAGGACCTTAGTCCACTATATTGAACCCCATCGCGAGAAAGATGGAACCAGAAAACTCACACACTGAGTGGGTAACCTCGAAGATCCAGAAGAGAGTAGTACCCACACAGGCTCTGCTGAAGTGAGGGGCGGAGTGGCCCACAGAGCCCAGCACTACAATCAGTGGACTTGAACGTATATGGCTGCTGAAACCCCATGTGATTAATTATCGAAGTCAGACAACTCCTTCTCTTTGCTCTGATTCACCAGGAAATCTCCTATTTTAATTGTACTCCCCAAGGAGAGCTGCCAAAAGAGAGATGATATGCTTATCATACTGACCTAAATATTTCAATCAAAGGGATGCTCGGAGTTCTCACTGCAAAATAATACCGCCACTTTGATTTATACATCAGTCTCTTGTCACCTAGGTTAATGAGAGTCTGCCCTTGAGAGCTGGATCCATACCAAGTGTGCTTAAAATTCTAAATGTTTGAGCTCCAAAGCTGAGAATGTGACCTGAGATAGTAGAGCATCTACAGAAGGTAAATGCCAGTTTAGGAGTCATGTGGGCATTGACGCAACCAATCTTCCTTAATAATATCCCAACTAGCCGCATGCCATGTTCATATTTAAACAAGTAACAGTACTGAGTGTGCATGTGCCAGTTCACCTCAAATGCTCCACAAAGTAAAGCTGTTTTCCTCTAAAACGGGAAGAATTGTTGTCTTGGACCAGATCTGTGTTGTCTGAAAGGATTCAAGGTCTTTGAACTGTAAATAAATTCAGTAACATTGGGCTTTACATTGTGAATAGGTACCAGGCAGTTTAGACATGATGAGTCATGGAACAATCAGCAGTTTTCTGTGTCACGCCAGCTACATGTCCTTCAGAGCCTCACTTACACACATGTCTGGGATTTCTACCACTTCTTAGCAATTTAAGCTGTGTCTGCCAAAAAAAATCAAATAGCACTCTGGCCATAAGCAGATAACCCACAATATCTGTTTTGGAATGGTGACATTCTAAAAGTTAAGAAAGGGGAGACGTTCTCACTGGAGACAAATTAATCTGACCCATATAAAGGTTTTAAATTCCTGTGAAGGTAACTATCAAAATTAAAGTTGTAAAGGCAAACAGATTAGAAAAATATTCATAGCGAATATGGCAATAAAAGAGAAATAAACATTTTGTTGAAAAATATCCAAATTTCCAGGGGTGCCTGGGTGGTTCAGTCGGTTAAGGGTCTGACTTTGGCTCAGATCCTGACCGTGGGGTCCTAGGACGGAGTCCTGCATCGGGCTCCCCGCTCAGTGGGGAGTCTTCTTCTCTCTCTCCCTCTGCCCCTCCCCACTGCTCGTGTGGTCTCTCTCTCTCTCTGAAATAAATAAAATCTTAAAAAAAATTCAAACTTCCTAATAATAAGTGAAAGTGTGAAAGTGAAAAGAAAGAAATTCTATTATATATATATTTAAAAGTAAGCAAGAATACCTAGCAAAGGGACGCCTGGGTGGCTCAGTTGGTTAAGCGTCTTCGTTCGGCTCAGGTCATGATCCCAGGGTCCTGGAATCGAGCCCCACGTTGGGCTCCCTGCTCAGCAGGGCGCCTGCTTCTCCCTCTGCCTCCCTTAACTGACTGAACCACCCAGGCACCCCTGCTTGTGCTCTCTCTCTCTCTCTGACAAATAAATAAATAAATAAATAAATAAATAAATAAATAAATAAAAGAATACTAGCAAAAATTAAGTTGGGAAGAAAATAAGATTCTCGCATGCTGCTGTTAACAGTGCATATTTACACAATTCTTCTCGACTTCATTACACATCAAGAGTAACAGCATCATTTACATTCTTTTACAATGAGTATGACTCCAAGGTTTTTAGCTTAAAGAAAAAAATTTAAAGGAGAAAAAAGCTACACGCATTAACATAATAAGGTTAGTATTATGTGTAGTAGAAAAAACTGGAAACAACCTAAATTTTCAACAAGTGAGAAACAGCCAAGCTGTTTATGATGCACAGCTCAGTAGAATGTGATAGTCATTTAAAATTGTAATGTTTAGGTCTGTGTAATATTTTGACAAAATGTTTAGAATATGCTAAACAAAAGTCTGAAGATCTGATTTTAACTATGTTACAACTACAGTTATGAAAATATATGAGTGTGTGAACAAAGTCTGGGAGAGAAGAGGAAACAAGAAAGCTCTTGTGATGTACTTAAATCCCAGCTCTACCACTTACCAGCTGCAAGGCATTGGGCATGTTACTCAATGTCTCTGTGCCTCAGTTTTCCAGTCTGTAAAATGGAAATAATGATAATAATACCTACCTAGTAAAGTTGGTATACAGATTAGATGAGTTAATGTAAGTAAAAAATGCTTTAAAAACTTTGTATTTAGTGTATAGCACAAAATAAGTGCTACACAAATGTTTATTCTTTGTCATTAGATTAGTCTTCATCATATTATTACCATAGCCTTCATAATACATAAAAATTAGAGAGGATAATTTTTAAAAAGATCCTTCCCTAATGCTTATACATGGTTGTCAAAACTTATTTTATTTCTCTTAAGAATAACTCAAAAAAAAAAATAAAAGAATACCCCATAGTATCCTTAGGAACATTTCAGTTCAATGCACCCGCTATGTGCCCAGCATCGTGTGGCCCCGCCCTCTCGGAGCTTGCCGTCAGTGAAAGCGTAAGGAGCCACACAGGTCAGTGGTGGTGTCCTCAGGCTTGCACACCACCTTCCCATCCCATTCCATCATTTCATCATTTCTTATCACTGTTAATGCACCCTGAACATTTTCTTTATATTTTATATTTATATAACTAGTCTTAAGGTTTATAAAGTCTGCCTCTGTATTAAATGGGTTTTTATTCTTACTGGATTTGAACAAGTGTAGTGGTTTTAATGCCCTGTCAATATTTAACAATTGTCATTTCACCCAGGTATCATTTAGGGATTAACACATTAAAAAAAAATGTGTGGTATTGCAAAATATGTTTAAATCCCAATATTTTTTCGGGCCTGGGTGGCTCAGTTGTTAAGCCTCTGCCTTCGGCTCAGGTCATGATCCCAGGGTCCTGGGATCGAGCCTCACATCGGGCTCTCTGCTCAGCGGGAAGCCTGCTTCTCCCTCTCCCTCTCCCCCTGCCTGTGTTCCCTCTCTCACTGTCTCTCTCTCTCTCTCTGTCAATAAATAAATAAAATTAAATAAATAAATAAATCCCAACATTTTTTGTATCTTGTCCTTTGAAGTCAACCCAGACTCTTGATTCTGTAAAGATACAGGGTATATCACATTCCCCTTCAACACACTAAAAATATTTTCCCAAGTTTTCAATCATTCAGTAGAAGTTTCTTGAGTATGTATTACTTACCACACACACACACAGTACTAGGCACTGTGGAGAAGAAGATGGTTTCTGTCGGGGGTAGAAACCCTAATCACAATGCAAAGAGTAAGAGTTATAATATTGTGTCCAGGGGCTGTGGAACAAGGAGTAGGAGTCCAAAGGAAAGCTTTCCAACTTATTCTGAAAAGATACAAGGCTCATAGGGAAGAGTTCCAAAGAAGAAGTCTGGGAAGTCAATCTTGAAGGACACTGGGCGATAAGTAGGCAGATAAAGCTGGAAGGGCCTTCCAAGAAAAGAGCACAAACTATGCAAAGGTAAGAAGGACTAAGAGAGCATGGCATGTCCCCAAAATGCTTAGGTTGGATGGAACAAAGCATGGATGGAGGTGTTCAGTGAGAGATGAACCTCAAAGAGTCCCTACAAATCCTATTAAAGACATTGAGATTTATCCTTCTGGGGAGGGAAAGCCATTAAAAAAAAATGTAGACCAGGGAATGAAATCTTTAGATTTGCATCACAAAAAAAAAATCTATCTAATGATTCGACAGAGGAGGGGGAGACACTGCAGAAAGAGACCAGCCAAGGGGCGTGCAAAGCAGTAAAACAATAAGTTAAGAAGGCCTGAACTTAGACAGTGACAATGGAGAGGATGGGATAGCACATAGATTCAAGGCAATATGGAAGACTACGCCTAAAAAGAAAAGCCACGGGGCGCCTGGGTGGCTCAGTCGGTTAAGTGGCTGCCTTCGGCTCAGGTCATGATCCCAGGGTCCTGGGACCGAGCCCTGCGTCAGGCTCCCTGCTCAGTGGAGAGTCTGCTTCTCCCTCTCCCCCTGCCTGCCTCTCTGCCTACTTGTGCTCTCTATCTATCTGTCAAATAAATAAATAAAATCTTAAAAAAAAAAAAAAAAGAAAAGCCACAACCTAAACACTGCA
Organism: Halichoerus grypus; assembly: GCF_964656455.1. Lineage (NCBI taxonomy): Eukaryota > Metazoa > Chordata > Mammalia > Carnivora > Phocidae > Halichoerus > Halichoerus grypus. The sequence goes on along the minus strand of NC_135716.1, from coordinate 69,689,943 downwards.
TGAGACAAAACAATCGCTGAAATGCACGAACAAGGTCACAAGAAAGCAAAGGACAAGACCTCAGTAAAAGTAGACTAGAAGAACCTGCCATTAACAGAGATGACAAGGGAGCTACTCAGTTTTGGCCAAAACTGGGCAGAAAAAATCCTTTTCTGGGAACATGAAATGATGGGCCTGCCCTCCCCTGAGTCTGGGGCTAAAATTTACACAATGCAAGGGTTCTGGAACACGAAACCTAAGGAAATAGCATACACCATAGAGCAATATGGAACAAGCTCTATACGAATAAAAAACAAAAAACAAAACAAAACAAATAAAGGAAGCTAAAAACATTGTAGATAATAGACTACCACTAACATAGAAATTAGTACTACTTCTTGTAATACATGTTGTATTTGTAGAGACCATCTCTGGATTAGATTGGTGTGTCCCAGGCTCAGTCTTTGGTCCCCATCTCCTCTCTAGTGACACTCTGTTGGTGATCTCACCGAGTCCCAAGGCTTGAAAAACCACCTATGAACCCATCCCTCCCAAATTTGTATCTCTAGCTCACACGTCTCTCCCAAATTCCAGATGTGAATATTCAATGGTCAACTCAAAATCTCTACATAGATGCCTAAGAAACATCAAAAACCCAAAACGTTGCTTACATCCCCTCAAGCCTGCTTCTCCGCATCCTTCCCCATTTTTACTGACAATAAATCTATCCTTCTGGTTGTTCAGTCCTAAAACCTTGGTGTCATTCTTGACTCCACTCTTGTTCTCACATCTGTTCATTAGGAAAACCTGCTGGATAGGTCTTTGAGATATACCCAGAACCCCACTTCTTTATACGTCCTCAACAGCCACCCCCAGGCAGAGCCATCACCATAAAAATATCTGAAATCCTGCCCCAACTCCAGCAGGTCTCCCTGCTTCTACCATAGCACCACCCCCGCCCCCGCCAATATACACACACACACAGCCTAATTTAAATTTAGAATCCAGAGTGATCCTTAAAAATGTAAATAAGCTCATGTCACCTCTACACCTAAAACCCTGCGATGTCACGGTGTCAGCCAAAGTAAACGCCAAAATCCTTAGAATGGCTTACAAGAGCCTGTCTGATGTATGCCCCTGAGCCTTTCTGATCTCGTGCGGCTCCACATTCCTGCACTTCACTCCAGCACATGAGGCTCCTTGCTATTCCTTGAGCATGCTAGGCATGTTCCTACCTCATACCCTTTGGTATAAGCCATTCCCTTGACCTTGGACATGCACCTCCCAGTTACCTGTTTGCTAACTCCCTCAGTTTCTTAAATTGAATCTTGATCAAATCTCACCAAGTCATGGAGACTTATCATAAGCCCATCATTTAATACTGCAGCCTGCCCCATGCCCCAGCACTCCTGACCCTTCGAACACTGCTTTTCTTGCCCCCTTTTCCATATCATCTTTATATATATATATGTATATACATATATATATATTATATAATACAGATACATGAAGAATTGAAAACATAAAAAGAAAACAAAACAGTCAAAAAAGATTTTTTAAAAGGTTAAAAAGGAAAACATCTAGAAATGGGAAATATTGAAGTTTATTGAAATTTCAAGCCCTCAATGAATGTGTTGAACAGCAGATCTGTCTTTCTTTCCAGATACGCTGGAAAATTCTGAGAAATAATCCACAGTGCAACAGAGAGTAACAAAGAGGTAGAAGTAGGAAAATTTTAAAAGGAGAGAATAGAAAACACAGAGGAGAGAAAAATATTCAAATAGATAATGGTTGATAATTTTCCAAAATTAATGAAAGAAAACGATTCAGATTTTAAGATACAATTCCAAACTAAGCAAGATAAGTAAAAATAAACCCATATCCACACACATCGGAGCTAAGCTGCAGAACAGCCATTAGAAATTTTAAAAGCAGGGGCGCCTGGGGACTCAGTTAGTTGAGCTTCCACCTCTTGATTTCGGCTCAGGTCATGATCGGAGGGTCATGAGATCAAGAGCAGAGTCGGGCTCCACACTCAGCAGAGAGTCTGCTTGGGATTCTCTCTCCCTCTCCCTCTGCACTTCCCCCACTTTCTCAAAATAAATAAATATAATCTTAAAAAAAAAAAGAAATTTTAAAAGCAAACAGTAAGTAAATACAGCTTACCAAAAAAGGAATAACAATTTAACCAACAACAGATTTCTCTTTAACAATAACAGAAGATAGAAGACTATTGAAAACTAGCCCCAAAAGTCTGAAAAAAAACCAATTATGTACCCAATTTTCATTCAAGGATTAGGGTGGAAGTAAAGACATTTTTGGAATAACAAAGTAAGTATCTGAGCTCTGGCTGCTATCACAGAACACCACAGACTGGGGGCCTTGAACAACAGACGTTTATTCTCACAGTCTGGAGATCGGAAAGTCCAAGATCAAGGTGCCAGCCATTCAGTTCCTGGTGAGGGCCCTCTGCTTGGCTTGCAGAAGGCCGCCTCCTCCCTGTGTTCATACACTATAGACAGAAAGAAAGAAAGAGTTCTGTTCTCTCTTCTTATAAGGATACCAATCCATCATGATTTCATCTACACCTAATCACTTCCCAAACCACCCCCCCTTCAAACACTATCACATTGGGAGTTAGGACTTCAAAATAATGAATTCTGGGGAAACACATTCAGTCCCTAACACGAAGACAAAAAATTTACCCCTACTAGAGCATTAAAGAAAACATTAATAACAGATATATTCAGGAAAGCAGGAAGTTGAAAGCAAAATAAATTAAAAGTAAAAAAGAAACCACCAGTAAAGAAAGTTATAAACATGTAAGTAAATCTAAAACAAACATTGTCTCATACACTGATAAAAAAGAATAAGAGTTACAAAAATAGGATGAAGGGTACCTGGCTGGCTCAGTCGGCTAAGTGTCTGACTCTTGATTTCAGCTCAGGTCACGATCTCAGGGTTGTAAGATCGAGCCCCACATCAGGCTCAGTGCTGGGTGTGGAGCCTGCTTAAGATTCTCCCTCTCTCTCTGCCCCTCCCCGCCTCTCTAAAAAAAAAAAAAAAAAAAAAAAAGGATGGAACTACCCAACTGGATAATAACCTGTGAAACTGTGGGGTAGTGATTGGAGTTAAAGCCCTCCTAGAACCTTGTATTGTTTAGCAGGAAGGTGTGGACAGATATTAAGAGTTTAGTAAGTATGCATGTTAAAAATGTGAACTAGTGAAAGAATGAAATTAAAGCCAGTTGATAAGGGAGAACTGGAACAAAGAAACCACTATTAGAAAAAAAGAAAACCCAGGACACCTGGTTCCTCAGCTGGTAGAGCATGTGATTATTTATCCCAGGGTTGTGGGTTCAAGCCCCATACTGGGTAGAGAGACTGCTTAAAAATAAAATCTTTAAAAAAAAAAGAAAGAAAGAAAACGGGGAAGTGACAAAATAGAGTAGAATAGAAAAAGGAACAACATGCTTTTTAAATTTATTTTTAGTTGAAGCTTATATATTGTACTAAAAACTGTATTTCATCAATTCTAACATGCTTTTTAAAAATTTATTTAAATTCAATTTAATTAACATATACTGTATTATTAGTTTCAGAGGTAGAATCCAGTAATTCAACAGTTGCATACAACACCCAACATGCTTTTTTAAAGAGAGAATGATATAATGAATCCACACGTACTATTTCCCAGCTTCCACAATGGCCACATTTTCCAATTTTCTTTTTTTTTTTTTAAAGATTTTATTTATTTGTCAGAGAAAGAAAGAGAGACAAGGCTCACACACCAGGGGGAGCAGCAGGAGAGGGAGAAGCAGACTCCCCGCTGAGGATCATGACCTGAGCTGAAGGCAGACGCTTAACCGACTGAGCCCCCCACAGGCGCTCCTAAAATTTGCCAAATCATTTTAAGGCAAACACAGACATCATGGGGCGCCTGATCCCAGGGTCCTGGGATGGAGTCCGGCATTGGGCTCCCTGCTCAGCGGGGAGCCTGCTTCTCCCTTTCCCTCTGCCATCTCCCCCCACCCACTTATATCTGGCTCTCTATCTTTCTGTCAGTAAATAAACAAAATCTTAAAACAACAACAACAACAACAAAAAACCACAGACACCATGTTGCTTAAACTCTCAATACTCCAGAATGTAACACCAGAAACACTAACAAAGACTTTTAAGAACATGAACCACAATATCATTATCTCAAATAACAAAATAAACATTATTGTCTCAATATCATTTAATACTCAATTTGTGTTCAGTTTTCCCTAAACGTCTCAAAACTTTTTTCATCTACTTGATTTGTTCAAATCAGGATCCAAAAAAAGATGTGCACATTGCATTCAGCTGATGTCTCTCGTATCTCTTTATACCCATCACAGGTTCCCCATTCTGTTTGTTATTTCTATTTTAATTGTTACTTAAAATTTGTTGGAGAAACCTATAGAATTCCTCATTTTGTGGATTCAGATGATTGCATTCATGTAGTATCAGCCAACACGTTCCTCTGTCTCCTGAATTTCCTATAAACTCCAGTTAGATCTAAAGATTTAATCAGAGTTAGATTAAATGTTTTCTTTGTCTATTTTCCTTTCCTTTTTTCTCCAAGGATGTTTTGTAGGTGATACTATGTACTTCCTCTTTCATCTCATGAAAAGCACTTAATGCTTAATTTCTTACTTTTAAAGAAATGAAGGTTGATCATTGGTTCAGGTGATGTCAGTCTAATCTGCCCTGTGTAAAGTTTCTAAGCAACTTTACACAGGATAGTGTTAATAGCATCGATGACCAGTGCCTAGGTTCATTATTTCATTGGAGGTCACATAGCAATGCTTTTAAAATTATATCATTTTCCCCACACTGATTAGCTAGAGTTCTTCCATAGGAAGTTCTCCCTCAGCCATGTGCTTATTCTGAAAACGATGTAAACATAAGAAAATCTATGTAAACGTTAAATTCCTTCTTTCTCTTTATCAGTTTTCAGAATAATAAATTAGTGTCCTAGCAAGTTTAAAAAATGATAAATATAATTTTTACTTTCAGTTTATATTAAATTCATGGGTTTATAGGTTTGATGTATCAATTCATTGGAGACATTAGTATTTTTAATTCTGTTTATTCCATCTTCGGCTATTTTTGTAGCAATTAAGAAAAGGACAGAGCTTTATAGGGATAGCAGGCACAAACCCAAGAACGAGCCTCAGAGATCTTGAAGTAGACTTTGAACTTCTGCAGAATGCAGGATGGGCATCGAAGTCTATCCTAACTGGATCTTAGCAGAAAGGAGACACAGCTGATATCTGTTAGGCATTTGTTACCTGAATACTTTTTACTTCCCATTCATCACCATCTCCCCCAAATGCAAATTTCCCTGGTTAATTCCTACTCACTGTTCAGATCTCAATTTTTAAATTCCTAAAGGTCTTTCCTGACCCTCCCATGTCTAAGTTCGATATTCCTGCTCAGCTGTCTGATAGCACCTTATATATTTCCACACTTTTCACAATTATAACACATGATTCACTGACTTTCCCCCCACTAGATTCTAAACTCTATGAAGACAAGAACAGTGTGTCTACTATTCTATTTCTAACACAGAGCATCTCACTCAACACACAATAGGAACTCAGTATATATTCTTTAAAAGAGAAAGCAGGGGCACCCAGCTGGCTCAGTCAATAGAGCGTATGACTCTTGATCTCAGGGTTGTGAGTTCGAGCCCTACACTGGGTGTAGAGCTTACTTTAAAAAATAAAATAAAAAGAGAAAAGAGAAAACAAATCGAAGAGGGGACAGGGCAGGGAAGAATGAAAAAAGAAGGAGACTATACCCAAAGCATGACATACTCCCCCTGTTTCAAAAGGACGGCCCTGTTTGGTTGGTCATGGTAGGGGAGAAACTGAAATCCAAATACTGACCCAAACCAAAGTTTGTTCAAGACACTCATTTCCCACCCAGGACTGATCTTTCAGAGTCGTGACTATTGGGATGAGAAGTTGCAGAGGGCTTTGCACTGTTTCTAAGTAACGTACTGCTTTCCAACTTTACTCTCCAGATTATTCAGTTGCTTAGAGAACAAAGACACTAGAAAATTTAGAGACAAAGAAGGCAAAGAAATTTCTCCCCCATCTGTGTATTCCCTCCCCTTGTAAAGGCTCGCCTGGCCTGGCGATGGTCAGAGTCTCTTGAGTCCCAAGGCTAGAGTGAGCTCAGAGGTCACTGGGGGAAGGGGGAGTCCCAAGACTGGAGCAGGGACAAATAGGAAAACCATAGTAGTGTCACAGTTCAAATTGCCAAGAAGGGACCCCAAAGGTTGCAGGGGGATAAAGTTATATATCCTGAATATGAGGCTAAAGAGTTCAGTCCAGAAGACTTAGAAAGTGAGCATAAGCAGGCTTCTAAGGAAAGGAATTTATATAAATATTATTAAAAAATATATAATAGTGGATGTTGTTTAAAATACACAGCTACTTCAACCAATAGCATGTGTGGCTTGCTCTTGAGAGCCAGCCCAAATGTGGTGTGTGGGCAAGTCTGCCTAGATTTAAGCACTGGGGCGTGGAGTGAGTAATCACTGCTTTTTGTTCAACTCTTACTTTTCTGAGATCTGGATAGGCTCTCCTGAAGACAGCCAGATCTGAGGGATTCTCACTGAAGTGTGTCACGGCAGACGAAAGTAATGATGCTTGCCGAGGAGGGTGGAACAACATTCCAGGGCAGATTAAAAAGAAAACTCACCTCCCAGAGCCCAGCCCTGGTGCTAAGAAACAGATACACGGAATCTCTGGCAATGGTTATTAGCAAATGGAGCCCCAGAAATTAAACTAATGATGTAAGACAGTTGCATGGCCAGAAAAAAGAAAGAAAAAAGGGAAAAACCAGAAAACAAAAAAACAGGGCTCGCGAAGAAGGCTCCACAATTTCTCAGTTCCTAAAACAGTCCCAAGGCCCAAGTATCTGCACTTACAGAAAGTGAACTGCTTTGAACGCACCGCACATCATCTACTGTCACTCTCCAATGGCCCTAAAAGGCACTGGACAAAGGCAGTCCACCAGTGGGAACCCGAGGCAGCCAGATGGGCTAACCAAGGAACTCGCTCTGCTGCCACCAAGGACATGACTGATGGATGCACATGAGAATCTGGGATCCTATCATTTACCAACAACAGAAGGCATGAGCTCTGAACCAACCACCAATGATGGTTCTTCTTATTTTATTTTCTGAGTGGGAGGTTTCTTCTGTGGCCATTCCAATTTTGTACCAGATGTGTAAGAAGTGTTCATCTTTAAATAGTCCAGAGGTTGCAAGATGGTGAGATATCAAATGTAGGCAAGAGCAAGACTGAATTGGAAGAGGCATGCAATTTGCCCTGAAATCATGTGCTCTGATCCTGAATAATAATCTCCATAAAAACTCTTTTGGATGCAGTGGCAGAACATGACTTTAGGGTATCCTGTGTAAGAAAGGGGCATATACTGTATAGAAATGATATCTACATGTTCAGGTAGATCATCTTAGGTGGGGGATCTTAAATGTATGAAAGGGGAAAAAAAGGTGTCTGTGTATGGCAGGGAGAAGGTCTTATAGTTTTCCCAGCACAAACCCATTTCCCCAACTCTGGGAATGCCCTTTCTGCACCCTAACCTCATTGCCATCCACGTGGCCAGAGCAGCAGGGCTACTGAAAGCCATATTTGGACAAGATGACCACTCCCTAATGGGACCAAGAGAATACACCTGTTCCAAACTGAGCCAAGGAAGTTGGAAATACACTCAAAAGATCTCCACTTCAGTGTGGGTCCCTCCTGAATGGACGAAACGAAGCCCCAGGATTTGACTGTGGCCATGCTTTCCAATGTGCAGAATGAGAAGCGGTGGAAACCAATCTACAGAGAGAGGAATGTTTGAGCATGAAAGACCAGCAGAGGCCAGCACAGAGAGACATGTGATGGACTTCCAAGCTCTGGTTCCAGGTTACATCCCTGCCCTTGGATTTCAGGAGACAGTCCCTTACCTTTAAAACAAAGCCCCCCTCTTGGCTGAAGCTAGCTCAAATCAGTTTCTGTAATTTGCAACCAGTGGAGTCCTAAGGAATAAAGAGATTCATCCCAGGATTTGAGACATTCCCCTTTTTTTGTATAGAAAACCTTTGTTTCGAGACTTTTCTGTGTACAGGAGCAATCTAGTGATTGTAAACACAGTCTACGTGAAGAGACCGAATGAACCATTGATTACATCATCCCATTCCGACCATCTTTATCCCAATCTATTTCCATCATGCAATTATAATTGCCTCATATAGTCACCCACTGTAAAAGCAGGTCTCAGTTTTCCCTCAAACTGTCTACCTTGGGACTCACATAAGGAGAGGGTGGGATTTGAGTGGCCAGGAGTAGACAGCTTCAATCCCACGCAGCCCTGCGCGTGCTCAGCTCTTGGTCAGTGTCCCGAGCAAGTCCGAGTGCACCTGCTTCCGAATCAGATCGCAGGAGCTGCACTTCTCACAGGAAGCAGCCCCAGGGAAAGCAGGAAGGCTCAGGTTCGCAGGAAGGATTCAGTCTCTCAGAGGCTTATCCCAAGGAGTACTGGAGGGAAATACATTCATGAGTGTAAGGTGTGATTCTTGTTCCCCCCATCCTTAGAGTTCAGAGACCAATTCAAACAAGAAAAATGTGCTGAATTCCCATGACCTGTCTGATGAGGTCAGCATTCCGTTTATTGCTCGGCATGGCAGAAAACCTGCCTGACCTTCCTCAAGTGATGGGATGAACATTTGTCCAGAATCCAGTTGTTTCTTTTAAAAATCATCTTAAGGGGTGCCTGGGTGGCTCAGTTGGCTAAGCAACTGCCTTCAGCTCAGGTCATGATCCTGGAGTCCCGGGATCGAGTCCCACATCGGGCTCCCTGCTCAGCGGGGAATCTGCTTCTCCCTCTGATCCTCCCCCTCTCATGCTCTCTGTCTCCCATTCTCTCTCTCAGATAAATAAATAAAATCTTTTAAAAAAATAAAAAAATAAAAAATAAAAAAATTTAAAAAAAATAAAAATCATCTTAAGGGGTGCCTGGGTGGCTCAGTCAGTTGAGCGTCTGCCTTCAGCTCTGGTCATGGTCTCCAGGTCCTGGGATTGAGCCCTGTGTGTGTGTTGGGTGGGGGTCCCTGCTCAGCGAGGAGTCCACTTCTCTCTCTCTCTGCCCCTCCCCACCCCACTCATTCTCTCTCTCAAATAAATAAATAAAATCTTTAAAAATAAATAAATAAAAATAGAAATCATCTTAATTTAGTAATTGAGTATTTAAGGAATTAGTGAAGTTTAATTGCTGAAGAAGAGAGAATTTTTTTTCAATCGTTTTGATTTGGTTATCATGAATTTGAGGAATTGAGGGAGTATCAATGTTGACATGGTAAGTAATAACCTTCCCTTGGTCCAAAGTAGAAGTGAGTTAAATAAATATGAGTCAAAACTAATCTAGGGAATTAAAATGAGATATTTTAAAACATTGCCTATAAATATTATGTTGCGGAAATTTAAATACAAATGTGTACGAACCTTCAAAATTATTTCCATCTATTTACTTGATAAATACTGACTCAAGAAATTGCTGCGCTGAATTCAGTCAATTATCTTTAGGTCATCTAGTGACAGTTTAATTATCCTTGTGTGTCTTTGGCTTTTAAGTGCAAACATTATAGTCCTTTTCCCATACCCAGTCTACTACTCCTAGCATATGGTACAGTGCATGATTTACTAGAAAGCTCCCTACAAAGGAGGTCTGTAGAATGAAAATCTCTTCTGCTCCTGCTGCTAAAGCATATTTTGTAGATTTAAAATATATTCATGGAACCAAGTCTTCTGAGTTTTCGTCTTCTATGACTGGATTTCGCAATGTGCCAGGGATTTTTTTTTATATTGCTCATTTTAGTAAACCTTTTTATGTCTCCTAAGTTCTCAATGGAATGACACCCTGCCCATCTGTTCTTCTGTCTAGCTCCTCTGTAAGTCCCCTGCTATGTTGCCAAGGCAACACTACCTGCTATGACATCAATCATAACAAACGGTTATCCCTTCACTAGACTTCAGATATCAAATGCAACACTTGGCTTTCAAAACCATGGCTTCTTATCCGTGGGGTTAAGGTTTTTTTTGGGGGGGATACCTGCCGGCCGGGACAGCAGACATCCCCAAGAGTCCTCTTCCCACAGTCTCCTTAGCCAGGAGCTTCCTTCCATAGTTAGGAAACCCATAGCTCTAAGCCAGTACTATCTCATCTTTCACCTTGGCTGACTCAGTCTCTCACGGAAGCATCTAGAATTGCTGGGGATAGGAAACCATGGGCAGAAGGACTCATACCGTGGTTTTCAAACTTCACCGTGATTCAGAATACCCAGGGCTGCATGGGAATAACACCATGGCTGGACTCTGCCCTTCCTTGCTTCTGATTCAATAACTGGGGAGTAGAATCTAGGCTTCTTTTCCACAAGCCCCTGGGTAGATGTACAGCAGAGCTGGGGGGAAATTGACCTACATTTTCTTATTCAGGCGCCCCAAGAACAGCCAGTTCGTGTTTTTGGATTCATGAGACTTGGGTTACCTACGTCAGCATTGCTGGGATATTTGGAAATTCAGATTCCTGGGCCCCATTTCCTAAATCAGAATCTGAGCGTGGGATCCAGATATCCGTATGCCAAGCATGCCAGGGCAATTGTAATGACACTAGAGAGACCAGCCAGACCTGGATCCAAATCCCAGCTCCGCCCCCGAAGTAACCATAAGCACATTTTTTAAGAACGTCTCTGTATCTGTTTCATCTGTAAAAACGAGGGTGATAATATCTACGCCATGAAGGGACAACCAGGGGTTTATTCTTCCGACCAAAAGTCACGCTGCAAAATTCCAATACAGTTCCAGAGACAGACCACACAGAGAGCCACAGAAGTGAAAATATAATTTCAATCATTTCAAGCATCTATTGACCCACAAAGTATTTCTGTATTTCATAAAAATCTGGATGCTGGAGAATGTGTTGCACCTATATAATTCCAGAAGGGAAAAAGGTAAAGAACTTCTGCCTCGGAGAAAGGTGCTTGAACAAATATTCTTCCTCCTCTCTGGGTCACTCCACCAGCAGGATGTTTCTTGGACTTGAGAGGAAGAACACTTCTCTGTAGCAGACTCTTGTTGCCTGAGCTTAGTCAAGTTAGAATCTTTCTCCAGCAGTCACAGACCGTCCAGGTTTCCAAGACCCTTTCAAAATGCCATTTTAATGATGCATCCATAATCAAGAATGACACTTACTCCCTGGAGATTTGCACTGGCCCTCCCAAAGATTTGGGGTGCAAAATGCAAGGCTATGGCCCAGTTTATCGGAGTGAGGGTAGAAGCAAAGCATAACATTCTGATTGCTCTGTTTCCAATTTCAGCCTGGCAGAGTCCTGTTCAGTTGAAGGCTGCTGTTCATGTCTAAATGACCCTCTGAAAATAAACAACTCGGAGAAAAAAAAGACTCCTCCAAAGTGGCAGGGGTGACCTTCACACCCACAACCCTTCACACAGATCAACCTCCTCAACTTGAGGTGTATGGGGAACAGAGAGCCTGATGTTGAGAGTAACATTAGGAAGACAATTAAATAATTGGAAAATACAACCTTTTGGGAAGGGCTAAAGGAAATAAGATATTTAGCCTGGAGAAGAGAAGGCTGAGGAATGACCTAATTACAGGCTTCAAGTACATGAAGAATTAATCTGCAGCAGATGGTGACCAGCTGTATTCAATTCCCACTGAATACAGTACAACAGAAAATTGGCTTAGAGGGTAATATAAAGGATTTAGGATAGATAAAAGAAGGAATTTACTGGTTTTCGAGGGTCACAGAGGTTAAGGGGAGATAGGCGCTATGACTTAGGGAGGTGACAGTCACTCCTTCTCTGAGGTTTCCTGGTTTGGATTGGTCTGTTGCAGTGCACTGAGGGGGAAGGAAAGCTTTCTCCTGTGGTGCTGAGGGCCGGCCCCGCTCAATGGCTGTTCATCGCACCTGTACGCTCTATTCACATAGCTTCTCACGGCTGTCTTGATGTTTTCCAGAAGTCATTATGATCACACCCAGAGACATTCATCAAGTGCCACGTGTTTGCCAGGCACGGTGGAAGAAAACTACATAGTTTCCCCTTTGTCCCCTTCAAACCTTTCTTTGCCATTTGACAAGTATAAGCATTTAGAACGATCTGAGTGCCAGGCAGTCTCAGACATCGGGGGACTACCCAGATGAATACAACAGGGTTGTTCGCAGCAACAGGGCAGACCGTGCGCAAATGTGCTGGGGAAGTAGCAAGGGTGGTGTGTCATAATCAGTTGAGGAACTTAAAAAACACACACACCAAGGCCCTCCCTCCAGAGACTCTGATATGTCTTTAGTGGCATATCGTTCCGACACGTTCTGCCAAATCATAACCATCAGCTGCATGTTAAGAACCCCTATTTCTTTTACCTCAAAATTTCATGAGAAATTTATTTTTATTTTTAAAAATTTAAATCCAGTACAGTTAATATACAGTGTTATGTTAGTTTCAGATGTACAATATAGTGATTCAGTTTTATGCATTATTCAGTGCTCACTCATCATAAGTATAATCTTCATCCCCTTCACCTATGTCACCATCCACCCCCACCTCCCCTCTTACCAGAGCACCAGTTTGTTCTCTATAATTAAGAGTCTGTTTTTTTATTGGTCTCCCTTTTTTTCTTTATTCATTTTGGTTCTTAAATTTCACATATGGGTGAAATCATATGGTGTTTGTCTTTCTCTAACTTATTTCACTTCGCATTATAGTCTCTAGATCCATCCATGTTGTTGCAAATGGCAAGATTTCCTTCTTTTTATGGCTGAGTTATATTCCATTGTATGTATATGCCACATCTTCTTTATCCATCCATCTATTGATGGACACTTGGGCCGTGTCCTTAGTTTGGCTATTGTAACTAATGCTGCTATAAACAGGGGTGCATGTATACCTTCGAATTAGTGTTTTCATAAGGAAATACATTTGAAACTGACTCAGTGTACACTTACATACACACACTCACACACGCACATCACTGACAAAGGATTTCATAGAACAGTAATTTACTACTTCTATTCTATTCTATTCGTTTTTAAAAAATATTGGTCAACTCCAACAAATTGATTTTACAACTTTCTAACTGGTCATGACCCAAAGTTTGAAAAACACTGCTGTGGGGAAAGAGGGAAGCTTTGCTCCAGGGCTGAGAGATAAGAATTCATATTTTTATGTTTCAGTCAGAGGGCAAAAAATAGGATGTGGGTCTAGGCTAGGAGAAATACGCCAAGGGTCTCTCAAGTTTCTCTAAACCTTAAACTAAAAGGGTTCATGTGTGTTCCAGCCCAAATCACCAAGATAGAAGAGTGTGGGGACAAAAGTCCCAGTGGGTGGCAAAGCACCCTGGGATAAGCTTTGCTGGGATTGTCCTCTGTGCTCCATGGATCCTTTTGGGGCACTTGGCTAGTGAAAGTTATGCAGATTTGGGGTCCTGCAAATAAGGCTATTCGAAGTCATGAAGACACCTAGTGTAGACGAACTCTAGTGACTGGGAGAAGGGAATATTCGGTTCCAGTCCCACCCACTAATCAGTTCAGTCAATCCAAGCAGGTCACTTAATGTCTCATGAGGCAAAGCAGCAGAGTCCGTGGTAATGACTGTAGGCACCAACAGCAGGCTCAGCGTGGAGGGATGGGGCCACTGTGGGTCTAGTGGTCACCTGACCTGCAGCAATGACACTGTCCTACTACCTGGGGAGCCTTTGCTTTAAAATCATTACCTAAGGGGCATCTGGGTGGCTCAGTGGGTTAAGCATCTGCCTTTGGGTCAGGTCATGATCCCAGGGTCCTGGGATCGAGCCCCGCGTCGGGCTCCCTGCTCAGTGGAGAGCCTGCTTCTCCCTCTCCCTCTGCCCCTCCCCCTGCTTGTGCTCTCTTGCTCGCTCTCTCTCTATCTCAAATAAATAAATAAAATCTTGGGGCGCCTGGGTGGCTCAATCGTTAAGCGTCTGTCTTTGGCTCAGGTCATGATCCCAGGGTCCTGGGATCGAGCCCCACATTGAGCCCTGCATCAGGCTCCCTGCTCAGCAGGAAGCCTGCTTCTCCCTTTCCCACTCCCCCCTGCTTGTGTTCCCTCTCTCCTGTGTCTCTCTCTGTCAAATAAATAAATAAAATCTTTAAAAAAAAGAAAAATAAATAAATAAAATCTTAAAAAAAATAAAATAAAATCATGACCTAAGTCTGAGGGTAGAGCTTTTTGAGATGGTTATTGATTGGTTATCAATCAATGAGTTACAGATGAAGAATATGAGCTTCGATTTCCTCATCTATACAACGGAGATGATCTTATTCATAGTAACAGGAGCAGACTCTGGCTCAGGGCTGGGCCAGGCAGTCACACAAGGGTCAGCATGTGTGATGTCAAAAGTCCCAGCTTTGTCTACACCTGCCTGAGTGACACCAGGTGGGTCAGAGGTGGGTGGGTCAGAAAAGAATATGGCTGCGGTGGCTGGGCAGTCCAATAGGGAAAAGATATAAACATAAAGACACATACATATTCATGTATTCAGATGGGCTAATACATTTGGACAAATCATAGTTCCTATCCTCAGAGAGCTCACAGACTAGTAGAGGGAGACCGAGGTGGAATGAATAGGTGAAGCACAGCCTCTTGCAGGCCATGATGGAAATATGAGCATCAGACTCTCTACCTACCCCCTCACTTCCTCTAATGCTGGTTCTCAATCCAGGGCCATGCAGCACCTTCCCTCCAAGGGGACATTTAGAAAAGTGTTGCATAATTTTGGTTGTCAGATGTCTTAGCCTATTAGGGCTGCTATAACAAAATACCACAGATTGGGTAATAGAAAATGCTAACAATGGAAATTCTTCTCTCACAGTTCTGGAAATGAAAAGTCCAGGATCAGGGTGTCAGCATGGTCAGGCCCTCTCCTGGTTGCAGACTTCTCTTTGCATCCCCGAATGGTGAAAGGGGCTGGCGAGCTCTGTGGCATTATGTTCTGGTGGGGGGGGGGGTAGAAAACAGACCAGCAGACAAATAGGTAAACAGTATAATATCAGATGGTGGGAAGTGCCAAAGAAAAATAAAGAGGGAGAGGGGTGACTGTTTTAGATGGGATGGTCAGAGGAAGTCTCTCTGCAAACACTTGAATAAAGACTTATATTAAGTAAGAGAGTGAACTATGTACAAATCCGTGCAAAGAGCCTTTCAGGCAAAAGGAACAGCAGGTGCAAAGTCTCTGAGTCTGGTGTGTGCTTGGCAACTTGTAGGAACAAGGAGGAGGCTGGAACAGGATATACAAGTAGAAGAGGGATAGGCAGTGAACAAGGAATGTTAGCCAGTGCTTGATGGTGTAGGGCCTCGTAGGTCACAATAAAGACCTTGAATTTTATATTAAATAGGATAGAAAGGCATTAGAAGACTTTGAGCTGAGAGTGACATGACCTGACTTATATTTTTAAACAATTAGTTTATTGAAAAGAAACGGAGGTGCAAGAGTGGAATGAGAAACCGGATTTGAAATGCCAAAGAGCATCCAGTTAGCAGAATGCACGTCGTGTGCCCGCAGCACAGCTTCCAGGGTTAAAGAGAGCAAGAACCTGGCTTCCATAGTGGCGGGCACAGTTTTGACTCTACCAAATCTCATATGATGACAGAATCCCCCGCAAACAGGAGTGGGAGTCAGATGCTGGAATGACAAGTGTCCACCACAGAGTAGGCTCGAAGGACTTGGTGAGGAGATGGGGCAGGAGAGAGGAAGTGTAAGGGGACAACCAGGGCTCTGGCATCAGGAGCTGGGTAGACGATGGCATTAGATTTCTTCGTCAAGGTAAGAAACACAGAGGGGAGAAGTATTTTGAGGGGAACAGAGTGAAGTTCCATTTCACCCATGTGAAGTATGTCCAGAGGGAGTAGATGATCTTCATCTAGAGCTCAGGAGTATGGCCTAGTTGAGAGATACAGATGTGGTAAAATCACTGATACACAGGTCGTCATTACAGCTATAACAGTGAAGGAGACCTATTCCAAAAGGGCAGAGAACAGGGCACCTGGGTGGCTCAGTCGGTTAAATGTTTGCCTTCGGCTCAGGTCATGGTCCCAGGGTCCTGGGATCGAGCCCTACGTTGGGCTCCCTGCTCAGCGGGAAGCCTGCTTCTCCCTCTGCCTGCCACTCCCCCTGCTTGTGCTTTCTCTCTTGCTGTCCCTCTCTCTGTCAAATAAATAAATAAAATCTTTAAAAAACAAACAAACAATCAAAAGGGCAGAGAAGGAGGAGAGAAGAGTTCGGAGCTCAGCTGCTAGAAAACACCAAAGTTTAAGGTGTGGGCAAAGACAAAGGAGCAGGCAAAGGGAATGAAAAGAAATAGAAAAATAGGAGAAGACCCAGGAGAAAAAAAAAGAACCAGGGCCTGGCCCATAGTATCAAATGCTACAGAGAGAGGCCCAGGAAGTCGCTATTATTCCCTGTATTTCCTATAACAGAACACTTCACATGCTGTGTTCATGATACATGTCAAACGTGGAACTTGAGCTGTCCTCTTCCCATTGAGGCATGGACAAGTACACTACCAGCATACACCTGAGACAGTATGCACAGAGTACCGCCCGCCAGGGAAGCTCACCCAAGCCACTGGTGTTCAGTTTTACTGGGGCTCCCTCACATACTGTTCACGTGGTTGACCTTTAGTCCGGTGCTTCCTAGCGGTGAAGCTATTACCTTTAGTAGCCAGTCCCCTCTAGAGACAAAACTGATATGCTGTGGCCCAACACCCCAACATAAATCATACCGTTAGGCGCTCTGGTGGCCTAAGCCTCCAGGAAAACAAAGACACTCCGATCAGGTATGACATTCTTAGGGCCTACAGATCATCTTCCAGTAGCTGAGGGTAAAGGCCAAACCTCTCTTTGGGTAAAGCTAATTCTTCACGATACACAAGGTGCTATGCTGATAAAGTGTGGAATAAAAAGAAGGGCAGGAGGTTACATAAGGAAAGTTTTGAATAGTTGGCATAGGGAATAAAAAGAGAGTCAAAGGCAAAGGTCACCGCGTAACAATGGAATGGTGGCCAGTGGAGATCATTTGGCTTGGGCAGGAACCAGTAGTTCAGATAAAGTACTTCTCAGAATACGGCCAACAGGTTGTGCATTGCATTTGCATAAACGATGACATAAGTGACAGCCCATGGAGATGCAGCAGTGCTGGTGCCCCTAGGTGGCTCATATGACGGGAAACCACCCATTCTATAAGCATGCCTGTCCCATAAGTGCACCTATTTCATAAGAAACATGATCTATGGTTTGCCTGCTATAACTGTCAGGTGTAGCCAATTTAGGTGACCCTCCTAAACCACACCAACAGAGACTGAGTCACATCCACAAACATGTCTTAAGAACCTACTAAGAGTAGTACATGTGCTAGACTCTGCTTCCAGCGGTGAAAATTATAGGATACCTACTCTCAAATAGTTCACAATCTGACTAGGAAGATAGCACCTATGCAAGTTGGGGTTTCTAAAGAAAACACCAGGTCTAACTATGAAAAGAAGAAAAACTCACTATGAATGAGACATATATATGATAAGGTTCAGGAAGACATTCCCAAGACTATTTTACCCACCGTCATCAGCCAGCTCCTAGCGACAACTGGCACATGCCAGGCTTGAAATGTGCCATTTGTTAAGTGACTAAATGAATGAGTGAAATATTATTAAACAATTGATTTAAATATATACACATATCGAAAATACAAGTGACAAAGAGGTATAATTTCTTTACCAGAAGCGGTTACACAAGAGTCTGTTCTGATATGGAGCCAGATCTTCCTCCTTCCCAGCCTGATTTTTCACCCTCTGATTTACAACTGAGTTCCACACGGGTCTATTTCGGTTCTATTATCTTTGCACAAGGTTGTACCAGGCAACAGATGCTGAACACGAAACCTCACTTGGATAAGAGCATTCTGAATAAAGCCCCTCTATCTGCAAATCTCGTTTGCAAACACTTTATGTAGCTGATGTGAGAGATGCTCTAAGATACTCTACTTTTTAAGGAAATGAAGTAAGGGATTTTTTCAGATTGCATATAGCCCAAATCTGTTCTGAGTATGTAGAAATCCTTTCTTATACAGAAGAGAATCATAAGGGAAGAGAGGAAAAAATAAAACAAGACGAAACCAGAGAGGGAGACAAACCATAAGAGACTCTTAATCATATGAAACAAACTGAGGGTTGCTGGAGGGGTGGGGGTGGGGAGATGGGGCTACTGGGGGATGGACATTAAGGAGGGTGTGTGATGTAATGAGTACTGGGTATTATAGAAGACTGATGAGTCACAGACCCGTACCTCTGCAACTAATAACAGTTTCTTTTTTTAAAGATTTCATTTATTTATTTGACAGAGAGAGACACAGTGAGAGAGGGAACACAAGCGGGGGAGTGGGAGAGGAAGAAGCAGGCTCCCCACGGAGCAGGGAGCCCGACGACGTAGGGCTTAATCCCAGGACCCTGGGATCATGACCTGAGCCAAAGGCAGACGCTTAATGACTGAGCCACCCAGTCACCCCCTAATAACACTTTATAGGTTAATTAACTAAATTAAAATTAAAATAATAAAAAAAAGAAATCCTTTCTTCTATGGGTGCATCATACTTTAACACTGAGGTACAGGGAATTTGCAATCAGACAGATTTAGTCCAAGTCTTAAATTTGTCACTAAAATAAGAATGACTTTGCAGATACTGTTAGTTAAAAAAAAAAACAACACAACCTATGAAATAACAATATAGTATCTATCTCTGGCTTGCATTCTGGCTCCTGTTAAGACTAGAAGAAAAGTGCGGAAAGGCCACCACCCCCACTAAAACAATGAGATTTTTTTTAAGCAAAAAAACCTTACATATTTTTTTCATTAAAACTACTGAAGAGCTGAGCATGCAAGAAAGTATAAAATAAGTCCATTCAGGAGTAAGGCTACCATTTCTAGGTGAGCAGAGATGAGCAGCTTTCATTCTTGGGTGTGTTTGTCTCGTCCCCATGCAGATGAACCTGGGAGGGGCAGGGGAGGGGTGCTGCTGGGATGGGGAGACCCCAGCTAAGCTTTGATGTTCACATGTGGTGCTGTGATGGATTAGAATCTGGAAGAACCTCAAACTAAGATAGTCTTCTTCACTTTTCATCAATGTGAAAAGACAGCCCCCAGCATGGGAGAAAATATTTGCAAATTATATATCTCATCAGAGACTGGTATCAGGTTTGTATAAAGAAACGAACCATGAGAGACGATGGACTCTGAAAAACAAACTGAGGGTTCTAGAGGGGAGGGGGGTGGGAGGATGGGTTAGCCTGGTGATGGGTATTGAGGAGGGCACGTTCTGCATGGAGCACTGGGTGTTATGCACAAACAATGAATCATGGACCACTACATCAAAAACTAATGATGTAATGTATGGTGATTAACATAACAATAAAAAAATTTTTAAAAAGAACTCTTAAAAGACAAATAATCTGACTAAAATATGGCAAATGATCTGAATAGACATTTCTCCAAAGAAGATATACAGAGGCTAATAAACATACTAAAAAATGTTCAACCTCATTAGTTATTAGGGAAATGTAAATCAAGACTACAGTGAGATACTACTTAACTCCCATTAGGATGTCTACTAATCAAAATGACAGATAATTAGATACTTACAATTGTTGCAAAGCTTGTGGAGAAATTGCTGGTGAGAATTTAAAATGGTGCAGCTAGCTTGGCAGTTCCCCAAAAAGTTAAACATAAAGTTAGTAGTATATGACCCAGCAGTTCCATTCCTAGATATACACCCAAGAGAACTGAAAATGTAAGTTCAGGGGCACCTGGGTGGCTCAGTCATTAAGCATCTGCCTTTGGCTCAGGTCATGATCCCAGGGTCCTGGGATTGAGCCCCTCATCGGGCTCCCTGCTCAGCAGGAAGCCTGCTTCTCCCTCTCCCACTCCCCTGCTTGTGTTCCCTCTCTCGATTTTTCTCTCTCTGTCAAATAAATTAATAAAATCTTTAAAAAAAAAAGAGAAAATGTATGTTCACACAAAAACTAACACCTGTTCATAGCAGTATTATTCATTGTAGCTCAAAAGCAGAAGCAATCGCAAACCAAATCTCCATCAACTGGAGAATCAATAAACAAAATGTGGTACATTCATACAATGAACTTATTATGCACCCATAAAAAAGGATGAAGTTCTACATTGGATTTCAACAAAATTTAAAACATCTTATCAAAAGATGCCATTAAGAAATGAAATGATAAGCCAGTTAGGGAAAAAAATATTTTATATATACACGTATATATAAATATATCCAGGGGCGCCTGTGTGGCTCAGTCGTTAAGCGTCTGCCTTCGGCTCAGGTCATGATCCCGGGGTCCTGGGATCAAGCCCCGCATCGGGCTCCCTGCTCTGCGGGAAGCCTGCTTCTCCCTCTGCCTGCCGCTCTGCCTGCTTGTGCTCTCTCTCTGTGTCAAATAAATAAATAAATAAATAAAACCTTTAAAAAAATATAGACTCATATCCAGAAGATATGATATATAAAGAATTCCTGCAAATCCATAAAAAGAAATCAAACAACCAATAAGATCATGTACAAAAGCCTACTGTAGACATTGCCAAAAGAAGATGTCTGAATGACCAATAAACATAGAGAAAGGTGCTCAACAACATTAGTCTTGGGAAATGCAAATTAAAGCTGCCATGAGATACTATCACACACTTTCCAGAAAGGCTAAAATTAAAAAGACTGATAATGCCAAGGGTCAGCTAGGATGTGGAAAAACTGGAACTCTCACACATTGTTGATGAGAGTATAAAATCATACAACCACTTCAGAAAATTGAAAGTTTCTAATAAAGTCAAAAAGCCAATATCCTATCTCAGGGGCTTATTGGCAAAGCTAAGTGAGATGATGATGTAAACACTTGGTTCATAGTACATTTTCAATAAACATTTACGGTGGTAGTAATACTACCTTACACTTGTAAATATCTCCTCCAATTACAGCTGAAACTTAACTGACTGCCCACAGTGTTGCTATTTAACTACTTCTTGACCACTGGAGACAGCTTACACCTGCAGAGTGGGAAATTGGAGGTTCTAAGTCTTCCTGAGCTTGGGTAGATGATTATGGAAACTGAAACATCTAAATAAATAGAACCCATGTCGTGCCTAAAGCCAATGAGTCAATTCGATGTATAAAGAAGAATACACAGTTTTCTGTTAATTTTGATGCGGTTGTTTTGGTAGATATCAAGCATTTAACTTTTAATGTCTTTATTTGCCAAGAATTGCACATAACAGGTATCTGCTCCCTGGAGGATGTTGCAAGGCTCAGGAGTGGAATGAGAGTGTGAAAGTCAGTGATACTTGCTCCAAATGTTACTTGTTAAAAAAAAAAAAAAGTCATATTCACATTTTGATGCACACAGATGTTCCCCCATTTCAAAAATTCTGCATTAAAATGTCATGTTTTCATTCTGATCACCTACTCTGTGAGGTGCTGATAAGCTCTTATGGATTCTATGAAGATAAGCAAGCTTAGTCCCTGCCACCAAGAGGCTTAAGTAAGGATGTATAGGCAGATACATAATTAACTATTCTCCCTGAGAATGACACTCAGACGACCAATTACCACATATGATCCCAGAGAGCCCCATCAGCTCAATAAATCTCAAGTTCACCATGCACACATGCAAGTTTCCTGGGGCCACTGGAGAGGGGAAATGTCACTGTCCTGACTTGTCTCAGAAGACCTTGATATCACCAAAAGGGCTAATAGTGCAATTTCTAAAGATTCTTTCAAAAATCCCAGAGGTTCAAAGAATCTATGAGCTCCCTGAAACTGTATGGAAAAAAATTTTTTATATCTTTAGGTGCATTTTGGGGGGAAGGAAATCTAGAACTTTCATTAGACTATCATTTTGCTCTGGGACTTAAAACAGATTTCCTCTAAATTTGCTCTAATTATAATTTCAGTTTATCTATGACCTCCCATTAGTGACTTAACTGAGAGGTGGCCATAACATTAAAGGCAAAAATTATTAAAATCACAGAGATGAACAAACAATGTTAACCAGCTGACACGGTTCCATCGGTTGCATACTGTGGCTCCAGCATTCCTTGAAGTCTCCGAGTGCTCGACAGAGTCTTGATGGATCAGTTTGAAATTGAGCTGGCAATGCCAGGTTTAATTGGCTTTACTCCTAATTAAGCATCTTAACAGTCATAATTAGATTTTACCTTACTTAGTAAATGGCCTAAACCGTTTCTTAACTATGTGCTTTGAGCTATTAAACTCTGTGCCTCAATTTCCTCATTTGTAGAATAGGAACAGTAATCAAATCCACCACAGAGTTGTGAAGATAATTGAATGAATTAATATTTGTACAACACTGAGACTCGTGAAGATAATTGAATGAATTAATACTTGTACAACACTGACACTTGTGCCTGGCACAAAGGAGATGAGGTAGAAGTCGTGAATAAATAAGTACTTTGGCTTTATTTTCAGAGCCTGTGGATTTACTGTAGTCTGCATTGTTAAATATGTGTAATTGAAGTTCGGGACAAACGCTCAGCAGCTCGCTTCATGTTCAAGCTTAGATGATAAGATTTCGTGTCCCAGGAAGCTTGTCTAAAGAGTAAGCGGTCCATCCACTTGTGAGGCAGTCTAAATTATGTCTCTGAGCCAGATTCGGCTTCCACTGAGATTTACACTTTGTCACACTGTCTTGGCACTTAATAGAATTGCTTTTACTGAATTCTGCTTGTCCGATGTTCCTACCTCGCCTCCAGAGACCCTTGAAGAAACAGTTATTCAGATTCTCCCTATGTGTCGATTAGGGACACCAGGGGGCTATTGTTTGCTCTCAGGGACAGTGTGGCACCCCACCCAGAGCCCTTCACCAGCCTGGTGCGTCCACCGATGCATTCCATCCCCAGCTGCTGTGCTTATCCGAACCCTTCTCCAGAAAATCGCAGGTAACTAGCAGAAGCCTTCTCACCTGGAGCTGTCTGGGAGCTGGGGGACCGTAGCCCACTCCGGTGGCAGACCACGGCCCAAGCTGACCACCACAGCCATGGAGAGCTCTGGAATCAAAGTGGCCCTTCAGAGTAGTCTCAAGTTGGGCTGAGAGAGCCTGCCCTCATACCCTTAGTTCCTAGAGACATACCACGCTAAGATGGAGCAAGCTCTTGGGGAAGGCAGCTCTCCTCAGCTAAGGGGGATCCTGGAGGGGCTGACAGTGGAGGGCTGGCTGCCGGGACACAAATCCCTTCTTCCTGAAAGGGGACTGGGGCAGCAAGCACAGGGACACACGAGCAGTGGGGGGTGACAAAGCTTTGTCCCAGGCCCCACTAATTGAATAATGATTTCATAAATGTTAGCACCTAATCAGTAAGAACGGATAGTTAAAATTACGAAGTTGACTTGAAGAAAGTTTTATCCTCTTGGCTCCGAGTGTCCAAACTGCTAGCTGGGGCTCTGCCTGGGGGCAATTTTTGGTGGTTGCGTCCTGTGGGAATTCTGAGTCATTCTTGGATGGCAGCAGTCTGGAAAATGTGCCTACCAATCTCAAGGAGATAAAGATGAGCCAAGAGACCCTGCAACCTGGAGGTATTTAGCTATGATCCCCCAAACTGGGGAGGAAGAGCAGGACCTTAGGGTGTATGTGTCCAGCCAAGTCCTTTTTAGCTGAAATGTCTCTACCTCAACTGATGCAGGGTTTCCACAGAGAATGAGCTTAATCTTTTTCTGTAACTCACAGATCTTATGATTTCAAGAGAAAAGGATCAGATAGCCTCACGGTATGGGGTGAAGGTGGGAGGGATGATACCATAAGTCAGTGTTGGAACCAACCACACCAAGGTAAAAATAAGAAAAGTCTTTCCTTCACTTTCCAGGCTTGTCATTACCTATGAGTCACAACAGTTAGCAGTGAAAGATTGATCATCACAAGAAATGTTGTTTTGGTTTTTTTTTTTTTTACAAGAAATGTTTTTAATAGAAGCAGCTGGTAGGAGACAGGACTCAGAGGAAGTGAACTTGTATGAGTAGGGAATGAACAACATTATCACTGGAAATATATTTGAAGAACCGTAGGTGGGGAAAGTATTCGGCTGATGAGTAGGTTAAGACATACAGTGAATAATTATTAAGACTTTCAGAGTTCATGCATGAATCTCTGATGAGGTGTTTGGGAATGGATTGCACATTAGAGGTGAAAAATGATTCACTATATGACCTACAAATCTGTAAACCTGTGGCTTCGCCAATATTCAGAATGCATTTTTGTTTAGGACAAAGTTTCTAACATCAGAGGTTTGTTGGTTGATTGGTTGGTATGGTTTTTGTTTTTCTTTTTTTTTTTTAATCAGAAAAAAACCTAGGATCAGGCACCTGGGTGGTTCAGTCAGTTAAGTGTCTGCCTTGGGCTCAGGTCATGGTCCCAGGGTCCTGGGATCAAGCCCCGCATCGGGCTCCCTGCTCGGCGGGAAGCCTGCTTCTCCCTCTCCCTCTGGCTCCCCTCTGCTTGTGCTCTCTCCCAGTCAAATAAATAAACAAAATCTTAAAAAAAAAAAAAAGAAAGAAAAAGAAAAATCCTAGGATCTATATTTTCAAGTTGTCATAAGTTCTTTTCTAATTGTACATGACTATGCATATAACTTTGCTCAATCAATTCAAAGGTTTGAATTCAAGGAATAGAATATCCTTAATATCGATTTTTGAGTATATGCTATCAAATCAGGATAGTTCAGAAACAGAGAAGACTCTGTAGTTCAGAGGAATTTGGAGTCAGACAGACCTGGAGTCATTTCTCAGCTCCGCCACTTACCAGCTGTGTGGCTTTAGATAAGTTCCTTAATCTATATGAGCTTATTTACCCATCTGTAAAGTGGACATAACAAGAGTACCTATCACATAGGGTTATCAAGGAAATTCAATGAGGCAATGTGGGCCAAATGGCTAGCACAGAGCTCGGAAACCAGCATCTATCTGTCCACCAAATAGTAGCTCCTGCTACCATTCTGTTGCCATCATTGTTGTTCTGTTGGTGTTATTCTGGTACTATCTAAGCCTAAAATGGGGGACCTCTGCAAGAAAGGGAAACATTCTGATCTATGCTTCAAGAAGAACATGTTTTTTAACCTTTCAGAGAAATTGTGCCATCAAGGAAAGGGAATTAAAACAAGATTAGTTAAGAATCCTACTTTTTCTGGGGCTCCTGGGTGGTGCAGTTGGTTAAGCATCCAACTCGTGGTTTCAGCTCAGGTCCTGATCTCAGGGCTGTGAGATCGAACCCTGTGTGGGACTCTGCGCTCAGCATGGAGTCTGCTTGAGATTATTTCTCCCTCTGCCCCTGCCGCTTGTGCTCGTACTCACTCTCTCTCTCTCTCTCTCTAAAATAAATAAATAAATTTCTAAAAAAAGAATCCTACTTTTTCTTTCTTGAGTTTTTTACAGTGGTTGAGTGAAAGGCAACTTGAGTGCAGGGTTCTTCCCTAAAGCCCAGGATAGATTCAGAAAATCCAACTGCCACGCAGTGTTTCTGATTAAAAATCAGTAATGGGGCAGCCTGGTTCTCATGTAGCATGTGTGGGAAGCAAGGGGAGTGCCGTCTCAGCCTTACACCCGTTGCCAGATCGTGTGGCATGAGGTGTATGGCAGCGTCACCACTGGCTGACACCACCCCCTGACTCCTGTTTACCTGGGGCTTCTCCTTTCACACTATCCAGACCGGGGAGGGAGATCTGTGTTGCTTTTGCAGCATGAGATACTCTTCCTCTCAAATCTTTTAGGACTTTAAACCTTCTGACATCAGCACAAGATGGATTCTTGGTACTAAAATGAGAACTGTGGGGTGCCTGGGTGGCTCAGTTGGTGAAGCGTCTGCCTTCAGCTCAGGTCATGATCCCAGAGTCCTGGGATCGAGCCCCGCATCGGGCTCCCTGCTCGGCAGGGAGCCTGCTTCTCCCTCTGCCTGCCGCTCCCCCTGCTTGTGCTCTCTCTCTCTGACAAATAAATAAAATCTTAAAAAGGATACAAACATAATGATTCAAAGGGGAATATGCACCCCAGTGTTTATAGCAGCAATGTCCACAGTAGCCAAACTGTGGAAAGAGCCCAGATGTCCATTGACAGATGAATGGATAAAGAAGATGTGGTGTATATGATATATATAATGGAATATTACTCCGCCATCAAAAAGAATGAAATCTTGCCATTTGCAACAACGTGGATGGAACTAACAGTATTATGCTAAGCAAAATAAATCAGTCAGAAAAAGACAAATATATGATTTCACTCATATGTGGAATTTAAGAAACAAAACAGATGAACATAGGGGAAGGGAAGGAAAAATAAAATAAGATGAAGACACAGAGAAACCATATGAGACTCTTAACTCCAGGAAACAAACTGAGGGTTGCTGGAAGGGAGGTGGGTGGGGGGATGGGATAACTGGGTAATGGGCATTAAGGAGGGCACTTGTAATGAGCACTGGGCATTATATGCAACTGATAAATCACTAAATTCTATCCCTGAAACTAGTAATACAGTATATGTTAACTAAATCGAATTCAAATGAAAAAATTTTTTAATTATATGGAAGAAATGAAAATATATCTATGCCAAAATTCAGCTGTAAGGTATTCATCTGAAGGAGCACCTGGGTGGCTCAGTCATTAAGCATCTGCCTTCAGCTCAGGTCATGGTCCCAGGGTCCTGGGATCGAGCCCCGCATCGGGCTCCCTGCTCAGCAAGAAGCCTGCTTCTCCCTCTCCCACTCCCCTGCTTCTGTTCCCTCTCTCGCTGTGTCTCTCTCTGTCAAATAAATAAATAAATAAAATCTTTAAAAAAAAAAAGTTATTCATCTGAATATGGTTTTCAATTTTTTTTTTTAAAGAATTTAAATGTATAATAACAGGACATTGAGTAAAGCAGTATATCCTATCTAGGTCAGATTTACAGTGAAGATAATGAAAGTGAAGCTTTAGGACCCTCAAATAATGACTATATGAATAATTTTATAGTCTCTTCTTTAAATGGGGCTCTCCAAATTGTATGCTTTAAGCTCCTCCAAACCCAGATCTCCTCTGGATGTATTCATATAGTTATAAAAATAAACTTGTGTTCAATAAAACCAACAATTACCCCCCCAATGGCCAAATGATTTGAATGGGTATTTCATCACAGAAGAGATACTGATGGTCAAGGAAATGCAAAATACAACCCTAATAAGATACCACTTCTCAGAGAGGAGCAAGATGGGGGAGGAGTAGGAGACCTGGATTTCGTCTGGTCCCAGGAATTCAGCTGGATTCAATGGATCAAACCATTCTGAACACCTACAAACTCAACAGGAGATCGAAGAAAAGAATAGCAGCAACTCTCTGAACAGAAAAGTGACCACTTTCTGGAAGGTAGGACGTGCGGAGAAATGAATCCGAGGTGATATTCGGGAGATAGACTGTGGGAGGGAGGGGGCCTCCGTAGGCCGCTTCTGGCAAGTGATAGTACCGCGGAGCACAGAATCGGAACTTTTAGAAGTCTGCTCCGCTGAGGGACGTCACTCTGGTGGCTAAGTGGGGGGTGGAACCCTCGTGGGACAGTGTGGTCTCAGGACCCCTGGGGTCACAGAAAGACCGGGGGTGCCTGAGTGCGGCAGAGCTCCCAGGTATCGGAGCGGGGAAGCTGGCTGCAGAGACGGAGCCCAGGCGTGGGCTCTCAGCTCAGGGTTGCCATAAACCGTGATCCGCGGCACAGTCGGGCCACTGCTCCTCCAGCAGGGACCCAACAAGCGGCAGATCCGGGGAGACTCCCCTTCCTCCCCCGGGAGGAGCGGCGTGGGAGCGCACTGCAGGGATCTGCTGGGTTTGGAGACTCCACCCGGGGTCGGGTGCCAGAGATAGAAACGCGCCGTCACAGGCCGGGTGAGCACAGAGTGCGGCCGGAGACTGGGGAGACGGGAGTGACTGACGGCTTTTCTCTGGGGGCGCTCTGAGGAGTGGGGCCCCGAGTTCTCGGCTTCTCCGGGGCGGAGATTGGGAGGCCGCCATTTTCACTCTCGGCCTCCAAAGCTGTACGGAAAGCTTGCAGGGAACAAAAGCTCCGGAGAGCAAACCCGAGCAGATTACTTAGCCCAGACCGGGCAAGGGCGGGGCAATTCCGCCTCCGGCAAAGATATTTGGGAACCACGGCAACAGGCCCCTCCCCCAGAAGATCAGCGAGAACAGCCAGCCAAGACCAAGTTTACCGATCAATGAGAATGGCAGAACTCCAGCGCTAGGGGAATACTGCACATAGAATTCATGGCTTTTTCCCCATGATTCTTTAGTCTTTCAAAGCTAATTTTTAAAATTTTCTTAATTTTTTTCTATTTTTTTAGTTGAGTTTTTCTTCTTCCCTTTTTCAACCAACATCTTATCAATTCCTTTTTAAAAATCTTTTTTAATTTTCATTTTTACAGTCATATTTTATTCCTTCATTGTATTTAACCTTATTTTTTGTATATATATATAAGTTTTTCTTTCTTTAAAATTTTGGGATACAGTTTCTTCTAACAGACCAAAATATACCCTAAATCTAGTGTATGATGTTTCCCAGTCTCCCGCCTGATAACATTCTGTTTTTTTTTAATTTTTTGCATTCTTTTTTCATCCAACATCTTATCAATTCCTTTTTTAAAATCTTTTATAATTTTCATCTTTACAGTCATATTCCATCCCTTCATTGTATTTACCCTCATTTTTGTATATATATATAAGTTTTTCTTTCTTTAAAGTTTTGGGAGGCAATTTCTTCTAACAGACCAAAATACACCCAAAATCTAGTATGTGGCTCTGTTCTATTCACCAGGCTGATCATATTCTTTTTTTTTTTTATTTTGCTTTCTATTCCCCCCAGTTTCAGGTCTCTTCTGATTTGGTTACTGTATATTTTTCCAGGGTCATTGTAACGCTTCTAGCATTTTGTTCTCTCATGCATCTATTCTCCTCTGGACAAAATGACAAGACGGAAAAACTCACCTCAAAAAAAAGAACAAGAGGCAGTACCTACTGCCAGGGACCTAATCAGTACGGACATTAATAAGATGTTGGAACTAGAGTTCAGAATGATGATTACAAAGATATTAGCTGGGCTTGAAAAAAGCATAGAAGATACTAGAGAATCCCTTTCTGGAGAAATAAAAGAACTAAAATCTAACCAAGTTGAAATCAAAAAGACTATTAATGAGGTGCAATAAAAAATGGAGGCTCTAACTACTAGGATAAATGAGGCAGAAGAATTACTTATATAGAAGACCAAATGATGGAGAATAAATAAGCTGAGAAAAATAGAAATAACTACTGGATCACAAGGGGCGAATTCAAGAGATAAGTGCTACCATAAAGTGAAACAACATTAGAATAATTGGGATCCCAGAAGAAGAAGAAAGAGAGAGAGGGGCAGAAGGTATATTGGAGCAAATTATAGCAGAGAACTTCCTTAATTTGGGAAAGGAAATAGGCATCAAAATCCAGGAGGCACAGAGAATCCCCCTCAACATCAATAAAAATAGGTCAACACCCTGACATCTAATAGTAAAACTCACAAGTCTCAGATACAAAGAGAAAATCCTGAAAGCAGTTCGGAACAAGAGATTTGTAACCTACAATGGTAGAAACATTAGATTGGCAGCAGACCTATCCACAGAGATCTGGCAGGCCAGAAAGGACTGGCATGATACATTCAGAGCACCAAACAAGAAAAATATGCAGCCAAGAATACTATATCCAGTTAGGCTGTCGTTGAAAATAGAAGGAGAGATAAAATGCTTCTAGGACAAATAAAAATTAAAGAATTTGCAAACACCAGACCAGCCCTACAAGAAATATTGAAAGGGGTCCTTTAAGCAAAGAAAGGGCCTAAAAGTAACATAGACCAGAAAGGAACACAGACAATATACAGTAACAGTCACCTTACAGGCAATACAATGGCACTAAATTCATATCTTTCAATAGTTACCCTGAATGTAAATGGGCTAAATGCCCCAATCAAAAGACACAGGGTATCAGATTGGATAAAAAAAACAAGACCCATTGATATACTATCTGCAAGAGACTCATTTTAGACCCAAAGACACCTACAGATTGAAAATAAGGGGGTGGAAAACCATTTACCATGCAAATGGACATCAAAAGAAAGCTGGGGTGGCAATCCTTATATCAGACAAATTAGATTTTAAACAAAAGACTATAATAAAAGATGAGGAAGGATACCACATCATACTTAAAGGGTCTATCCAACAAGAATTGTAACAATTGTAAATATCTATGCCCCTAACATAGGAGCAGCCAATTATACAAGCCAATTAATAACAAAATCAAAGAAACACATTGACAATAATGCAGTAATAGTAGGGGACTTTAACACCCCCCTCACTGAAATGGACAGATCATCTAAGCAGAAGATCAACAAGGAAATAAAGGCTGTAAATGACACACTGGACCAGATGGGCTTCACAGATATAGTCAGAACATTCCATCACAAAGCAACGGAATACACATTCTTCTCGAGTGCCCATGGAACATTCTCCAGAATAGATCACATCCTAGGTTACAAATCAGGTCTCAACTGGTACCAAAAGATTGGGATCATTCCCTGCATATTTTCAGACCACAATGCTTTGAAAGTAGAACTCAATCACAAGAGGAAAGTCGGAAAGAACTCAAATATATGGAGGCTAAAGAGCATCCTACTAAAGAATGAATGGGTCAACCAGGAAATTAAAGAAGAATTAAAAAAATTCTTGGAAACAAATGAAAATGAAAACACAACTGTTCAAAATCTTTGGGATGCAGCAAAGGCGGTCCTAAGAGGAAAGTATATAGCAATACAAACCTTTCTCAAGAAACAAGAAAGGTCTCAAATACACAACCTAACCCTACACCTAAAGGAGCTGGAGAAAGAACAGCAAATAAAGCCTAAACCCAGCAGGAGAAGAGAAATAATAAAGATCAGAGCAGAAATCAATGAAATAGAAACCAAAAGAACAGTAGAACAGATCAACAAAACTAGGAGCTGGTTCTCTGAAAGAATTAAGATTGATAAACCCCTGGCCAGACTTATCAAAAAGAAAAGAAAAATGACCCAAATAAATAAAATCATGAATGAAAGAGGAGAGATCACAACCAACACCAAAGAAATACAAACAATTATAAGAACATAGTAGGAGCAACTATATGCCAGCAAATTAGACAATCTGGAAGAAATGGATGCATTCCAAGAGACCTATAAACTACCAAAACTGAACCAGGAAGAAATGGAAAACCTGAACAGACCCATAACCAGTAAGGAAATTGAAGCAGTAATCAAAAAAATCTCCCAACAAACAAGATGGCTTCCCAGGGGAATTCTACCAAACATTTAAGGAAGAATTAATACCTATTCTTCTGAAACTGTTCCAAAAAATACAAATGGAAGGAAAACTTCCAAACTCATTTTATGAGGCCAGCATTACCTTCATCCCAAAACCAGACAAAGACCCCATCAAAAAGGAGAACTACAGACCAATATCCCTGAAGAACAAGGATGCAAAAATTCTTACCAAAATACTAGCCAATAGGATCCAACAGTACATTAAAAGGATTATTCACCATGACCAAGTGGGATTTATTCCTGGGCTGCAAGGTTGGTTCAACATCCACAAATCAATCAATGTGATACAATACATTAATAAAAGAAAGAACAAGAACCATATGATCCTCTCAATAGATGCAGAAAAAGCATTTGACAAAGTACAGCATCCTTTCTTGATTAAAACCCTTCACAGTGTAGGGATAGAGGGCACATAGCTCAATATCGTAAAAGCCATCTATGAAAAACCCACAGCGAATATCATTCTCAATGGGGAAAAGCTGAGAGCTTTTCCCCTAAGGTCAGGAACACGGCAAGGATGTCCACTATCACCACTGCTATTCAACATAGTACTAGAAGTCCTAGCCTTGGCAATCAGACAACAAAAAGAAATAAAAGGCATCCGAATCAGCAAAGAAGAAGTGAAACTCTCACTTTTTGCAGACTATATGATACTTTATGTGGAAAACCCAAAAGACTCCATCCCAAAACTGCTAGAACTCATACAGGAATTCAGTAAAGTGGCAGGATATAAAATGCACAGAAGTCAGTGGCATTCCTATACACCAACAACAAGACAGAAGAAAGAGAAATGAAGGAGTCGATCCCATTTACAATTGCACCCAAAACCATAGATACCTAGGAATAAATCTAACCAAAGAGGCAAAGGATCTGTACTCAGAAAACTATAAAATACTCATGAAAGAAATTGAGGAAGACACAAAGAAATGGAAAAACGTTCCATGCTCATGGATTGGAAGAACAAATATTGTGAAAATGTCTACGCTACCTAGAGCAATCTACATATTTAATGCAATCCCTATCAAAATAGCACCAACTTTTTTTAAAAAAATGGAACAAATAATCCTAAAATTTGAATGGAACCAGAAAAGACCCCGAATAGCCAGAGGAATGTTGAAAAAGAAAAGCAAAGCTGGTGGCATCACAATTCCGGACTTCAAGCTCTACTACAAAGCTGTCATCATCAAGACAGTATGGTACTGGCACAAAAACAGACACATAGACCAGTGGAACAGAATAGAGAGCCCAGAAATGGACCCTCAACTCTGTGGTCAACTAACTAATCTTCAACAAAGCAGGAAAGAATGTCCAATGGAAAAAAGACAGTCTCTTCAACAAATGGTGTTGGGAAAATTGGACAGCCACATGCAGAAGAATGAAACTGGACCATTTCCTTACACCACACACAAAAATAGACTCAAAATGGATAAAAGACCTAAATGTGAGATAGGAATCCATCAAAATCCTTGAGGAGAACACAGGCAGCAACCTCTTCGACCTCAGCCGCAGCAGCTTCTTCCTGGAAACAACACCAAAGGCAAGGGAAGCAAGGGCAAAAATGAACTATTGGGACTTCATCAAGATAAAAAGCTTTTGCACAGCAAAGGAAACAGTCAACAAAACCGAAAGACAACCAACAGAATGGGAGAAGTTATTTGCAAATGATATATCAAATAAAGGGCTAGTATCCAAAATCTATAAAGAATTTATCAAACTCAACACCCAAAGAACAAATAATCCAATCAAGAAATGGGCAGAAGACATGAACAGACATTTCTGCAAAAGAAGACATCCAAATGGCCAACAGACACATGAAAAAGTGCTCCACATTGCTCGGCATCAGGGAAATCCAAATCAAAACCTCAATGAGATACCACCTCACACCAGTCAGAATGGCTAAAATTAACAAGTCAGGAAACGACAGATGTTGACAGGGATGCGGAGAAAGGGGAACCCTCCTACACTGTTGGTGGGAATGCAAGCTGGTGCAGCCACTCTGGAAAACAGTATGGAGGTTCTTCAAAAAGTTGAAAATAGAGCTACCCTACGACCTAGCAATTGCACTACTTGGTATTTACCCCAAAGATACAAATGTAGTGAACTGAAGGGGCACCTGCACCCCAACGTTTATAGCAGCATTGTCCACAGTAGCCAAACTGTGGAAAGAGCCAAGATGTCCATCAACAGATGATTGGATAAAAAAAAATGTGGTGCACACACACACACACACACACAATGGAATATTATGCAGCCATCAAAAAATGAAATATTGCCATTTGCAATGATGTGGATGGAACTAGAGCATATTATGCTAAGCAAAATAAGTCAGTCAGAGAAAGACAAGTATCATATGATCTCACTGATTTGAGGAATATGAGAAATAAGACAGAGAATCATAGGGGAAGGGAGGGAAAAATGAAACAAGATGAAACCAGAGAGGGAGACTCTTAATCTCGGGAAACAAACTGAGGGTTGCTGGAGTGGTTGGGGGTGGGAGGGATGGGGTGGCTGGGTGATGGACATTTGGGCGGGTATGTGCTACGGTGAGCGCTGTGAATTGTGTAAGACTGATGAATCACAGACCTGTATCCCTGAAACAAATAATACATTATGTGTTTAAAAAAAAAAAAAGTCACCACTTCTCACCTACTAGAATGGCTAAAAATTTTTTTAATACTGGTGAGGATGCAGGGCAGTTAGAGCTCTCCTACATTATTGATGGGAATGCAAAATGGTAGCACTACTTTGTAAAACAATTTGGCAACTTCTTATACAATTAAACATATACTTACCATATGACTCATGGGGCGCCTGGGTGGCTCAGTCGTTAAGCGTCTGCCTTCGGCTCAGGTCATGATCCCAGGTTCCTGGGATCGAGCCCCGCATCAGGCTCCCCGCTCCGCGGGAAGCCTGCTTCTCCCTCTCACACTCCCCTTGCTTGTGTTCCCTCTCTCGCTGCCTCTCTCTCTGTCAAATAAATAAATAAAATACTTTAAAATAAAAAAAAAAAACCATATGACTCAGTAATCTCACTCCTCGGAATTTATCTAAGATGAATGAAGATGTGGGTTCACAAAAAGACCTGTAGGAGAATGTTTATAGAAGCTTTATGAATGATCACCAAGAACTAGAAACAACTCAAATGTCCATCAACTGGTGAATGGATAAATAATCTGTCCTACACCCACACAGTGGAATACTACTCAACAATAAATAGAAACTTGTGATGCATTCAACAGCATAAATGAATCTCAAAGGCCTTATTGTAAGTGAAAGAAGTCACATACATAAAAGGCTACATACTGTATGATTCCATTCCAGATGACATTCTGGAAAATATCAAACTATAGCAATAGAAATCAGATCTGTAGTTGTCAGGGACTGGGGTTGGGAAAGGAAACTTCGGGATGACAGAAATGTTCTGTATCTTGGTTTTGTGGGGCTTACATGACTGTATATGGTTTTCAAAATCATCAAACTAAGCACTTAAAAAGGGTAAGTTCTACTGTATGTAAATTATACCTCAATAAATCTGACCTAAAAAATTGAAGTTGTCGGAAAATATTTAATGATATGAAATGGTGATCACGTAATATTAATAAGCAAAGAAAGCAGATTATAAAATAAGCTATATAAATCAAACATTTTATGCATAGAGAGATAAAACATAATACATTGAACAGAAGAACATGTACCAACATTTCAGCTAGTTATTTTTGAGGCATTGATCAGTGGGTGAATTTTAATTTTATATTTTTGGTCACATATATTTTCTAAATTTCCTTTTTTCTAAATTTCCTTTGATAAGTACATATCTCATGTAAAAGTGGATTTGTTGATAGTGATAAGTTGAAGGTTTTAAGAAAAATATTAGGAGGGGGCATTCAGACACAGATTCTAGCCTATTCTGACAGGCTTTGCTATTTAGGGAGAAAGTTATCAGAAAAGACCTCAGTTCAAGGATAGAATTTTTTGTTTTGTTTTGCTTTTTCTTTTAAGGTGAGTCTTTTCCTGCCATGGAAGAGTCAGAACAAGACAAGATACCTGTGCCATCAAGCACTGACATGATTCTCCCGGAGAGACACAGTCATGGAACAGTGTTGGGAGCAAGACCTGATTACGCTCAAAAGCCTTGATGACTCACCTCTCTCTGAATAAAGCCACCCTAATTTTTCATTCAGTCTTTTTCCCTGGTACCCATCTGCACATACTCTGTGCCCTAGCAAAGGGCTTACTCACCATTCCCAACCACAGCCTGAACTTTCCTGATCCATGCCTCTTTTCTGTTCCTTCTGTCTAGAATGCTTATCCCTTTCTTCCCTCCAGTGGAAAGCAATAGTTAATTGCCTGCATGCTACAACAGGCCTGTTCCTCATTGACACTTTCCCCTAGGTATACTGTCTTGTCAGTTGTCTGTGACTCCTGTCTCCCTCATTGATCTTAACTCCTCAGGCTCTATATCTTCCATAGCATGGAACACAGTACAATCAATCAATCAATCAATCAATAAACTTGAGAGAGGGAGAGATCATGAGCAGGGGGGCAGGAATAGAGGGAGAAGCAGAGTCCCCACTGACCGCTGAGAAGGGAGCCGGATGCAGGACTCCACCCCAGGACCCTGGGATCATGACCTGAGCCAAGGCAGACACTTAACCAACTGAGCCACCCCAGTGCCTTATAAATGTTTGCTAAATGCTGTTGAAGATGGCAACAGATTGAGGGTGCCAAATTTTAGTCCATCCATAAATTGGAATACTTGTATAGTGGATTGATTACTAAGATCAGTCCCAGATTTGAACCAATTATAGGGGAAAAAACCACATTGGGGGCCCATATTAGTGCATAAGTCCTTACACCTTGAATCTAATAAGTGATATGACCAGAAATGGTCCTCTCACACAAAACTGAAGTATGAATATAACAAAGTTAACAAAAATTGTTATATAAATAAAACAAAATTAGGATTTATGAAACAATGTGTGTAGTCAATTTCTTTTTCTTTTTTTAAGCAAACAGATCTTTTAGATCTTTATTTTCAGGGACAACTACCAGCTTATTTTTATGATTGAGTCATGTCCACATGCTCTGTGAGAAAGGGTCCAGCTGGACATTGTTTTTATAGGAATGGGTGCTATGGATCATGAATTGGTCAATTGGGTTGTTCATTTCTTAACTATAAAAGTATAATTATGACAAAATGCAGTTAATAGAAATATGCCAACCATATCTATACTTCTTATAACTGAGTGAGTGACCTGGAAGTCACTGAATTCATATTCTACAGTGAAATATTTTAAAGGTTCATGTAAACTATTCTTGTTCATACAGCTAGTCAGCCTTCCCCTATCTTTTGGACATTTTGGGGTTCTACTACCTGGGTCATTCTGGAAATGTAGAAGTTGCCATGAATGTGTTACAGTTAGCTAGAAGCAGAAGACTCTCAGGAAAGTGAAACAAGGAAGACCCAACTAGCTTTAGGATAAAACCAGTGGCTCTGCCCATGGTGGGTAGGAGTCCTACTAAGGGCACAAAGCCTGTTCAGACCACAGGTGTTGTAAAGGTTTCTTAGCTATATGAGTCAGAGTATTTAGAGATTTGGGGGATCACCAGCCTGAAGGTGGTGATTGAAGTCATAAGAGTAGATATGATCATCAAGGGTAAATGAGTAGAGAGAGAGAAAGAGGAACAGGATGTTCAAGTGATAGTAGGGGAAAGAAGACAGCATTGGAAAAGGCCAGAGAAAACTTGTCAGAGATCAAAGAAAAACCAAGGGACATGTCATATCATTTGTGGTGAACAGTCCCAAATGTCAAAGAGAAGATGAGGCAGATTGAAGATGGCCACGAATTATTCATGATGCTCCTTCTACCAAGAAGTGGGGTTCTATGTCCCCTCCACTTCAGTCCAGGTGGGTTTTGTGACTGTTTTCCCATTAGAGTACAGTGGAAGTGAGCGGAAGTGGTGCTGTGCCCATTTTCTGGCCTTGGTTTTAAGAGACCAGCAGCTTCCAATTCCTGTCCCTTGCAGTGCTCCATCAGGGGGAAGACAACTAATGAAGGATAGTTGGGAGAAAGGTAGGCAGGGAAAAGGGGCCCTGCTCAAAGAGGAAATCACCCTTGAAAGGATTTTACACCACCGTGGAAGGAGCCCCCTGACCCTTTCCCATATGGTAGGTAGATGACAAAAACCTGATTGGATGACAGGCACATGGAGAGTTAATCATATTAAAACAGCCCACCAACAAGCCCATAAAAACCCCTAGACTTAGTAACTCTGGTGGCAACCCTCTCGGGTCCCCTCCCTCTTCAGGAGCTTTGTTCTTTGCTTTGCTGCCCACCACCCTTCATCTGGTCTACCTCTTCATTCTTTGAAGTGGCATGACCAAGAACCGCGGGCACCAAAGGAAAAGAAATCCTGCAACACAACCAACATGCAAGCGGTCTGACTTCCCTGGAATCACTACACTCTGAGAAAACCCAAGCCAGCCGGAGAGAGAAATGGTGAGCCAGCCTCGGCTGCTCCAGCCAGCCCAGCCCGGGCCACAGCTGCTTTCTCCCTGCACCTGCATGAGAGACCTCGGGTGAGGACCAATCAGCTGAACTCAGTCAACTTGCAAAACTGTGAAAGATCATGATTTTTAAATTATTTTTTTTAAGATTTGTTTATTTATTTGGGAGAGAGAGAGCACATGGAGGGAGAGGGAGAGGGAGAAGCAGACTCCCCGCTGAGCAGGGAGCCCCATGCAGGACTTGATCCCAGGACTCTGGGATCATGAACTGAGCTAAAGGCAGATGCTTAACCAACTGAGCCACCCAGGTGCCCCAATTTTTAAATTATTTTAAATAATGGGGTATTCTGATGGTTAATTATACAGTAGTTCATTTCAACTCCATCTGGGTGTACTGCAAGTCAATTCCTACACGATCCATCCAGAGGTAGCACAGATCCCACAGGTTGAGGGCAAAGTCCCCCACAAGACGGCCCTCACTTCAGATGCTGGCTGCAAATCTTAAGAGGTCCCCAGGCCACGCTCACTTCTGACTAACTGAATACAAATTCACAGGTTCTCACGACCCCCTCAGGTCCAATAATTTACTAGAGTAACTCACAGCACTCAGGAAAGTACTCTACTTATTATTACAGTTTTATTATAATGGATACACATAGGACAAGGTCTGGGAGGGTCCCAAATGCACAGCTTCTATGCCCTGGCCCCAAGGGATGAGGGCCCATTGCCCTCCTGGTACATCAATATGTCCACCAACCAGTAAACTCCTTCAAACCTCTGTCCAGAGGTTTTATTGGGGTTTCATTACATAGGCACGATTGATTAAATCATTGGCCACGTGCCTGAACTCAATCTCTAGCCCTCCTCCCTAGAGGCAGCTGAATGTCCTAACCCTCTAATCCTGTGGTTGCTCTCTCTGGTGACAAGCCCCCATCCAGAAGCTTTCTAGGACGCCCACCATGACTCATTTCATTAGCAGAACAAAGACACTCCTGTCACACTGGAAATTCCAAGGATTTGTGAAGCCCTATGCCTGGAACCTGAGACAAGACCCACATTTGTTATTATACCACGCACAGCCATAGATCACTAGAGCTGAAGTCAAGTAAATTAAGAACTGAAACATATCCACTGGATTTTGCAATGTCTACCCACATTAAACAGAATTATGGGCTAAAAGGATGGAGCCGATAGAGAGTCAAGACCTATCCTTTCGTTACCTGCAGCCCAAACCGTCCTAACACGATTCAGTGATGAAGCCTGTATGTATAACCAAATCATACACATGTGTGTATATATAAACCAAGAATACTTTAGAAGCTACATAATGGGAAAACACAGGGATACAACAAAAAATTGCCGGGACAGACAAAGAGTATTTACATTTTATCTTGAAGTATCAGTAGGATTTCATCAGATAGAGAGGTCAGGGAAGCATGATGCAGATAATCTGGGAGTGCAAAAATACTGAGTGGTTATAGAAGATGGAATATTCTGGAATCAGTGAGAAGTTTGGTGTTGCTGAAGCATTGTCCAGAAGCAAGGGAGTCAGAGATGGGAAGCTGAGGATGGGGGAGGAGTGACCAATAGCAGAAGCTTGTAAATGCAGTTTAAGACCTGATTCTGATAGGTTTAGTGGACCATGATAAGGGATTTAGACTCTCACATAGGTAATATGTGGCAGTCATAGACTTTTTGTTTTGTGATAAAATGTACCTACCATAAAATTTCCCATTTTAACCTGGTGTCAGATTTTAAACATAGGAGTCACATACTCAAATCTGGTAAGCTATTAAATGGATCTCAAGATAATAATATTATTAAAACAAATAATAATATAGTATAATTTCTTAATAAAACTACTGAAGGAAAACTTAAAATGGGGGCACCTGGGTGGCTCAGTCGTTAAGCGTCTGCCTTCAGCTCAGGTCATGATCCCAGGGTCATAGGATCGAGCCCCGCGTCGGGCTCCCTGTTCCACAGGAAGCCTGCTTCTTCCTCTCCCACTCCCCCTGCTTGTGTTTCCTCTCTCACTGTCTCTCTCTCTGTCAAAAAATAAATAAAATCTTTAAAAAAAAAAAAACTTAAAATGAACAGCTCAGAGGTGTGTGGTAGACGTGGGGAGGTATATTGCCAAGAGCCCTTCAAGGAAGGATGTGCTGCCCAGCTGTGGGTTGTAGAATCATCAGAAGGCCTCCAGCTGGCAGCCACTTTGGGGCTGGTCTCAGCTGCAGAGAGCCACCCTGCCTGAGGACATGCACTTCCTGGTTATAGTATTCTCCAGAGAAACACAACCAATAGGAGAGATATATATCCCTCTTTTTTGTTCTGATGGAATGATGCCCACTCACACTGAGGAGGGCAGTGCGCTTCCCTCACTCTACCAATTCAAATACTAATCTCATCCAGAAACACTCCCACAGATACACCCAGAAATAATATTTAAACAAACACCTGGGCACTCCATGTCCCAGTCAAGTTAACACAAAATTATCCATCACACCAGAGCCAGCTTCTTCCTGTGCCTGGGTGAGGCAGAGATGCAAGGCCCCGCCATCCACCTGAAGGGCACCCCTCACGGAGGTTTGTTCCAGGGCTCCTGCAGGACCATGGAGGCCCGCATTCCAGCACAGCCTCTCCATCTGCCTAATCCTGCTTCTCCCTTTCCTTTCATGAGTGTTGATCCCTAGTAAATATCTTGTACCCCAAAAGGGGTCTCTGTGTCTTCCCCCAAAGACATATCTTCTCCATGTCTGCCTGACCTGTGACAGTAGGGCACCAGGGAAAGCACATAAATTTTTCTTTAAAGATTTTATTTATTTATTTGACAGAGAGAGAGCATAAAAGGGGGGAGGGGCAGAGGGAGAGAGAAGCAGACTCCCCACTGAGCAGGGAACCCGATGCGGGGCTCGATCCCAGGACCCTGGGATCATGACCTGAGCCAAAGGCAGACACTTAACCGACTGAGCCATCCAGGCGTCCCTGAAAGCACATGAATTTTGACCACAGACCCACCTGGGTTCAAAGCACAGTTCTCCCCTTTCTGTGTGATCTTGGAAAGGTAATTCAACCTCAGTGTTCTCATCTGGAAAATATGGATAAAACCTACCCACCTTGCAGGGTTGTCATACAGATTAGAAATATAACATATGTGACATCTCTGGTACATGGAAGGAACTCAGTAAATGGAGCTCATGTTGTTTAGCAGAAGACATCATTGGGTGTCTGTCCAGGACATGTAGAGATTTCTCTGGCAGCCATTCCTCCCTTCAGAGGGCAAGCCTGGTAAGATCTTCCTGAGATAATCCCCCAGCAGGATCTGATGCCCAGGAACAAGGCTGGTGCCTGCAAACAATAAGATGTTAGCAGGGATGGTGCATCAGAATCCAAGGATCCCATGTTAAGTTCTCCAAATAGTTTTTAAAATCCCTCTCACTGGACTAGATGTGAGAGAGGAGCATCCCACCCCTCCC
This sequence comes from Halichoerus grypus, assembly GCF_964656455.1. NCBI lineage: Eukaryota > Metazoa > Chordata > Mammalia > Carnivora > Phocidae > Halichoerus > Halichoerus grypus. The sequence continues at coordinate 69,648,460 of NC_135716.1, read as the reverse complement.
CCCCCAGCCCCCTCAGCCATGATGGGGAGAGAGGACAAGAACACCTGCATCTCTCTCCTGAACGGTGTGGAGGTGGATGATCAATTAGCAATGGTCAGGTCACCTTTGGACCAATCTCTTTGGCAAATCCTGCACTGTGGCACCTATGGTTAAATTATCAATCACTTAAGCTTCTTCAAAACCTCTCAAGTGCAAAAAATTATATTAAATTAAATTAAAAGATAAAAAATAAAGTGACTTTAAGGGTCTGTTTCACAATGGTTAACAAAGAAGACAAAAACAAAAAGATCCCTGTTTTCTTGGGTCTTGGAGTTTGTTGAGAGAGAGAAAACAGTAACACATATAAATATATCATCGTAAACAATGATGAGTACTATGAAGGAAAGGTTCACTGGATGGGTAGACTTGGGTGGCCCCCACGGAATCATGCCTCCTGGTATTTTTCCCGTGTGCCACCTCCCCTTCCATGTTGATACTGGTTTGGCCTCAACTAACTTTGACCATTGGAATATTACAGATTTGATTTGATTGATTGATTGATTGATTGATTTGTCAGAGAGAGAGAGCACACATGCACAAGCAGGGGGATCGGCAGGCAGAGGGAGAAGCAGGCTCCCCACTGAGCAAGGAGCCCAATGTGGTACTCGATCCCAGGACCCTGGGATCATGACCTGAGCCGAAGGCAGACACTTAACTGACTGACCACCCAGGTGTCCCAGACTACTGGGACATTACAAACACAGTGCAAGCAGAGGTTTGATGTGCACCTGCACAATGGGACTAGACCCCTTGGAATGCACTTTCTTAGAAGCCAGTTGCCATTCTATGAAGAAGTTCACTAGTAGCGCATGGTCCACGTGGGGGATATCCAAAGGCCCTGGCCAAACACCCCAGCTGAACTCCCGATCGGAGGCCAGCACGGTATGCCAGCTTCGTGACCGTTCAGCTATCTCAGCACCTCAGTCAAGACCACATGAAGCAGAAGAACCACCTGATCCCAAGAATCACAGGAAATAATACCGTTAGTATTTAAACCATTGAATTTCAGGGTAGTTGGTAACCCAGCAATTGATAACAAAAACACAAGCCTATGAAAACAAAAACAAAAGGTCCTATCTAGTCTGCAAAACTGGGAGGCCTTCCAGAAAAATTGATGCTTTACATGGACTCTGAAAGAGAACTAAGTGTTATCTGCCAGACAGAGGAACAGAATGTACAAAGACCTGTGTTTGAAAGGCAAGAAGATGCACTAGAATGAGGGGCATTATACATCTTTACCTAATTATGAAACATATAGAAAGGCAAACATATGTGTGCGTACATATTTTATTTATTTTATATAGCAATAGTATATTTAAGAAGGAAATGAAAGCCCAAAGCTAAAACTGATATGTCTATTCTTGCTTATTAATACAGATTTGCTATGACGAACCATCTGTGACATGAACACATTGTACAGGGACCATCTGTAATGTTCCTGATCTAATGGCTTCAATGATGGCTCATGCTCTCATTAGCAGATATTAGCGCCTCAAAAAACATTTGTTGGAAACAGCAAAGTGCTGATCCCTTCAGATACTATCAAGTGGCTATACAGTAAACTAATGCATGAAAGTACAGGAAGAAAGGAAACATGCATTGAGTCCCTTCTGTGGCCCAGGACATTTAAGACGCTTTGTATCCATTCTCTCATTAATCCACTCAGTAATCTATCAGGTAGCTATTATTCTATTTTTTCTTATTCAAGAAAATAAGGCTTTTAAAAACTCATTAACTTGCCCAAGATCATACAGCTGCAAAGAGGTAGAGCTAGGATTTGAACCCCAGGCCCTCCGCTTCTGAGATCTGTGATATTTAGAGTAGCTGTTGCTAGTTGCTTCCCTTGCCCCTGCTTACCCCCTCCTTCCAGATTCTTGTTCAGATATCCATATCCTCCTGGGGTGTTTTCCAACCCCACCAAGCAGTTCTGCAATGCTCAGCAGACATCAGCTGGGTGTCCTACCAATTTAACTCAATTCCGACACTATCTACTTGGAGATGCCATCAGATCTCACAGTTTGAGGACTCGGACTCACCAGACCGCCCCCACTTTAGACGCCAATTGCAAGACCCAGGCCACCTGTTATGGCTGACTGGCCAAGACCTGCTCCTCAGGTCTGATAACTTGCTAGAATGGCTCACAAGCTCGGGAAAACATTCACTTGCATTTACCAGTTTATTATAAAGGGATACTACATAGGAACACCTGGTTGAACGAGATGCACTCTCAGGGCGCCCCCGGCCCCTAGCACCTCCACGGGTTCACTAACACAGCAGCACATAGTATTTCTCCTTGTTCAAGGTTTTCATAGGGCTTAATTTGCAGCACCTCCTCCCTTCCTAGAGGTTGGTGGGTGGGCCTTGAAATCCGCCCCCTCTAATCACCCGGTTTTCCTGGTGACCAGCCCCACCTGAGGCCATGTAGGGACACCACCTTAAGTCACTTCATTAGTGATGTGGAGAACAAAGGCAAAAGAAATAGAGAAAAAATTAAATTTCCTTATAACTTACAGCCCATTAACAAGTACTTGGGACAGGCAGGGTGACCTTTCTCCAGGAACTCAACTGCCTCCAGGTTAATACTTTGCTAGAGGCAAAAGGCAACCTTAGCTTGACATTAGCCCGACCTCCAGGATCCCGTGTAAGGCTTCTTTAACATATAAAAATCCCTTTGGAAACTTCCTTTATCTCTACCCTGCCCTGCCAAGATATATGTTAACAATCGTCTTCCAAACATATGGCCCACTGATATACACCTGAAGGGTCTCCTGACTAAGGTTTTACTAGACAGTAGTAAATGACCCCTCAAGGTCCTGGAAACCTTGCCTCCAAAATTCCTTAGAGACTTATGCTATCGCTAACCCCCTCCCAACTTGAAAGTATATAATCAGTTTCTTCTCACAACCCCAGTGCAGCTCTTTATGCCCACGGGTCCCGTCCCCGTGCTTTAATAAAACCATCTTTTTTGCACCAAAGACATCTCAAGAATTCTCCCAACATTTCAATCAATTAGCATTATCTGGTGTGATAAAAGGAGCTCCTTATAAAAAACAAAAGACACTCCTATTGCTCAGGAAATTCCAAGGGTTTTAGGAGCTCTATGCCAGGAATCAGGGACAAAGACCAACTGTATGTTTCATTGTACTGCACCTCCTTATGAAGCCAGTGAAATTCAAGGGTGGGCCCCTTTGTCCGCAGCAGTATTTCTTTGCCCTGGCCACAACTGCTACTTCAGGCTGGCCAGTTCTTTACTCTGCAGGACTGTGCCATACATCTTAGCATGTTTTCCATCTTGGCTTCCATGGGAAATCATTCTAACAACTCAAAATATCCAACATACACCTGCATGTCAGTGCTCTGCTTGAGAATGGCTGTGTCATGGGGAGTCCTGTGCCTTCTGCCCGTGATGGTTCAGGAACTTTCCCAGGAGTTAGTAAGCCAAGCACGGAACGGAATTTCCCCACCACAGGGAACGGTCCAGGAACGGGAAAGCAATTTGGGCCCATGGGATGCAGGAGGAGGTTTGCTAGCAAGTTCTCGCAAAAGAGCCCACCCGGAGGAAACAGGTTGTTTGCCCTGGAACCTTTCATGTATGGTGGTGCACCCTGGAATTCCTCTTGGGGCTGCCAGCCAAATCCTGGAGGCAAGCGGAGCTGAAAAGCTCTTAGAAAGGCAACGAGGCTACAACTGATCACTCACTCATCTCTGGACTTTCTCAGTTGAGCGAACCAATAAATCACCTTGATTCCTGAAGCTAAGGAAGTTAAATAATAAATCCCAGATGTTGGGCTTTCTGTTGTTTACAGAGGTCAACATCCCACCTGATATATCTTCTTTAGGCTTTGAGACCCTACTCCTCTACCTAAAGCAGAGAACATGCCCCTGTAGGCTAGCCATAGCAAAGGGCCAGACAAAGGTGTAGATTTCAATTTGGAAACTTTCCTTTCTGGTTACTACTCCAGCATTCTTTCTGCATCAGCTTCCATGTCATTCCATCCTCAGTAGAAGCAGTGTTCCAGTTTCAGTCCAGGGTGGATTCCTCTGCTTGCCCTCTGGGTCCCCATGCTTCCTGCTTCCTCACACGTCTCTCTCCATCATGTATTTTCCCTCTCTCTTGACTGCCCGACCTCTCCCTTTCTACGGCTCTTTGTGCAAAGCACACACACACTCTATGCCCAGACCTCTTTCCTACTAACCCAGCCCTCCCTGAGACTAATGCACTTTTTATCCATGACACCCCCCTCTCAAGCCCTTCACAGCCAAGCCCCTTAAAAGTGATGTCTACATTTATTTCTCCACTGCCTCGTGTTTGCACTCCCCTCCCCCACTCATCCTGTTATCTGGATCCTGCTACTGTTATCTGATTTATGCCCCCAACTGCTCTCATGAAACCGCACTGTTCGCTGATGACCCCCTGAACAATAAACCCCATAAGCATTTTCATCTTTATAATGTCTAATCTTTCCACGAAGGGCATGAGTCAGTTTCTCCTACAAAAATTCTCTCTTCTGGGCACCTGGGCGGCTCAGGTGGTTAAGCAACTGCCTTCAGCTCAGGTCATGATCCTGGAGTCCCGGAATCGAGTCCCACATCGGGCTCCCCGCTCAGCAGGGAGTCTGCTTCTCCCTCTGACCCTCCCCCCTCTCATGCTCTCTCTCACTCTCTCTATCTCAAATAAATAAATAAAATCTTTAAAAAAAAAAATTCTCTCTTCTTTTGATGTCTGTACTACCATCCTTTGATACATAGTTTCCTAATGTGGGGTCTGTGAACCACATAGATATGGAAAAACTGCATCTTTATTTGTATTAACTCTAGCTGAAATGTAACTATCTTCAATTACGATTGTTGTCAACAAACCATGGTGGTATATTCGTAGCCCTTTCGGCTTTTCACCAATAGAAATACAGATATTTTCACTATACAGTAAAATTGGTGCAAACATCTTATCATATTATTTATGCTCATCCCAACTGCCAAACTATGGTCATTATTAGACCTCATGTTAGATCTCTTTAATTAATATATTAATAAAGAAGCTCATATATTACTCTAACACAAATTTGGGGAATATTTGGGTAATAATTCCAAAATAATTTAATTTTTTGTAATCCGCTGTATTTTATTTTGTACCTTTATTTTTTTAAGATTTATTTCTTTATTTTAGAGAGAGAGAGAAAGAGAGTGAGTAGGGGGAGGGGCAGAGAGAGAGGGATAGAGAGAGAGAAGCAGACTCCCCACTGAAAACAAAGCCCGACGCAGAGCTCAGTCTCACAATACTGAGATCATGACCTGAGCTGAAATCAAGAGTCAGATGCTCAGGGATGCCTGAGTGGCTCAGCCAGTTAAGCAGCTGCCTTCGGCTAAAGTCATGATCCCAGGGTCCTGGGATCGAGTCCCACACCAGCCTCCTTGCTACTCGGGGAGCCTGCTTCTCCCTCTCCCACTCCCCCTTCTTGTGCTTGCTCTCTGTCTCTCTCTCCCTGACAAATAAATAAAATCTTTAAAAAAAAAAAAAAGAGTCGGATGCTCAACCTATTGAGCCACCCAGGTGCCCCTATTTTGTACCTTTAAAATCATTATTTTGAGAAGGCATCCATGAGCTTTACCAAACTGCTAAATGGGGGTGATTACAAAAAAAAAAAGAAGAAGAAGAAGAAGAAGAGGAGGAGGAGGAGGAAAGAAAGAAAACACCGCATAATGTTTCCTGCCTAATTTTTAAAAATTTCTCTAACTGCTTCTCTATTCAATTTTGAAGCTCATGTTACAAAGCCACTGTCCCATTTTTTTTAGCTTCAAAACCATCTGTGACTGCCATCATAGTCCCTGGGTTTTACAGCAAGCATTCACCTCAGAACTTGGAAATACATTTGTACCTTGAGAATTAATGTTAAAATTCAGCGTATAATGATGATAATAACCTGAAAGCTTCCCCATCCTGGGCCCTGCACAGTAACCCTATGACTTCCCCACTTTGCAGATTAAGAAACTGAAGTGTAGACAGAATCAAAGACTTGGCTATGTCACGTGGTGGGTAATTAATGAGGTTGAGGCCTTAATATACTGCAAAATAAAGTTATGGGAGTGACCTAAAGATCCAGATTGGATCCCAGGGCCATGGCTTGATGGTAATTTGATTGAATTTGTTAAAGTGTCTGAAGTGACCATATATCAGAAGGAAGGTTGGTCAGCCTTTGAGGCTCAAAAAAGGAAGATCTTAGAGATAAAAATTGGCATTCTCTATTGAATACTACTTGGGGGAGTTTTTCACTCATTGAAGTGTTTCATACTTGGTCAGGCCATTGGGCCAGGGTTATAAATGCTATCAAAGGCCAAACAGATACATCATGCAGGTCAGGGAGAGACACAATCTGAGGATGAAATGAGAGATCGAATTAATTGATAAGCCAGATGTTCTTCCCTAGAAAGATGATCCCAAAAGTGAGATGGATGTCTCATGTCCTCTTAGCTTAAAGTTATTAAATATTTCCATACACTTTATTCATTGTCCAGAAGAAGCAAAAACTAGTTGCATGGATTTTACATATTCTTGTTTCTGGGACAGTGATTTCTCATTGCAATTTGACTTTCTGCATTTAAAAACCAGACCCATAAACTAGGTTAATGGGAGTCCATTCCTGAAAGATGGATTCACTCTTGATGTGCAGAAAAATCAGGCTTCTAATCCTGATTTACTATATATACCATCCTGTGAGTTCTCTTGGGAGACCCAATATATCCCTTCTTCGTGAGCAGAAAGCATCCATCACCTCCTTGTGGAGGACAAATACGTTTTTCTTAGGTGTTACGTGCTGATGACTTCTAAATTTGTGTGTGGAGGTCAGAACTCTCATTAGACCCATATATCCAGCTTCCAGCTCTGCCACTTACCAGCTGTCATGACAAGAGAAATTATTTAATCTCCTTAAGCCTCCATCTCTTTCTCTATAAAATAAAGATTTAAAAAACTATCAGATTTGTTGTGAAGATTAGGTTATTTGGCATGGTTTGTCACATATTTTCAATGGTATTAAGCTGATAGGGAATTTTTAACAATAATTGTCAGAGACTTGATAGATAAATAAGTAGATGATACAAATATATAATCTGCAATGGAGGAACTCCAAATATCTATCAAGCACTTGAGAAAACATTTGTCCCCAATGATAGTACCAGCTATTGGGTATTTCTCTCTCTGGCTCAGACCACTCCCCACAAGCTCCAGACTCAAATGTCCAGTTGCTCATTGGACATGTCCACTTGGATGCCTGTTGGCATTTCAATTCTGTATGCCCAAAACAGAAGTCTGATTCTCTCCCCTCTTTCCCACACACACCTGGTCTTCTACCTCAATTAATTATATTACCCTGTTCATCAGGAAAGATACCTAGGAACTGTGCTTGATTTTTCTCCTTCCCAGTCCTTCCAAATACACTGTGTCAGCAAGCTGGGGCTAGCTAAACTTGGACTTTTGGGTGGTACTTGGACCTACCCAGAAGCCAGAGAAGAGTGACCTGGTCAAGTTCCTCAGGGAGCCAGTATGGGCACCTGCCTTCTTTCTTTCCTCACAAAAATCAATCCCCTTCTGGAACTTCACCTCTCAAAGCTACACCAGCTGAGCAGAAGAGAGGGAAAAAAGAGCAAGTGTCTAGGGACACTGATCTGCCTAGACACCCACCTGGGTAACTTGGGGTGACCTGGGGTGACCACCTGGACGAAGCTCCACATTCCCTGGCTTCCATGGGCTGGGTTGTGGCTTTCTTCCTAACCCAAACACTCTTCTGCTCTCATTTACTCTCCTCTGGCCTTGGGGACAGCCTCCTTACACATCCTCCTCTCAGTGTCTGGTCCTCGGCCGGTTAGCAAATTTTCCTATGAGGTCAAAAAGAACATTCACAATCTCTGTGCTTCAGTATTTGTTTTTTAAAAAAGATTTTATTTATTTATCTGAGATAGAGAGGGAGAGCATGGGGTGGGGTGCAGCCGGAGAATGAGAAGCGGACTTCCTGCAGAGCAGGGAGCCTGATGCAGGGCTTGATCCCAGGACCCAGGGATTATGACTTGAGCTGAAGGCGGTTGTTTAACTGACTGAGCCACCCAAGGGTTTCTGTGCTTCAGGATTTGTAATGTGCAAGGTGTTCTCAAGTAGAGGGATCAGGGCAGGGCCCCTCTCTTCTGAGTCCAAGACAGGCACTGAGCCTCCTTATTACCTCTTTTCAAAATTTACTTCTTCCTTGTAATAAACAACTGGTGTGTTCCATAAGACCCTTTGTTACAATTTAATTCTCCATGACAGGATACTTTTTATTAATTTTATCACTCATCTTTATTACTTTTATTGTACAATCTGTTAATATTTTATGAATGCTTTGTTTTTAATAAATAAAAACCTCTAAGTTTCTAATAAATAAATTAGGAGTCTGTAATTTTGTATTAGTTTTAATCAAAACATTGCAGTTAAAATGGTGTATTAGAGCTGTGTCAAATTTTTGAATAAATTTTCATTTTATTTATGCTGGAATTTTTCTTCCAAGTCTTCGAAGAGACATATTCTGAGTTGAAAACCTTTGGGACACCTGGACTCTTGATCCCAGGGGTGTGAATTCAAGCCCGGCCTTGGGCTCCATGCTGGGTGTGGAGCCTACTTTAATTAATTAATTTTTTAAAAAAGCTTTATAAGAGGTACACCTTCCACTAACCCACGTATGTCCAGTGCTGGGCAGAACTCTGAGATGGCCCCCAAGCCCTCCACTCCATTCTATACACAAACCTTCTTCCAGTTGTTCATTCAAATACTAACTTAGATGAAGCAGTGAAGGGATTTTGCAGATGTAAGTAATGTCCCAAGTCAGTTGACTTCAAGATGGGACAATTATCCTGGGTGGGCCAGACCCAATCAGCTGAGTCCTTAAAAGGAACCGGCTCTTCCTGACAAAAATAGATTCAAAACATGAAGGACTAAAAATGAAAAGCAGGGGTGCTTGGGTGGCTCAGTCGGTTAAGCGTCTGCTTTCAGTTCGGGTCATGATCCCGGAGTCCTGGGATCGAACGCAGCATCAAGCACCCATCAAGCCCCGCATCAGGCTCCCTGCTCAGCAGGGAGTCTGCTTCTCCCTCTCCCTCTGCTCCTCCCCCCTACTCCATGCTCTTTCTCTCTCTCAAATAAATAAATAAATAATCTTTAAAAAGGAAAAAAAAATGAAAAGCAGATTCTCTATTGTTGGCTTTGAAGATGGAGTCAGCCTTGTGGCAAGAGATGCAGGCAGCCTCTTAGTTGTTAAGAGCGATGCCTGTATAATAGCCAGCAAGGAAATAGGGATGTCAGTCCTACAACAGCAAGAAACTTAATTCTGCCATACCATGTAAGCTTGGAAAAGGACCCCAGATGAGAATGCAACTAAGCTGACACCTTGATTTTAGCTTTATGAGACCTTGTGTAGGGAATGCATCCTCACCATGCTCAGACTTCTGCCCTGCAGAATTGTAACATAATTAATAGGTATATTTTTTGCCATTAAGATTCATTTGTTTGTTTGCTCAGTAATAGAAAACGAATCCAGTAGAACTTGCTTATATTGAGATATGATCTCTACACCATATGATGTGGTATGAATCAGCACAATAGGGATTGCAATATTCCTGAAAACCATTTCTACAACGGACAACTTGCAGTAATTCGGCTATACACACAAGTGATTGAGTAAATGTATCCTCTGAGGCCAAATGTGTCCCAATTCAACTCTCCCTCAATCAGTACCAAAAAATAATAATAATAATAATTGTAGATAATGTAGTACCCCCAACACAAAGGCAAATGTGATAAATAGGAAGTCTGAGTGGAAAGTGACAACCGAATTTACTGATTAAGGTTTAAATATCTTACTTTTGCTAATTTCACACCCCTCCCCAAAAGAAACTTAGCCATGTGAACATATTCGCCTTGGAAGGGTTTCATGCAAGTAAGGGACCCTGAACTTCAGCTCTATTAGCTTCATGGTAAATCTCTTTCTCTTTCTGTATTCTTAGTACCTGGCATATGAATGGCAGGTCTCAAATAATTCTTTTTCATGTAGCTATATTAAATTAATCATTAAATAGTTGCTTACTTCAGTGCCTTCAAAATTTTAAGTGAATAAATGTTCATTGAGGAATGCCTATCTATGGAGTCCACTTTCTATTTCTTGTATCCTGGGTCACTCATAATAAAACATATTATATATATTGACTTCCTCATCTCTGCTTGTTTCCAAGAAAGAAAAGGTAAGTAATTCAGTTTGGGAGTTTCAATTAGTAATTAGTTATCAGTCTGTTCTATGGATAAGCAAAATGGCTTATCTCTAGGTTCAGATGAGACCATCTCATATTTCGTGTTTGGATTTAATGTCTTTGGGATGAAGTGAAAGATAACCTTCCAGAAATGCATTCACTTGATTCAAAGAGAAGACCCCTCTAGTTCCAAAGAGGGTTCTGCCTATAATCAATTTTTCAACAGGAAAAATTAACAGAAAGTATAGTATATCAATGCCAAATAATCTGCTCTTGCTAACAGACACTTTTGTGCAATTTGTGTCAAGTGCGGTTTCAAGAAAATGTGAATACCTATTTATTAAGAGTAAAAAATGTTCTCCATTAAGTCTAGTAATAAAAACTTCAAAATATGATTCCAAAATTGATGTGAGCTTGCAGTTCTTCTAATGAAGATTACTAACCTATACTATCAGAAAAGACTACTTTCAGGAAATAAGATGATAGTCAAATTTCTGCTTGTTTGTATCTTAAACTTGCTTAACTAAAGGCTTCCCCGACCTCCGCTTAATCTAGATTTTTTTAAACTTGAAACTTAAAATGCATAATCAACTGCTGAAATACTTGGGTACACGAGTTTTTGTAGGTAGAAAAATATTAAGTTCCCATAAAACCATTCAAGAAGTTAATGAGAAGTTGAAAATAACTTGTTTATTCTGTTGAAACACATGAATCATTAGGGACTTGGGGTGGGAGCAAATAGCAACTTTAAAAAAAATCCTATTTTGGAGCTACTTTGTCATTATATCGTGTCCTCAAAACAACTGTTCTGAAATACAGTTTTTTATTTTTTTTTAAAGATTTTATTTATTTATTTGACAGAGCATAGAGAGAGAGGGCACGAGAGGGGGGAGGGTCAGAGGGAGAAGCAGACTCCCCCACTGAGCAGGGAGCCCAATGTCGGTCTCCATCTCAGGACTCTGGGATCATGACCGGAGCTGAAGGCAGATGCTTAACCAACTGAGCCACCCAGGCACCCCCATAGTAAAATTTTATTGTAGACAGGTTAAATGGACCTGGTTTAACCCCAAATGTTTCTGATTTCAGATGGTGAGACATTTATTAGATTCCTGTTTTCACTTCTTGATCTCTTCAGGTTGTGATGCTTCTAGGGTGACTTCTAAGATAACTCTCAGTGGTCCTTGCCTCTAGATGTTAATGCCCCGTGTCGTCCCTTCCTATATTTTTATCATAGTGCATCTGTGGGACCAAAAGAATACAGCAGAAATGATCGTATGTGACTTCTGAGGCTAGGTGATAAAAGACACTGAGGTTCTGGCCTTGTGATCCACTGCTGTGTCATGAGGATACTCAAGCAGTCCTACGGAGAGATCCATGTAAGAAAGAGCTAAGACCTCTCTACCAACAGCCAGCAGGGAGAGAGCCAGCTTGGAAGTGGATTCTCAAGCCCCAGTCAATCCTTCAGAGGACTGCTGCCCTGGCTGAAAGATTAACTGCAACCCCATGAGAGAGCCCATGCCAGAACCACCCAGCGAAGCTGCTCCTTGACTTCTAATGCACAAAAATTGTATGAGAATCAATGTTTATTGCTGTTTTAAAGTTCTGGTGTACTTTTTCATAATGTTTATCTGAAGAGGTTCTTCTTTTTTTTTAAGATTTTATTTATTTTGAGAGAGAGCCCATGCAAGCAGGGGGTGGGGCAGGGGCAGAGGCACAGGAAGAGAGAATCTCAAGCAGCCTGCATGCTGAGCATGGAACCTAACGCAGGGCTCGATCGCATGACCCTGAGATCATGACCTGAGCCGAAATCAAGAGTCAGGTGCTTAACCAACTGAGCCACCCAGGTGCCCCTCAAGTTGAGAATTTAGAAGAACAGAAGTGCAGAAGTAATTCTTGGCAGAAACCTAAATTAGCCTTGCAGGTTATTAAATGTGAGAGCCTTTAGATCTCATCTCAATTTTGAAGAAGATATTTGTTCTTTGAATCATTTTTATTTTTTAAAAATAAGAAAGTGTGGGAAAATATATTTCTGTGTTCTCCAGATTACAAGTGAAATAATGATTCTGTGGTGGTCATTTTCCCCTCTTTCAGTCTATATGTTAAAAATTCTGACAGTGAGATTGTTCGAAGAAGAGATAAAGAGTGCATCGGAGGGAGGGGGGATAGCCGAAGGGTGAAATGTGATCTCATGATGCCCTGTACCACTTACTTTCTATGTTCTCTTCTCACTCAAAAGACATCAGTGACAGAAGGTTTTCTGTGTCTACATCTCCCACTGGGACACAGCCCGCTTATCATTTCCTCAAAAATGGAGAGAAAATGGATTTCTCTTTATCAAAATTTGAAGACCTTTACGGATAGAGATTAAAAGAAATTGAGGCACTCATGGGACAGGAAGTGGTTCTGTCTTCAGCCAATGTGAGATATACGCCTCATGCATCCCCATTCACATTCCAACCCCAAATTTGCCAAAACAAGGAACGCCTACCAGTTAACACAAGACTTACAGCACATTAGAGATAAATGGAGAGTAGAGTCTGAAGCAGTTGCATGCTGTAGTTTCTGCTGACGAAAAAAACTGACGTTGCAGATAATAAAATACTGCTGATATTTCACTGTTCTGTAGGAGTTGGTCTTTTATCTACTTATATACATTTGCAAAAAATCATTCACCTGCAATTTCGCATCTATGCTTGCTCCTGGGAATGACATGCTTTTCAGAGTGCTCTCACGTCTACCTCTCAGCAGTTTTATTATGTAAGCAACCAGAATTATTATCTCTTTTGAACAGATGACAAAAAAGTTTGAAGAGGATTTTCTCGAAATCAGCTAGTTAGCAGCAGGGAAGACTGTAATTCAGGCCTCCTGGAATTCAACATTAGGCCTTTCTCTAGACCACTTTCTCTGCTGAAAACACCAGGCAAAGGTAAAGGACTTAGAAAAGTAGTTAATTAGAGCGCCTGGGTGGCTCGGTTGGTTAGGCGTCTGCCTTTGGTTCAGGTCATGATCCTGTGGTCCTGGGATGGAGACCTGCATTGGGCTCCCTGCTCAGTGGGGAGTCTGTGGTGGGGAGTCTGTTTCTCTTTCCTTCTGCCCCACCCTCTACTTGTGCTCTCTCTCATGCCCTCTCTCTCTCTCAAATAAATAAATAAAATCTTAAAAAAAAAAAAAAGTAGTTAATTAAGACCACTGTCCTGGGTTTTAGGTCACTTTAAGGTTTTTTTTAAATTATTAATTCAAAGTATTTTATGTAGTTATACTTTTTAATCTACTATTTTATAACATGAGCTTATTATTCTAATATTCACTGTTTCATCTGTGCACTTATGTAGGTCTCCTTTATTACAAATGATCAGTCCATTGGTAAAAAGAATAGACTATGTATAAAAGAAAGTTTCTTCAAACACCTACACACACATTGACTAAGGATATGAATTTGTGATCATTAAATTTATATTCTTCAAGTAAACTTTTGAAGGATAAGCAGAATGAAGTGGAAGAGAGAGAATAGTCATTTCTGGCTTTGACAAGGGGTCAGAAATAGGCCACAAATAGAAAATAAAATAGGGAGGGGGGGCCTGGGTGGCTCAGTTGGTTGGGTGACTGCCTTCGGCTCGGGTCATGATCCCGGGGTCCTGGTATCGAGCCCTGTGTCTGGCTCCCTGCTCAGCGGGGGGTCTGCTTCTCCCTCTCCTTCTGCCACTTCCACTGTTTGTGCTCTCCTGCTCTCTTGTTCTGCCAAATAAATAAATAAAATTTTAAAAAAAGAAAACAGGGAATATTAAGTGTGTTACCCAACTAGAATATAAATGGTAGATGAGGTGGATAAGTTGAGTAAAGAACAAAGGGGAGGGCTGTTGGAGCATCTGAAAAGAATCAGTTAAAGCAATAACTATGAAAGATGATGCCCTTTAAGGCCCAACTTAAATGACTCTCCCTCTGTAAAAATCTACTCTCATTTCCCAGAACAAAATTCTGTCCTCTAAAATGACACATTACCTCTCCTGTGGACTTCATCAGGCCAAAGCTACCCATGACTTAGCACAAAGAGAGTCTAGTCTACTTTAAGGCAGGGTCTCTCTTGGGCTCATGGGAACTCCTAATCATTCTTAGTGACAGGTTGGAGGTGGAGAACAGGGAAAGGATGAAAGGAAGGAGGAAATAATTTTAATGTTTATTTAATGTCTACTATGAGCTTGACATTGTGCTAGAAACTTTGTGTCATCTCCTGAGACAACTAAGGCTTAGAGCGTTTGGTAATTTATCCATCAATTTATCAACTGATAAGTACTAAAGTCAGGATTTGAACCTAGTTCTTTCTTTCTCTAACACTGACACTGAGCTGATTAAGTATTTCCTGGAAAGTTAGTTCCATCATGGCATTTACAAATGGCTGAAAGAAAACATTTCACAGTGGTTCTTAATGATTTCTGGGTCACAGCCCCGTACAAGAATTTCCCCCATAAAATTACATATATGCAAACACATACAACATTTTGCATACTATTTCTGGAGGATCCCAGAGCCCTCAGTGTGCATTCAAGGACTAGCTAAGGAACCACGGAAACTAAAGTAAGAACCTGTGGATTCCACTATTTCAAACCACCCCTCTCCCATCCCACCCACCCCACTGCTTCTTCTTTCCACAGTCTGAGAGCAATCAAAACCAGCGAAAATGTAAGCACAGAAGTTTGATTGGGAACAGTAAATGCAAAATTTCAATATAATACTGTATTTTAAAATGTCGTGGAGAACTTCAATGAGCAGACCTTAGAGAATGTAGTCTAACAATCTTTAAACTTCACAGTTTTGACCTTCAGACCAAATATGATGTAAGACTGAGAGATGAGGTTATCAGAATTCATGCCCAAGGGAGTGAAATAGCTGAGAATCAAACTGAATGGAAAATCCCAGGAAGTACACTACCACTTAGGGGAAAAGAGGTTTATTTCTGTCATTTTGCCTGAGGAATTTTTCTCGAAAAATGTTTTTGGATTTTGGGGGCTAAATCAAATGTTTCAAATGAAGCTTGTGGTTTTTATTTATGCCCTGTATTGTTTCAAAGAGGATTTAAGACAGCGTATAGGCATAGAGCAAATATAACAAAATATTATGAATTAAATATAGAAAGAAAATAAAGGTAGAGACATAAAGCCAGGAATGGAGCTGATTTTAAAACATGAGTTCTTGGGGCACCTGGGTGGCTCAGTGGGTTTAAGCATCCGCCTTCGGCTCAGCTCATGATCCCAGGGTTCTGGGATGGAGCCCCATGTCAGGCTCCCTGCTCAGCGGGGAGTCTCCTCCCTCTACCCCTCGCCTACTTGTGCTCTGAGTAAATAAAATCTTAAAAAAATAAAATATGAACTCAAGGTAATTTTAAATAATTATTCAGTACTAAAAGTTATGTATTTTTCATAATTTATAAAATACCTCCACATACAATATCTTATTTGATCCTAAATTGACTTTGTGAAGCAGTTATTATCTACATTGTACAGATAAGGAAAATGAGGCTCAAAGGACTTGAACATCGAGTCTTTGCTGTTTTCATCAGATTATACTGGCAGGTAGCAAGCTATCATTACAACTCCTGTGCATCTCAGGAATGGAGTGATGCTATTCAGTACATATCCTCTACTACATTAGAGGATATGGGTTGGTAAATGAGCTTCCTCAAGCAACTTTAAATTCCATCAACCGAGCCATGAACTTTGCAGACTCTGCTCCTTTGCCTGAACTTCATCTCTCATTCCCAAACCTTTGTCCTTTCGACAAACTCTTACTCATCATCCATAAGCCTGGTTCAAACAGCATCTTCTCTAGGTAACCTATCCTAACACTTAAACGAACTCTACTACCTCCTCCTCGAAAACTGTGCTCCTTTGAACAGGGTCTGCCTTCAGTTGCAATGCCTAGCAATGCAGAAACATAGTATGTACTTAAAAAATGTTAGTTGAATGAACAAAAAAGTTGCTTTGTTTTTTCCTTTACACATATTTTTTCAATGGGTAATTCATGAACACTGCAAAAAAGTTCAAACTGCACGTGGAAAATTCAGGGAAAAGTAGATCTTTCCTCCATGCCCATCCACCCTCCCCTTGGTGCCAGTTGTGTTTCCTTTCAGGTTGACTACACACATACGGGTATTTTAGTGCACCCCTGTCATTTTTTTTTTTTTGTAAAATGGTAAAAATATATATATTATCTATATGACAATAAAATATAATTTACAAACATATGAACACATTTAGCATAATATAATAGCATAATTACAATAACTATTTAGCATAACATAATTGTTATACATCTTCTAGATAAGTAATACATATAACATAAACATGCATGTATGCACCGATTTCTGTGCCTTGTTTTTGCCTGTCAGGCTTTTTTTTAAGAGCCGTGTAATATTCCACCACAGGGCATACCATAATTTACTTCATATTCTCTGATTTACGGTTTGCAGTTTACAAATAACTCCATTTTCTCTGTCAAGCCCTGGTCCCCAAACACGGAAATATCATCGCCCTCCAACCCACCATTTTCAAACACCTTTCATAAGCCCAGGGCGGGGCCCCGCACCGAACGCGACCTCCGCCTTCCCACACGTGCCCCGCGCCCCCACTGCAAGGCGGAAAGACGCGGCGCCCATGCGCGTCGCGGCGACGGAACCGAACGTTCCACTTCCCTGCCCTCCCCCAGCGTCTCCCGGCCGCCGACGTCGCCCGCTCAAACGTGCCGGAACGACCGGCGCCGGGCCTCGCCCGGCTCGGGGTGGACGGGGCGCGGCCGGGACGCGGCCGGCTCGGCGCTGGGCGGGGCTCCGGCGGGGCGGGGCTCTGGCTGGGCGGGGCTCCGGCCGGCGTGCGGGGCTCCTCCCCTTTCCTCCGCGGCGCCGACGGCCGCAGCACTTCCGGGTCGACGCGGAGGCGGGGCGGAGGCGCCGCGGCGGCTGTTATTGTTCGACTGAGCTCGGCCGGGAGCTGTCTCCGTCGGCTCTGCGGGTGTCAGTTTGTCCGGCTTCCTCTCGGCCCCTCACTCCCGGCGGCTGACGGCGACGGCTGCGGCGGGCGGGGCCTGGCGTTTCGAGGCCGAGCGGCGCCGGGGTGAGGGGCGCGGAGGAGGAGGAGGAGCAGTAGCCGGAGGAGGAGCCGTGTGCCCTGGCACCGAGCGGCCGCGGCCATGGCGTACGCTTATCTCTTCAAGTACATCATCATCGGCGACACAGGTGAGGGCCGGGGTGCGGCCAGGCGGGCGTCGGCGGCCTCCGGGCCCGGGCTGAGGGGCAAACGGTGTCTGGCAGGGGCGCGGGCGCCAACGCCGCCCGGCGCCTCCCTGCCGGCCGCGCCGCTCCATTTCCGCAGTGCTGGAGCTGGTGACGTGGGCACTGCGAGCGGCCGCGGCCTGGCCAGGCCCTGTCCGCGGCCCCCGCCCCGGGCAGCCCTGCAGCTGGGGGTCGCGGCAGCCGTTTGCGGCTTAAGATCTAGGAACTGTGTGACAGGAGGAGCGGCCCAGCCGAGGGCGGTCAGGACCTGACTTAGATGATTGCACCCGCTCGCCAGGGCCCCTTACCTCACCTTGGGCCTCTTCGCCGCCCTCGAGAAAGAAAAAGGCAGGCAGAAGAGAGCAGAAGGTGATGGGAGGAGGGTCTTGGATTTCCTGATCAGTCCCACCTTTTCCATCCTACACGCATCTGTCAGGGGCTGGGCAAAGTGCTCCTGGTGGGGGACAGCCAGCTGAGAAGGAGAGCAGGGAACCTTTAAAAAATTTTTGTTTAACACCCTCAGATCCCAAGTCAGAATAAGTCATATCCCATCGCTTGGCGGCTGGGGAGTCCCCTTCGAGGTCATTAAAGCGTGAAAGTTCTGTCGATTTTGCCACGTGTAAACTGGGGTTATTTGGTAGTAATGCAAGGCCGTTCAGTGCTCTGGGTGTGTGCTTGCGTGTAGTGTGCCTGTGCGTGTGTTGGGGGCACTGTGATTTCTTGGATATATCAGATTGAGGGTCGCAACTGCCAATTTTCAGGTGACCCGATGTACATTGGAAGCAGAAAGAAATTCAGCTGTTCTCACTTGAAATAACATCTGAGTATATTTCACAGATAAGTAAACAAACTCATTGTAAAATATTTATTACCTGTGATTTTGGCATTATTTTGAATCTAATAATAAAACTAAGGCTTGTTCAGGTGTTATAACTATTTATATACCAGAGTCTGATTTCAGTGAGGGCTCTTGCACAACTTTGGGCCCTTTGCACAACTTTGGAAACGTAAGCAGCAGCTTGTGGTTGCACTAGTGATGTAGCAGATTCAATAAGTAACACAAGAAGCGTGTTGATTGCAGCCTAAAAAACTTGCTGCTGTAAACATGTCTTTTTAGCAAGGTTTTTTTGATGTGTGTCTGTACAGAGTCTGGATGGTTTTCTATGTAATGTCTTGGGTAGAGGAATGTTTTGCAAATGTTTAGTAGCAAATGTATGTACTTTTAAAAAAAAAAAGCTGTGGCATGTTTTGAAGGAGAAGGAATTGGGTCCAAAGCCTATTAGAAGTTTTATTTAGGCTGTAAACCGAGTTGGAGAGGGAATTTATGTTAATTATGATATGAATGTGTTTGAGAGGTAGAAAGAAGAGTGAATGTAGACATTTAGCAGTGGTGAAGATGCAAATTATCCTTTGCAGGTTGCCTTCTTTCAGCTTATTAATTGAGCATCTACTGTGGGTAGAGTATTGTTCTGGGAGTATTGGAGCTACAAATCGTAGCAAGCTGGCGCTCTGTGCTCTTGGAATTTGCCTTCGTTCAAAAATAAGCCCCAGGCAGTTTAAAGGGAAGACACTCCTTTCTTGCCATTGCTATTCAGCACTGAATACTTGACAGCAGTATTTTCTCCCCACTCCAGCCAATCTAGTTTACTGTCAGATTAATCTTCGTGAAACCTGGCTGTTAGGAGACTGTTCCTCTGCTCACATTCTTTAGTTTGACCTTCCAGGAACTCCATTATTTTAGCCTCTGTTTTCTTTGCTAGCCTTCTTTCCCACTATTCCCTGCCTTCTGCCAGTGAGGCCCAGTGGCTGATTTCTTTGCTTTTTCCTGGTTCTTTCTGCTCCCTCTGCTTGGAGTGCCTTCTCTGTGGAAATTCTCTCAGTCCTTCAAAGTCTAACCCAGGTCTTCCATAATGCTTTCAGAGTCAGCATACATTAAGCTCTTTGATGTGTCAGGCTTTTTCTGGTATCCTGGCTGGCAGTGACTACTACTTTATCTGGATGTTTCACACTTTGTATTTTTCTGATATTAATGCCAGACTGTTTTACAGATACTTGTGTAGACATCTGTATTTGATTATGTACCTCTGGAGAGCAGAAAAGATGTTTAGTATAGCTTTGCATTTCAGGAAGAGCCTAGTAGAAGGCCCTGTACATTTAGTTAAATTGATGAAAGAATAGCCAAACAGGCCACTATGTTCATGTTAATATACATTAATAACTTGACTGTAGGATTTTTTAGCCCGATTCTGCCACTTTTTTAACCGACTTTGGCTAAAATCCTTTACCGTGTTTCCTTAATTCCAAATATATGCACAGTTGTAAGGTACACTTAATGTGGCCCTCCCCACAAAAAAGATGATATTAAATCAGTAGTGTGATACCTATCCTGATATCTTCAAAAGTCATAGTATGAAAAATATGTGTCTTAGAATGAGGGAAATTTCTACTTTTCCTGTTTCTCACTTTCCGTAGTTTATAATCGCTCATTTTTAACTTTTCCTTTTCTCTCAGTAATGAGATAAAATGAGGACAAATGTGAAAGTACCATGCACATTTTGTTTTTCAGAGTTCCAGCTTCAAAGAAGAGATTTTTTTTAAAACTTTTCCCATGATCATGATGATACTGTTGAAATATTTGTTTTCTTAACTCTGGGGCCAAATGCAGTTAAATGTAGCTTTAAAATTTTTCATTGATAGTGTCTTGTTCCTGAAAAATCATTTAGGTAAACGTGTCATTTAAATCTAGATATAAAGTGGAAATTGGTTTTTAACAAGCCTGGCCTAATAGCATAACCAGATAATTATCAAATATGGAAAGAGAAAAATTGTAATAAACCTGTAATTGTTGCTCCTAAAATTCTGGCAACTGCCTACCATTTTAACCAGATTACTAACTGTCCCTTCTCTTCTGTGCCACTCAACTAGGCACACAAAAGCTTAAACCCAGTTGTATTCTATCTGAAATGACCCTCTTGCCTTGCCCCCCCCACCCAAAAAAGAAGAAAAGGAAGGTTAGGTCAAAACTTTTTCACCTGACCAACTCTTGTTCATCCATTCTTTTAAGATTGTTAACAAACCCCACTCCTCCCTATTGCGTCATACTCATCCCCTCCACTCTTCCTTCATTCTTTGTTTCCCCTTCTCCCCACTCCCACACGCTTTTATTTTTTTTATTTTTCTTAAAATCTTTAGAGGACAAGTGCTATATAAGAAAATAAGTAAAATTTATAATAGGTAAGTAGCTGGGTCCTTGTGGGGGTGCTGCAAGGCTTTATTTGGAAGGTGATACTTGAGCTGAAATTAGAAGGATGCGTAAGGATTTGCCAGGTGGGCATGGGGGAAATGTCTGGTAGGTAGTTGGAAGTGCATGTTTACTGCTTGATCAGTCAATCTCACATATACTAGTTACTGGTGATTTTAGAAAATTAAAAATAGAGCCATAGTGTGAGCCATTTTATTGAAGACTGTGAAAGAGAGGGAAAGAGTGAGAAGTGAAGAGTTGACTGCAAGATCAGGCTGGCAGGAATGTGAGAGGGTGTTGAGTGTGTATGTGTATGAAGATAGGGGAGACCTGAAGTTGAAAGGTCAAAAAAATGCAACATAGAGGCAAAATCCTAGAGGACTTGGGGAAGGATGGCATCAGATTCTCTAGAGCTTTAGAGCTGTGACAGAAGGAAGACCTGTCCTCTGGGAGACTCAAACTTGAGTTTCTTTAGGTTCTTGTGAATCACCTAGGGTGTTTTTTTCTTTTTTTGAAATAAAGATTCAGTGGCCCAAACCTCAGAGATTTTGATTCACTAGGTCTAAAGTGAAGCTCGTTGTTGCAAAACCTGAGGCCAGAAACACCAACAATTTTATTTAATTATATGAACAAGTTTGTTAGATTATCTTCAAAAAACAAACGGGGAAAAACTAAGAAGTTCGAAGGTAGAAAAATTCCACTTATTTTATGATGAAATATAGCATGCATATAAAAAGCATATATATGTATATATTACGTATGTATAGTTTAATAGTTTTAAAGAACAGTAATGAATTATTACACACCCATGCTAAAGAAACACAGATCCCCGTCACCTATGTCTTCCTTTCCCAGGCTTCCACCAGCTTGAATTCTGTATTAATCCTGCCCTTGCTTTTCTTCATAGTTGTGGAACTTTTGCATCTCTATATTGTTTCATTTTGTCTGTTTTTAGATGTGTTTGTTTTATTCAGTGAGAGAGCTAAAACATGTCTGAAGCATACCTTTTAACATCATCTAGAATTTAGACAGTATATTATTTTTTTTAAAGATTTTATTTATTTGGGGCGCCTGGGTGGCTCAGTCGTTAAGCGTCTGCCTTCGGCTCAGGTCATGATCCCAGGCTCCTGGGATCGAGCCCCTCATCGGGCTCCCTGCTCAGCGGGAGGCCTGCTTCTCCCTCTCCCACTCCCGCTGCTTGTGTTCTCTCTCTCGCTGTGTCTCTCTCTGTCAAATAGATAAATGAAATCTTTAAAAAATAAATAAATAAAATAAAGATTTTATTTATTTATTTTAGAGAGAGACAGCACAGGTGGGAGGGGCAGAGAGAGAGAGAGAGAGAATCTGACGCAGACTCCACGCTGAGCATGGAGCCCAACGCGGGGCTCGATCCCAGGACCCTGAGATCATGACCTCAGCCAAACTCAAGTGTCGGCTACTTAACTGACTGCGTCACCCAGGCGGCCCTAGACAGTATATTCTGGTCTACTTAAATTGTTGCTTTATGCATGTTATTTGTAGTCTTTCAAGATCTTTGACTAGCCCTTTCCTTTTCTCTTTCTCTTCTAACCAGTTTGTTTGCTGCTTGCTTCCCCTAACATGTATATTGCTACTGAGACTTCTGTTGAATCATAGATGCCATGGTCCCGTTCTTGTCTTTTTTTCCCTCATCTCTCCTGGTGAACCTGCTTCCTCCTCATCTCAAATAATGCCCCTCTCTTCTTCCTCGGTGCTCTTGTCCCTTTTGTTCTCATTCTGTTCCTGCTCCACCATGAAATGAATTTTCTCCTCTATCTGCAGCTCTGATCCCTTTCTCCCATTTTATCTCCCCAGCTCATTGCCTCTTGCAGTAGCCAGGAATTTTGCTGTTTTTTTTTTGAGCAGATCCTAATTTTGCCAGCTCAGCTGTTTTTCCCTCTCACTCTGGCCCAGCTGTGCTTGCTCCATTTTGTTATTCTTTGCTCATCCTGATCTCTGAGGCTGTGTCCTTTGCTACAAAAGCTGCAGCCGAATACTGACCTCCCTTGTCCCCCTTTCTAACTTTTCTTTGCTTTCTATGTGAAACTTTCCCATTTGGTTCATCAGCCTCATTTATTTTCAAGTTTTAGAATACATTCTAGCTGCTGTTCTTCACTTAAAAATAAAAGACACCTGGCAAAAAGATGCTAGATTCCCTCTGCTATTGTTCACATGTAGTCACCTCCCTTTTAATTCTTACAGAATTTCTCAATGCAAACAGCTTGGGTATTATCCTTGGAGATGCTGTTTAAGGAGACCTGCAGTGAATCCTGGACATCTATATTTTTTAAAAGCACTATTTTTAATTTTTTTAAAAATTTTATTTATTTGAGAGAGAGAGAGCACAAGCAGGGGGAGAGGCAGAGGGAGAGAGAGAAGCAGGCTCTCCCCTGAGCAGGGAGCCCGATGCGGAACTCGAACCCAGGACCCTGGGATCATGACCTGAGCCGAAGGCAGACGCTTAATGACTGAGCCACCTAGGTGCCCCTACAAGCACTATTTTTAGTGGTAGTACTATGGCATTCCTCTGCAGGTCCGTCATAGGCCTTTGTATATATTTTTCTAGAATTTATCTTTTTTTTCCTATTGTCAAATTTTCTGCTGTCTGGAATTTTAAATCAATCCCTAAAGTATATCCAGGCTGAATTTATATGGAATTCTTCATCACATTAGTTTTTGGTACTGTTTATGTAGTAGATTCTTATGAGCCATTCTTCACACTTCTTCTAGTTTGTACACAGTATCAAAAACTTTTCATTTTTTATTGCTTCAAAAGATATATGAGGTTACCATTTTGTAGATGAAGAAACTGAGCGTCATTTGGGGCAAGTTATTTATGTACTTCTTCCCTTGTAAGTTTTTACTCTTCACAGCTATGATGTAGCTCTTTAAGTTTCTCCCAGTTTGCTCTTCAAAATGTTCCTATTTTCAGGTGTGACTGACAGTGTGTTTCTGGTCAAATCTGAGGGAGAAAGGAAGAAAATGAATATTGATGGATGCACACTGCAGTGAAGCTCTTGGAGCAAGACAGTGCCTGGCACAGAGCTGGTGCTTCAGAAAATCATGAGTGTGTGCTGGGTAGCCTACTGGGTAGGCTACATGCATTGGCCAATTTGTTTCTTTTTGTTTCAAAAAGGATTTAAAGGGACACCTGGGTGGCTCAGATGGTTAAGCGTCTGCCTTCGGCTCAGGTCACGATCCCAGAGTCCTGGGATCGAGTCCCGCATCGGGCTCCCTGCTAGGCAGGGAGCCTGCTTCTCCCTCTGCCGCTGCCTCTCTCTATCTCTCTCTCTGACTCTCATGAATAAATAAATAAATAAATAAAAATGAAGAATTTTCTAAAAAAAAAAAAAAAGGATTTAAGGACATTTATATAAAAACTTGTGATCGTTTTTATTCAAATGGGAGGAAGAAGGTACATTAGTTTTGCTACCATAACAAACCCCCATACACTAAAGCAGCTCAGAGAACACAAATTTATTATCTTATAGTTCTAAAGTTCTATATAAGTTCATGTACATATCAGCATATGTCGGAAGTCTGACATGTTTCTCAGCAGGCTGACATCAAGGTTTCAGCAGGACTGGTTCCCTTTTTGAGGGATTCAGGTTGCTCTTTCAGGTTGTTGGTAGAATATACTTTCTTGCAGCTTTGGGGCTAAGATCTCCATTTTCTTGCTGGCTGTCGTCTGAGGACTGCTCTCCGCATCTAGAGCCCCCCGCATACCCACATTCCTTGGCCTCCGGTCCCCTTCCTCCATCTTCAGGCACAGCAACAATAGGTCAGGTCATCCCATCTCTCTAACCGAAGTTGGGGAAGGTTCTCTGCGAGTAAAGACTTGTGTGATTAAATTGGCTTTATCTGGATAATCCAGGATAATCTCATCTCAAAGGCTGTAATTTTAGTCACATCTGCAGAGTGCCTTTTGCCATGTAGAGTAACATAGTCACAGGTTCTAGGGATTACGGTGTACATTTCTTTGTGGGGAGTGGCATTCTGCCTACAGCTGAGGGCAAAGGAGAAACAGTAAAGTCAGAAGCAACATTAATACTTCACTTTTTGTGTACACCTTTTTGAAGTGGGCACTTAAGCTATGCAGAGAACCCTGCTCATTTACTTTAATTATAGTATGCATTATTTTTTTTTTCAAAGCATGTATGCGTATACTTAATTATTCCTGATCATGGGTCTTGAAAGGCATTTTTCCTCTGATTCGTCTTTAAAAGGCTACAGTGTAGTGTAGTAAAGAATGTAAATATACAACCAGTATATTTAAATATTTATAGGGCCTTTTCTACTGGTACAACTCATTGAATCTGAACAGTAATATCCATGATGAAGGCTCCGTTTTACAGGTGAGGAAAGGGAGGCTGTCACATCACAGAGCTAGTAACTGACTAAGCTGGAATTTGGAATTTGAACCCAGGTCTTTCTGACTCCAAAGTCCATGCTCTACCATATCATACGTATTTCTTGATTCCCACAAATTCCGTTCAGACCTCTTTTGTTGGCTTACCAACAGCTGCTTGGTTCGTTGAGTTGTTACGGGAGTACATAGTCCCTCAGTCGCCTTTACTAAAACAGACACCACATCCAATCATGCAAAATGGGGATAAAGGATAAAACAACAATGAAGTCCTATATAAAACAAGAATAAAGTCCTTTCTCTGCTCCTTATCAGCTATATGAGCTTGGGCAACATCTTTAATCTGCCTTGGTGTCCTCATCTATAAAATGGAATGAATAAATGAGATAAGATACATAATAGTGACTTGAATGAGAAATGGTTACTATTTTGTCTTAACTTTATATCCTGCTTCTTTGAATGTTACCGTAATTTCCCCCATGTGTGTTGAAAGAGTAACATGAACTTGACCAGTGCTGTATAGGTTTGAGTAATGCTGTTCATAGCAAAAATAATTTCTTTTGTCCTCTGTGTATCCTAATATGTTGATCTTTTTCCCCCCACATCCCTGCTTAGCTTGCTAGTTTGTGGCCACCTGATACTTTGAGGAGTCTAATATCCTTGACTCTTAATCATTTCTTTCCTAACTATATTGGTGTTTTCTTTTTTTTTTTTTTAAAGATTTTATTTATTTGACAGAGAGAGACACAGCGCGAGAGGGAACACAAGCAGGGGGAGTGGGAGGGAGAAGCAGGCTTCCCGCGGAGGAGGGAGCCCGATGTGGGGCTCGATCCCAGGACCCTGGGATCATGACCTGAGCTGAAGGCAGACGCTTAACGACTGAGCCACCCAGGCGCCCCTATATTGGTGTTTTCTTGCGCTTACTATATTTTTACTATATTTGTTTGCATGTAGCAGAAAGTTTTTATGGAAAGTTCCTTATTTTATCAACATTGTTTTAACAAGATCCAAAATTATTCATCAAGATTCATTCTATTCCAGATATATATATATATTTAGCACCTTTGCTTAATTTAGTCTACATGACCATTCAAGTCCACTAATGATTTAGAAAGATTGTAGGGTTTTGTTCTAGAAGACCTTTTTGATTATAAAGAATGGAAATCTACTCCACCTAGCTCAAGAAAACAAGTTTTGATAATAATTTAAAGAGTGCCCATAGGAAACTAAGAAAAATTATAAACAAGTGTTAGGGAACTGGCCACTCTGAAATGTTTTCCTGTCATGGCTTTTCTTTCGACCCTTGAGATAATTAGGGATGTGTGTTTTTTGGGGTTTTTTTTGTTTTTGTTTCCAAAGATTTTATTTATTTGAGAGAGAGAAAGAGAGAGCCAGCATGAGCGTGCGAGCAGGGAAGAGGGGCAGAGGGTCAGGGAGAAGCAGACTCTCTGCTGAGCAGGAAGCCCGACCACACGGGGCTCTATCCCAGGACCCTGGGATCATGACCTGAGCTGTAGGCAGACGCTTAACGACTGAGCCACCCAGGTGCTTTGTGTGTTTTTTGTTTGGGGGGGTTTGTTTTTTTTTAAGATTTTATTTTAAGTAATCTTTATACCTAATGTGGGGCTCAAACTCCCAACCCTGAGATCAAGAGTTACATGCTCTACCGACTGAGCCAGCCAGGCACCCCATGTGTTTTTTGTTTTAAACATGTTTTTTTTTTTCTTTTTAACAATGTTTTTATTATTGATTTCTGACTTTATTTCACATAGGTAAGAGCATGTAGACTGTGTTTATTGATTCTTCAGTTTTTGAAGCTAATTTTGTAGCCAGCTACTTGGTCAGTGTGTGTACATATTCTGTGTGTGCTTGAAAAGTGTATTGTGTACATGGTTGGTTCAGGGTTCCATACATGTTCATGAGATCAGACTTGCTATCTGTATATTCTTGATAGTCTCTTGAGTTTTGGGGTAAGATGTTAGCATCTATTATGACAATGGTTTTGTTTTATTTTATTTTTAGTTTTGTCAGAGTGATTTTTTCCCCCCCAGTAAATTTGAGGGCTAATTTGTAAGGTGTATATGGGGCTCAGGTCTTTACATCTCACTGAAGAGTTCTTCTTTGTCATTAAGTTACCCTCCACTTTTTACATACTGTGGAGTTGTTTGTTTTTTACATATATTTATTTGGTAGTGTAGTTTTGGGTACTCAAGTGTTTGATATTAATTTTGAATCTTATTTTTTGGTTCATATTTGCCTAGTGTATACTTTTTCATCATTTCTCCTTTTTTCTTTGGAAAATAAAGAAGGGTTTATTTTGTTGTGCTTTGTTTAGAAAACAAATATTACAGATACAGTTGAAGCCCCTGTATACCCTTCACTGCCCTTTGTCCCTGGAGGTAACTACTCTCCTGAATTTGGTGTTTATTATTTCTATGAAAGTTTCCAAATGATTACTATATATGTATGTGTGTATTTGTAAACAGTGAACAATCGTTTATGTATTTTTTTCAACTTTATATTAATGGAATTTTACTGTACTTGCTCCCAAACTTTTTTGTTCAACATTATTTTGGGAGATTTATCAGTATTAATATATTTTGTTCTATTTTACTGGTATTAATTGCTAGGTTGGTTTAATTTTAATTACATTCTGTTGGTTTAATTTTAATTATATCCTGTTGTTTGACTATACCACACTTTTCCCATTCTTTTCCCCTAAGGAAATTTTTGGCTGAGTTGTCTGTCATGTTACAAAAGACAGTATAGGGGCACCTGGGTGGCTCAGTTGGTGAAGCAGCTACCTTTGGCTCAGGTTGTGATCCCAGGGTCCTGGGATGGAGCCCCATATTGGCTCCCTGCTCAGCGGGGAGCCTGCTTCTCCCTCTGCTATTCACCCTGCTTGTGCTCGCTCTCTGTCAAATAAATAAAATCTAAAAAAAAAAAAAAAGGCAGTATACTACATGGATTATTTTTGTGTGTGCCTCCTTGAACATGTATGCTAGAATTCTGGAGATAGACCTTGAAGTGGAATTGTGGGTGCGAGGTGTGCACATGTGCTTTATCTGGGAATCTAAATCATTCTTGAGAGTAGTTATCAGTTAACTCTCATTCTTGTTCTTTCAGCCCTATTGTCATTTTTCTTTTTTTTTTTTTTAAGGCCTTTAAGACCTTTTTCTTTTTTATAAAGCCCATTGCTATTTTATTAAAAGATTCAGTCTGAGAGGCTTTTACTAGGAGAATTTAATCATTGGTGAATTTATTTATTTATTTATTTTTAAGTGGAATCCATCTCGGGGTTTGAACTCAGGATGCTGAGATCAAGACCTGAGCTGAGATCCAGAGTTGGACACTTAACCCCCTGAGCCACTCAGGCGCCCAGTCATTGATGAATTTGAATTAATTTATGCTATCAGGTCCCACCTTTGTTCAGTCACATGGGCAGGGATCAAGGCATAGATCACAAGCATGCCCATTTGCCATGGGCTTTCGGATAAGGCAGGCACTATGTCCTGTTATGTCCTACTATGTCCCACATAGGAAGCAGTATGGTGGTCAGATTTCCCAAGCATGTATAATGTCACCTCTTCTTTTTAGGACAATGTAGAAAGAGTCTAATGGAAAGAGGATACCTGTCACTAAATCTTATTTGCCCAAATGAACAATTAATTAAAATTCCTGAGTTTCCTGTTTATGAAATGAATATAGTACCTGCCAAGTACACCCTGTAGGCTTGTTCACCAATGCTGTGGGTTTTTGTTTTTTGTGTTTTTTTTTCAAACTTTGTAGCTGTCTTTGAAATTCAAATGTCATTAATTTGTTTCCCTTCATTTATTTACAGTTGATATGTCAGTGTAAGTGGTGTCTTCACGCTTGTTCTGCTGCCCCCAGTGTTATTAATGTCGATGAATGACTCCTTTAGCATTTGTCCACCTTTAGCAATAATTACTATGCATCTAGGAGGCAAATACAGTTGACCCTTGAATAACGTGGAGATTAGGGGCACCAACCCCCACACAGTCAAATCCACATATGACTTTGACTCCTCAAAAATTTAACTACTAATTGTATAGTGTTGATCAGAAGCCTTACCAATAATATAAACAGCCAATTAGCAAATACTTTGTATGTTATATATACTGTATTCTTATGATAACGTAAGCTAAAGATAAAATGTTATAAAGAAAACCATAAGGAAGAGAAAATACATTTACAGTACTTTATTTATTGAAAAAATCCACATATAAGTGGACTCATGCAGTTCAAACCCATGTTGTTCCAAGGTTGACTGTAATATGTTATTCTAAGTTCTCTCTGGTTATTTTAGCTTAGACTGCACTCTTGAAAATTTTCGAAGAGCCTAATACTTGTAATTACAATATCTTGATTTGTTCAGAGGCTCCTCTGCTTGTTACCTTGGTGAAGTTCAAACCTCTTCAAATTCTGTTTTCTTATTCCAGAAAAAGACAGCAGGAATGCCTGGCTTGTATCTACCCCACAGGATTTTTGTATTTGAAGTAAAAAAAAAAAGTGTGCAGGTGCCTTGTAAGCTGCAAAGTGCTTTATTAATAGTAATATCTTAGAGATAATTTTTTTAATCTGTTGAGCATCCTAAAATTAAGTTAGTGGGGGAGGGGGGAGATCTCATCTGTAGAAAAAGCTATTCATTGTGCTGACTTCAAACTGTAATTACTTGAGTTGAAGGAAATAAAATCACGTGTTAATATGCAAAATGGCGATTCTTTGATCCTGAAGTTTTCTTTGGACTCCATAAAGGAAAGTCATTTCCTATCTCAGATATCCTTATAGGCCACTTGAGATTGAGAATAATATCAAATAGGAGGTGCTCTTTCTCAGTAGTCTTCAGGAAAGGGATGTTAAGATCAATTGTTTCCTCGATTTCTTCTACATCCACTCTTGGTACCCTGATACACCTCTTGGATGAGTTCTCTCGATTTTGAACCCCTTTGGAAAGAGGCAGTTTTTTTAGGTCTACAGAAGTCTTCAGTATAATGAATCTGTTGATCAAAGGTTATCTTTTTATCTCCTTGGACAAAGTATTGTTAGTTCAGTTGTAGTCTTAACCATTTCAAAGGTCAAAGTAAACGTACACATTTCCAAAATCACTGTGCTCAAAGCTTTACTTAACTTGATTCAAAAATTAATAAATAGGGAAATGAGTTATTAATTATAAATTAAAGCAATAATTGTATACTTGGTGAATTGATTCACCTGTCTTCAGAGTAAAAGTATGTGTCAATATAACCCTTGGTATAAGGTGAAGAAATTCTGGTTTCACAGCTAGGTGGTTTTTTTTTTTTTTTTTTTTAAGATTTTATTTATTTGACAGAGAGAGACACAGTGAGAGAGGGAACACAAGCAGGGGGAATGGGAGAGGGAGAAGCAGGCTTCCCGCTGAGCAGGGAGCCCGATGTGGGGCTCGATCCCAGGACCCTGGGATCATGACCCAAACCGGAGACAGACGCTTAACCTACTGAGCCACCCAGGCGCCCCAAGCTAGGTGGATTTTTCAGTGGTTGAATAACTGTGTCCAGAAAGGGCTGTCCTTGTAGGCAAGCTGGAGGGAGCATGCTGCTGCATTCAGTCCTGGTTATTTTACATTTCATATTAGTAACAACTTGGATAAAATCCAGTTTGGTTAAAAGAGCTAATGTGTGGATTATACCAGATAGAATCCAAAATTACCTTAACAGGCAGAACGATTGGCTAAATTTAGCAAAATGGAAATTAATGAAATTAAAGCCTTATATTTACTTTAAAAACAACTGTACAGGGGCACCTGAGTGTCTCAATCAGTTGAGCATGCGGCTCTTGATTTTGGCTCAGATCATGGGATGGAGGCCTGCATTGGGCTCAGTGCGAAGTCTGCTTGGGATGCGCGTACGTGCTCTCTCTCTCTCTCTGAAATAAAAAAATATATAAAATCTTTTTAAAAAAATAAAAACAACCATACAAATACAAGATGGAGGTCAGCTGGTAAATAGCACATGTCTAAACACTTAAAGTTTTACATGACTTGATTCAGTATGAGTCAGATGAGGAATAAAACCAACAAAGGAATATATGTGATGCTGGGTTAATAAAAGTATAATGTACAGACAAGGTAGGTAATAATTCTACTCTACAATTCAATTATGGAAACTTGTTTCAGAGGGATATCTAAACATTGGTGTCTACGCTGAAGAGACCAGTCAGGGTAGTATGAAGGCTGTATCAACCATGACATTGTAGGAACAACTAATGGAAACATTTTTAAAAATTTTTTATTTATTTGAGAGAGAGCAGGGGTGGGGGGGGAGAAAGCTCACATGAGCGGGAGGGAGGGGCAGAGGGAATGGGAGAAGCAGACTCCCCGCTGAGCAGGGAGCCCCATGTGAGAGTCTGTCTTAGGACCCTGGGATCATGACCTGAGCAGAAGGCAGACACTTAACCAACTGAGCCACCCAGGCATGGGAAACATTTTTGTTTTTAATTTTCCCTCCCCCTGCTCCGAAATAATGGAAACATTCTAACCTAAAAAAAGAGAAGATTTAAAGGAACATATAATAATGACTTTTAATACTTAGGTATTCAAATAAAAGAGATTTAAACCTACCCTTTGTAGGTTTTCATAGGCAGAACCAGGACCATGAGTAAAAGAGATACTTGGACTCCCTATGAAATGGAAAGGGGAGGGGGTGCCTGGCTGGCTCAGCTGGAAGAGCATGCAACTCTTGATCTTGGGGTTGTGAATTCAAGCCCCACATTGGGTATAGAGATTACTTAAAAACAAAAACTTTAAAAAAAAAAAAAGAGGGAAAGAATTTGTTAAGTGGTGAGTTGGTTTGTTACTGGAGTTGTTCAGATAGAGGTTTGATTGACACATATTAGGGCTTGGAGGATGGAATTTATGCAAAGATTAGAGGATTTGATTAGTTTTTATTTTTTGGTTTTGTTTTTTGGGTTTTTTAGAGAGTGTGGGTGCACACACGAGTGGTAGGGGATGGGGAGGAGCTTAGAGAGAGAAAATCCCAGGCAGGCTCCGTGCCCAGTGTGGAGCATGATGCGGGGCTCAATCCCACAACCCTAAGAGCACAACCTGAGCTGAAATCAAGAGTTGGACACTCAACCAACTGAGGCACCCAGGCACCCCTCATTTTGTTTTTATTTTTTTAATTTTTATTTACTTTTTTAAAAATTTATTTGAGGGGCACCTGGGTGGCTCAGTCGTTAAGCATCTGCCTTCGGCTCAGGTCATGATCCCAGGGTCCTGGGATTGAGCCCCGCATCAGGCTCCCTGCTCAGCGGGAGGCCTGCTTCTCCCTTTCTCACTCCCCTTGCTTGGGTTCCTTCTCTTGCTCTGTCTCTCTCTGTCAAATAAATAAATAAAATCTTAAAAAAAAAAAAAAAGATTTCTTTATTTGAGAAAGAGAGCATAAGCGGGAGGGGCAGAAGGAGAGGGAGAGAGAATCCCAAGCAGACTCCACGCTGAGCACAGAGCCCCACTTGGGGCTTGATCCCGTGACCCTGAGATCACCACCTGAGCCAAAACCCAAGAGTCAGACGCTTAACCAACTGTGCCACCCAGGCCCCCCCACCTCGTTTTTGTTTTAAAAGAAATTTAAGGTACTATGTGGGCAGTCCTTGTGCTAGAGTTAGAAAAATGGACAGGACTATCTCATCCTATTGGGAAGACCACTTTGCCACAGAAATTACAAGATAATGTAATAGCACTGGGCACAAAGTACTGAAGGAGCGTGGAGAGGATTCATTCTAATTGCAGTGAATGGCTTGTAACATACTCAGATTTTCAGCAAACATTTATTGAGCACCAGCTGTGTGCTGAGTGCTGTGCTTTGGCTTTCATATTTGTTCTCACAGTAATCCTAGGTACCTATTGACTTCATTTTACAAATTATATATCAGGTATGATACCATCAGACATGGTCTCATTTGTTTGAATAATTCCCCCACCTAACAATCCTGTAGAATCAGTTTGTACTTTTGCCCCTGCTTTTATATTTGTTATGTGGAGAACAGAAAATTGAGCTGAGCTTCTCGAAGTTAGATTATACAGAGTGGCAGGATAGGGTTTTTTTCAGGATTTTGTGGAGGCTTAAGACTAAAGGAGATCTGGGGACCATACTGTGAAGAATACTGTGTGGCTTAGTTTAAAGAGTTGGTTTGTTTCTCCTCTGGATAGCTTTACAGAAGCCTTATTCCCCATCTCTAAATGGTATAAATTTCTGCCCT
Source organism: Halichoerus grypus (assembly GCF_964656455.1). NCBI lineage: Eukaryota > Metazoa > Chordata > Mammalia > Carnivora > Phocidae > Halichoerus > Halichoerus grypus. The sequence continues at coordinate 69,615,016 of NC_135716.1, read as the reverse complement.
TCACTCAGATTTCTGGCAGGAATTAGTGATCCCTTTCCACCTTTTAATCTTTTTTTTCTTTTTTGGCCTTTTCCCCCCATTCTTTCTGGCTTCAGGTTTCCTTTCTTGGAGAATTTACCTTAGAAATGGAAAAACCATGTTGGATTTGAGCATGAATATGTGAATTTTCAGTCTTAGCTATGAGTAAATCTTGTTAAAAAGTACTACTGATTAGTATTCTTCAGCGGCTTTTAGGAATTTAAAAAAAAGGAAATCAAAATCTTTTCATAGCACATTATTTTACTCACAGGCTCTCATGATTTTCTCCTCAGACCAACATTTAATGTAACTATTTTTGGTCACACGGAAGTTTGCTAATTATTTAAAAGCCACATCAATATGGAGGTTGTTAGATGAGGCCCGTAAAAGTATTGCTTATGTAGTGTTTGATGCTAAAATAGATCCTTTGAAAAACTTATATATATTTTTAATGGTGCAAGTGATAAATGCTCATGATAAAAAATGAAAATACTCTACCACCTTATGTAAGTATGGTAAAAGATGGTTTTGTCTATCCTTCCAGAAATTTTCTCTCCATCTCTAAGCTTGTGTGTATGGGTGTGTCCCAATTTTACCAATAGCATTATACACTTAGTACTGTTCTACATCTGTATTTTTTTTCTCTTGAGGGTACATCTTAGGTGTCTTAACATATCACATATATAAATCTATCTCATTCTTTCTAAACACCTGCATAGCTCAACCATAATTTATTCAGTTCCTGATTCTGTTATTCCTTGTCTGTGGTAGCAAACAGCAGAAACCTACTGTGGTTAATTTAAGCAGAAGCTTTTATTAGAAAGATTGAATATTCATAGATTGATAGGAAAGCAATATAATCCAGCTTGAAAATGGCAAAACCAAGGAAGGCAAGGCACAAATTCCTGCTGTCAGTGCAACCTGCTGAAGAAGATGCTGGGGACATGTCAGTGGGCTGTCATCTGCACTGTAGCCACCATGGCTTCTCTCTTTAGGTCCCTGATACTGGAGCACTCCTTCAAGATTCCAGATTCTGGACAAGAGCATCTGTTTGGCTAGGCACGTGTTTATACCCTACCTGCTGGGGCGTTCAAAGAAAAGTGCTCTGATGCTAGGTTGCCCAGAAATAACAAATGTTCACTTACGACCTGTTGATGAATATTGTTTTACACAGTATAACATGATTCTTGTGGGTTTGTGTAAGAAGTAAAATCTGTGGCCAACTAGGATTTATATTTGTATTTTGATAGATACTGCCAAATCACCTTTCATTAAAAATAATGGACTTAGAAAGAATATCTAATTTTGAGTGTGGTGTATATTTTATGTACAATTTAATTCAATCAACAGGCTAATCTCAACATTGTCTCTGTTGACTGATGCCTAGTCTTTGTTTAGGAATTTAGCAGTTTGATTTAGTTACTATTATGTGCTTCCTTGGGCTCTTGCAAGTTTCATCTAGCAACTGCATGAAATAGTTCTTTCTGCTTACAGTCTTTATACCATTTATAGCATAGCATACTACTTAGAGATCATGTACAGTAAATTTATTGTATAATATAGTGTACAATAATATCACAAAACACCTTCCTTCCTTCCATTACATCATGGAAAAGTATCCTCTGCAAGCTACTTGATTGAAATGTGATTTTGAGATGCTGCAGTTCTTATTTGGAATCTTTGCTTATGAAAGGATTAGGAAAATGGTCAGATTAAAGTGTAATATACCTGATATATTAACTGAAATGTTGTTGGGATAAAGTTAGCGTCAAGGAAGTCGTATTTATTTTTTTAAACCTTCCTTTTTACATTTCTGCTCTATGAGTCATTTAGTTACAGAGTATTCCCCTCTTTCTCTTAGTATTGCTACTAATAATACTTGGAAAGTGAGATAACATAATTTTTCGTTAGGAAAGGTATTGGTTGCCATCTATCTGAAAAGAATAAATTGAGGAGGTTGGGTGGTAGAGTGGAAAAATATGATTTAAGGGGCGCCTGGGTGGCTCAGTCAGTTGGGCACCAGACTTGATTTCGGCTCAGGTCATGATCTGAGGGTTGTGAGAACGAGCCCTCATTCAGCTCTGTGCTTAGCACAGAGTCCGTTTACGATTCTCTAGCTCCCTCTGCCCCTCCCCCCCACTCACATTCTCTCTTTCTCTGTCTCTCTCTCTCAAATAAACATAATAATAATAATAAAAAGAAAAACCGATTTGGAATTTCAATTCTGCCTCTTACTTGAGGCATATCACTTAAACCTCAGTTTCTTCGTCTTTAAAAGGAGGTTATCATTTCTGCTTTACTAACCTAGGCTTACTATTATGGTCAAATAAGATTGTGTGCGAGGAAGGAGCATATTTAGACCTTCAAACTGTCAAAAGCCTTGCAGATATTTTAAATAAGACAAAAGTATATTAGCATAACTTGATTACAGGACTTCTTAGATGCAATAAAAAAGAAAGGAAAAATATCTGTATTGAAGTGAGTCCTTTGGGTATTTGGCAGGTAGCATGTAGCCCAGCTATTCTAAGCCAGGTAATTGGCAAAGATACTAAGTGGAAACCAGGATAACTATGTTTTGAACTTTACCCCGTACTGTGGGGAAAACGTATCTCCAGTATTTTTAGTTGTGTCCTACCAACCATGTAGGGGCTTCACGTTAGTTATAGCTGAAAAACTAAACTGAAGAGGATTGGCCACTGAAACCAGCATTTTTGTTGGCTATATCTAGGGCACTGCTTCTCAAACTTCGGTGCACATCAGCAGCACCTGGACAGCTTGATAAAACACAGATTGCAGGGCTTCACCCCAGTTTCTGATTCAGTAGATCTGGGGTGGAACTGATTATTTGCATTCTAACAAGTTTCCAGGTAATGCATAAGCTTCTGGTGTGAGGACCATATTTTGAGAATGAGTGCTTTAGGGAAACCGTATAATTTATCATCCAAGCTGATCCATAATTTATTAGGAAAACAGGAGTTACTGAGCCTTCCCTGGCAAACCAGAGTGTAGGGTCATCCTAATTTCACCTAATGGAAAAATCTTTTTACAAAGAGGTTTCTGTAATAGAATTATCACCTGCTGGGTGACTCATGATACTGAAGTTTCTCTATTTATTTGTGTAGGTATGTACATTAAATTGCCAACAGACGATTCAGTCAGATTTTTCCCTTGATCTCTGTCCTTTTAAATGTTAATTAAAAGAGAATATAGGTATTCTGGATTCTTCAGCTGATTTATTTTGCCATGAATGCTAGCAAAAGTATTGGAGATGAGTTCTTTCATTGGATGTGTGGTTGGATTAGACACTGGAGAGTAATTTCCAAGTTTGGTTTTGTAAGTCACGGTAATAGGTACATATTTGATTGCAGCCCAGGGTTAAGATATGTGTGTAAGTGCATATATGTCTTTAAAATAGAAGTCTCCAAATAGTACTCATCCTTGTATAGTACCTACAGTCTCATATTTGCTATTTTCTAGGTCTTTTTTAATGCTGGTTGTGATCCACTAAATTGATTTCATGACCTAACTGGTTACAGTCTACTACTGTTTAAAAAACACAGCACAGAGGACCTCTGTGGTTCCAGCAAACTGTGACACTCTTAAGATTCTGAGAGGTAGTTGTACTTCAGCTTTCTTCATTCTGATTCTTCTCAAACACTCCAGCCTTTTTCCACCATTAAAACAAGTGGGGGGAAAGTCCCAGGAGTTGGGGAGAAGAAAGGAAAGGTATGTTATTTTTACCACAGGGTGCTATCTTACTTGCTATTAGATTTAATATTTTATCAATTATTTCCTGTGGACATTAGCAAATGCTCCATTTTATTTTACAATTTTTAACAATTTAAATTGTATCTGGCTTTGTAGTTTTTGAAAATATTGCACTAGAAGACAAAAAAAAAACCACCTAGACCTTCCCTAAGAAAATCTAAACTTGCTTAGATTCAAAAACCTTCTACTTCACCAAATTAAATTTGGTTTGTCTTAATGAAGGATCTGTTAACCATACTGGTTGGATCAGTCAGAGTCGAGCTAAGAGACTGAAACCACACAGGAATTTGCATAGGGAAAATCTAATGTAAAGAATCATTAACTATACCATGGGAATAGAGTAACAGGGAATTGGCTCAGAGGTAAAGAGAACTTTTAAAGAGTACAGTAACAGCAGATAGAGGGCACAGTCACTCCCCCAAGTCCCAGGCAGAGCCTGGAAGGAAGGAGCCAATCTGGCATCCAGAGCTTTTTGGAGGGGCACGGCTGAGGCCCGCTGGGTGGCAGAGAATTTCACTGAGGGGCTGTGATGGATTGGAAGACTGCCGTCTGTGTGCTGTGGGAAGCCTTCCGTGAGGAGGAGCTGTGTTGGGACCTTCGTGGGAAGCAGCCCGAAGGAGTGCCGGGGAAGCTGGCTGCGGAGAGGTGTGGAGGGCTGCCTTCTGCGGGTGACACTTGCTGTCTCGCCAGCTGGCCAGGGGGAGGTGTTCTGGCCTCTCCGGCAGGGCAGTGAAGGTTTGGAACTGGGAGGCCCTTGACTGGTAACTCCTCTACACACTGAAATGCTGAACTCCTCAAAGGAAAATCACATGGAAGTTAGGGACCGATGATAATCAGAGATGGAATTCTAAGTCAGCACAGTAAGGTTTTCATTCTCTAGCCTCATTTTCGTCTCTGAAAAATTCACTGTTGAGGAAAAAATTTTTATTTATTATTATTTTTTGAGAAATTGAATTTTTTTAAATGTAGACTAGAGTTTGTCATTACGTAGAAAAGGCTAGTTTCACTTTGTGACCTTTTCAGTGAGCATGCGGTACATTAAGCTAGTATTCACTGAGCATCTGCCTTCTAAATTGGGCCACAGTGCAACGTGGTTTTCAAAATACAAAAAGGTGAATGTTACTGCTCCTGAAGGAAGAAGGTAGATGTGTAAACTGATAATAAAAGTATAATGTGATAAATGCTTAATAAAGTATGTATAGAGTACTATGGCCTTAGCATGGGATAAAGTGTCAGCCTGCCTTTCAGCACTGGCGAAGGAAAAAGCAGCATAGACATGTGATCTGTGTGCTATCTCTTGTATTCCTCAAATAGCCTTATGAATAAAGTAGGTGGTATGATTACCATTACACAAAGAAGCAAATAAGGTCTAGAGACCTGAAACAGCTGTTCCTTCCAGTGTCACACACAGGATCCTAATCTAGTCCAGAAGATTTGTTATCTCTTAAATTAGTGGTGTACTTTGAAATGCAGAAGGCTTTACAGTAAAATTTTCCAAATGTAAAGCACGGGACTACTACTGTGAAGGATTTAAAAAGTGAATTACATATGCCTCTGCCTTTAAGGGGTGTATAGTCTAGCCGGGCTGATTGAATACGAGAAGGGCTCTGATGGAGGTACTGGAGAAAGTTTGGGATTTCATGAGAAATTACACAATCCAGAACGCCTGTCTTCCTTCTTGGAAACCTTATGGTAAGATGACATTTGAAAGAAAAAAATTTGAGCATTGAAAGAAAAGAGAAAAAAAAAAAAAAAAAGATGGCATTTGACCTGGTCCTTGAAAAATGGGTAGAGTTTAGACAAGTAGAAATAGTAAATAAGCAAAATGTAAAAATAGGGGGAAAAAAGTTGTCGTTTATCATCTATCTGTTAAGTGCCACACCTTGCACCTTCCTCAGTATAAACCATCCAGTTTAACTATAGTAGAGTCTCATATCAAACAATTACTGGAAATAAGACTGGAAAGATAAATTCATTAAACATATTGGACTTAGGTTGTGATAGAGTGTGGTTGAATTTGAACTTTATTCTGTAGGCAGTAGAAAAGGTAGAAGTTTTTTAAAAGAAGAGAGTACCAGACTGGAGTTATGATTCCATTAGAAACTAAATACACATGTGTGTATATTCAGATTCTAATACAGTAGCAGAGACATTCTAGATGTTAAATGCAATCCTTTCCTTCTGTCTTCTTTTCTCATCCATCCCTGGTACAGTCATATGTAGGATAGATTAGGAAGCTGGAGTGTATATAGTGAGGTGGTTATTACAGTGGTCCAGGTGGGTGGTAATAAAGGTCTTATGTAAGGCAGTGGTAGTGAAAATGAAGAGGTGGTTACTGGTGAGAGTTGGAATTAACAAGGTTTAGGGAAGGGCATTGTAGGGAGTGAAAATAAGGATGAAAGTAATTTTCAGGCATTTTTCCATTTTAGAAGAGTACTTCAAATACAGGCTATTTTTCATTTATTTTTAAATATAAAAGTAATAAGTACACATGATAACATTAAAGCACTGTGAAAGGGCAGAAGATTGGCTAGGGGCAGCAGGACATGGTGGTGAAAGATGACAACATAGAAAGAGAAACAGTGGTTAAAACTTTGGTAAGGTCCACTCCCCAAAGGAGTGGTCTATGGAAAGAGTGTAGTGTGGAAAGAGAAGGAAACAGTTACTTTACAGTGGAGAAACCTGTCAGACTACCTCAGGCAGGTGATCAAAGTTAATGTCAACAGTAATCAGTCATGTCGACGGTATGTACCCTTGTTATCATAGTGGGTCCACCTTTGAACAGGTGAGAAAATCTACTTACCTCTGTGGTCTTCCTCCCAAATGTCAGTAACTCCAGTCAGTCATGGGGGAAAAGTCCAACAGATCCCAATTGAGGGACACTCTATGATGCCTTGACCAGTACTCCTCAGTAATCCTCAAAACTGTTATGGTCATCAAAAACAAAGAAAGTCTGAGAAACTGTCATAGCCAAGAGACGCCTAAGGAGACATCACCAAATGTAATATGGTGTCCTCTATGGGATCCTGGGACAGAAAAAGGACAGTAGGTGAAAAACAAGTGAAAAAAAAAATCAAAACTTGGGGAGAGGTAAAAGCAAAGAGGCTTCATAAAGAATGCAGGGTAAGGAATAAGCTATGAAGATAAGGCTTCTTCACTCACTATTATGTGTCCGTCGTAGGTTCTCAGCAAATAGTGGCTGAATAAATAGTAGGGTTGGAGCTCTTCCTAAGCCTGTTTTTAAAAATGAATTGTGCTCCTCAGTGAGGCCTGACTTCATCTTTTGGTCTTGAGCTCAGGTCTAGATTTGGTTTCCTAGAGTCCATGCCACACCCAGGGCAAGTGAGGTCATCATAGAAGGCCATCAGTGTTCTTCCTCCCCAGCATTTACAGCAGAGGATATTGTTTTTTTCCCCTGAAACCAGACAATTATATTATTTATTTTATACACACAGCCAGAAAGTCTCCATATTTTAAAGTTAGAAGAATACCTAGCTCACTTTGTGAAGGTAGGTTATGTATTACGGAAGCTTCCTAGGGGTTATGGCACTTGAGTTAAGTTGAAAAGATAAGTAGCTATTAGCTAAGTGGAACAGTCACTGAGTATTGGGGAAAGAACACTTAAAGTATGCTAAATAAATATGTGCAAACAGCCAGATGTGTAAGAAATACTGGCATTATCTGCTTTAGTCATTTTCATGGTTTTGGTCTCATCCCAGAGGTGTTTAAAGTACTTAGTGTACTTTAATATTTTAACACCAAAGATAACAGAAATGGGAGTAGATAATTTGCTTCAAGGGAAGGAGGGCTGTATCCTGACAACTTCCTATTTCCTTTTCACTTTATCAATTCTTTTCTTTCTTTAAAGCTTTATTTATTTATTTATTTATTTATTTGAGGGAGTGAGCACGAGCATGTGCCTGTGTTTGTGTGCTAGCAGAGGGAGAAGGAGAGAAGCAGACTCCCCGCTGAACACGGAGCCCCATGCAGGGCTTGATCCCGCGACCCTGAGATCATGACCTGAGCTGAAATCGAGTCCCGACACTCAACCGACTGAGCCATCCCGGCACCCCTCACTTTATTGATTCTTTAGCAACTCTTTCAGCCTTATCAGCATACTTGTTTCCATACCTTCCATTTTCAGGGAAAAGATACCTTGTGTTTTGAAAGCTACATGCTCTTGGAAACTTTCTTTAATTTCTTTATTTTTATTACTAATTTATTTTTACTAGTGCCTGGAATATAGTAAGTACTCCATAAATGTTTTTTGAGTATCTCTAACCTTTGCTCCTAGCCTTCACTGACAGATTTCTCAAATAAATGTTCTATATTTCCTGTTTCCTCTTCCCTTACTGCTCTTAATATTTCTGGTGTTTGAGGCACTTTACTGATTACAGTAAAATTATTACAGATGATGTCAACAAGCCTGGAAGACTAACAACATAAAAGTCCCAGGAGGAGGAAGAATGAAAGATGATTCTTGATAAGTGTATTGGTTTCCTAGGGCTGCTGTAACAGATTATCACAAACTTGTTTTAGGGCTTAACACAACAAAAGCCTCTTCTCTTATAGTTCTGGATGCCAGAAGTCCAGAATCCAGGCATCTGCAGGGCTACTGTCCCTCTGAAGGCTCCAGGGAAAATCCTTTCTTGCCTCTTGCAGCTTCTGGTGGCTCCGGGTGTTCCTTGGCTTGTCATAGCCTGACTCAGTCTCTGCCTCTGTCTTCATGTAGCCTGTCACCTGTGTATCTGTCTTTGTCTCCCCTTGCCTTTCTCTTATGAGTACGTTTGTCATTGGATTAGCCAAATCCAGACTGAAATTATCTCAGAATCCTTAATTATATATGCAAAGATCCTTTTCCTAAATAAGGTCACATTCACAGGTTCTAGGGGTTAGTGCTTGGACATATCTCTTCGGGGCCACTCTTCAGCCTACTACAGTAAGGAACCAGATCAGTATCTAATTGAAGTAGTTGAGAGGACTGCTATCTTAGATGTGAGGGAGGACGATGTAAGGAGAACCAATAGTATAAGAACAACTCTGAAATCATTTTATTTAAAAGAAACTTAGAGATATGTGAATATTTTCTTCAGTTAATTTTAGAAAATATGTATTTAAAATTTTGAACTCAAGATCAGATGGGTTTGGTGGGAGATTTGCTGCTTAGCTGTATTCATCTTGAAGAATCCTCAACATTTTTATTAAAACTTCTGAATTTGCAAAATTTGAAATTTTCACATTTGAGCTTTATGGTACTCCTTTGAAGTAGGAATACTATATTTTCTTTTTCCATTTTATAGATGTGGAAATGGAGCATAGTTTCTATATCTAATTTGTCCCAGGCCACAGGTTATGAAATGATACAGATGGACTTGAACACTGGTGTTTCCACTGTAAAGCTTATGTTCTTTCTAATACACTCTGAGTTTATTATTTTCTGTTTAAAAAAAGCAGACTTTATTGTTTTTTCATTACGTGTTTCTCCATTTGGAATGTTAGTGCAAAGAAGAAGAAAATTTTCTCTGTTTGCAAAATAAGCTACTAATATTTCAGCCAGCTCACCACATCTCTGAATGATCTATGTTGGAGGTCTATCAGTTTTTTGGTATGACTTTAAAACATACAGTTCTTAAAACAAAAAAACAAACATACACCCCACAAAAAACAAAGAACGGTAGAACAGATCAGTGAAACAAAGCTGGTTCTTTGGAAAGATCAGCAAAATTGATAAACCTTTAGCCAGACTCATCAAAAGAGAGGCCTCACATAAACAAAATCAGAAAAATAAAATATACAGTTCTTCAGTGGTTTACTTTTAGTCATTCATTCATGGAACTTTTGTCACATTTTGTTTTTGAGAGCCAAATGTGGTAGATGAAAATATGCAGCCATGATTTCAGAATGATAGTTGGACAAAACTTTTCTTCAGTGGTTAGGAATTGGCTCTGGGAGGGCGTCTGGGTGGCTCAGTTGTTAAGCGGCTGCCTTTGGCTCAGGTCATGATCCCAGGACCCTGGGATCGAGCCCCGCGTCGGGCTCCCTGCTCGACAGGAAGCCTGCTTCTCCCTCTCCCACTCCCCCGCTTGTGTTCCCTCTCTTGCTGTGTCTCTTGCTGTCAAATAAATAAGTAAAATCTTTAATTAAAAAAAAAAAAAAGGAATTGACTTTGGCTCTGGTACTTTTCATATGAACCTCAGTAGAATACCTGGCACTTGAACCTCAGTAGAATACCTGGCACTTACGCCATTGTTTCTTATGGAGAAGAACACCTTGCCTAAAAACCCCTGGAGGGCTTATTAATTCGATTTTTGGTCCAAGCAAAGAGTTCCTGAATCAGAAGCTCTGGGGTGGGACTTTAGGAATGCAGTTTAATGAGTATTACTTGTAATTGTTTAGCATTCACGTGGTACTTAGGTACTCAGTTCTCACCACAATACTGTCCTACTGAGTGGATGGCAATGTGGACCTAAAGTAAAAGAAAAAGTTAAGGTGACTTCATGGTAGGCACTCTGACAGTGGCATTATTAAGTATATTTGTATTAATCAAAGAATGAATAGCCAAAGCGATCTTGAGAAAAAACAAAGCTGGAGGCTTCACCATGCTTCCTGATTTCAAACTATATTACAAAGCCGTAGTAAATCAAAACAGTATAGTATTGGCATAAAAACATAGACAAGGGTCAGTAGAATAGAGAGCCCAGATAAACCACACATATATGGTAAACTCACTCATGACAAAGGAGCCAAGCATATACAATGAGGAAAGGGCAATCTCTTGAATAAATGGTGTTAGGAAAACTGGACAGCCACATACAAAAGCATGAAACTGGACCACCAACTTACATCATACACAAAAATGAACTCAAAATAGATTAAAGACCTCCTCAATGTAAGACCTGAAACCATAAAACTTATAGAAGGAAACATAGGCAATAAGCTCCTGGACATTGGTCTTGGTGATGATTTTTGGATCTGACACCAAAAGCAAAGCAATGAAAGCAAAAATAAACGAGTGGGACTACATCAAACTCAAAAGCTTCTGCATAGCAAAAAAACCACAGAGGTCAGTGGTTCATCCAGGGCCACCCAGCTAGTGCTTTTAACCACTACATAGTGCTGGCAATTCATTCAGAACCTCTGGGGTTGAGACCTCTTATGGATTTGGTGATTTTTTGGGTAAAGATCAAAAACTTCAAATGGGTAGAAAGTGGGAGCTACTTTACATAGAATGGTCAGGGAAGGAAGGCATCTGTGGTGGTGAAAAACCAGCCATGGGAGTCCGTCTGCATGGAAAGAGAGAGAAGAGGATGTTTAAAGGCCTTGCAGGTTCTAGATATAGAATGAAAACCAGGGGTAGAAGGATTGGGAGAGGCCACTTTTATGTTTGTTTTGTTTCTGTTTAATTCTGCTATTACATAAAACCAAACCATGCTTTTTATAAAACATGTCTTTTTGCTGGTTCCTCTCTGTGGCTTTAAATACCATCTTATGCTGACAATTCTAATTTATATCTCCAACCTCAATATCTTTCCTGAAGTCTAAACTCATATATTCTATTGCCTACCCAGTTTTACCACTGGGATGTCTAATATCTCAACTCAAAATAACTAAACTGGAATTGATAGTCCTTCCTGCTCCACTTAAAATTTTCCCCATCTTCATTGATTCTTCCATTTGATCAGGCAAAAATATTGGAACCATTCTTAATGCACTTCTCCTTCTCTCAAAACCCAAGTCCACACTGTCAACATATTCTCTTGCCTCTGCTTTAGAATGTTTATAGAATTCAGTCACTTCAAACCCCTCCACTGCTACCACCCTTGTCCAAGACACCATTTCTTGCCTCATTGAGAAAGCCTCCTTAACCAATCTCTGCTTCTCTCATCTGCATATACTTAACAGGTCATTCTCAGTATAGCAGCCACAATGATTATTTTAGAATTAAGGTCAAATTATATTACTCTTCTGCTCAAAACCCTCCAAAAAATCACCCATTTTATCACAAGTAAATTTTAAAATTCCTATGGAGTCTGCAAGATCAGGCCCTATGATGCCTGCAACCTCACGTCTTAGGGGCAGGGCTCTCCCTTGCCTTCTGAGCTGTAGCCATATTTGGCTTCATGGCAGTTTCTCCAACACATTCCACATACAGCTTTTTCTCTAGCCCCCCCCCCCCCCTTTTTTTAAGATTTTATTTGAGAGAGCCCACGTGTGAGAGAGAGAGAGAGCACAAAGGGAGAGGGAGAAGCAGACCCGATGCTGGACTCGATCCCAGGCCCTGGGATCACAACCCGAGCTGAAGGCAGACACTTAACCGACTGAGCCCCCTTTAGCCCTTTCCTTAGCCTAAAGTGCTCTTCTCTCAGTAATCCACCTGCCTGTTTCCTCACCTCCTCGAGTCTTGACTTAAATCTCACCTTCCCAGTGAGAGACCACCTCATTTAAATACCTTTTTCCTTTCCCCCAGTATTCCAGGTCTCCTATATTTGCTCAGCTTTTTCTCCGTACCATAACACATAACACTCTGCACTACCACGTCCACTTCATCCATCCATCTATCCATCCATCCATCCATCCACACTCCCCACCTCCCCAGTATATACACATACATACAAACATGCACACACACATTTAAAAAAAAAAGTTTTTTCATAGTCTCTTCTCACTCCAGAAGGGCAGACGCCTTTATCTTATTGTTTACTGATATTCCAGTTGCTTAGCCTTAGAACATAGTACATACTTAAATATTTCTAGAAAGTTTGAATTTTGGCATGCATTGGAAGTACATGTTGTGAAACTAAAAATGAATAAAATGTGCTTCTTGCTTTTAGGGAGCTTGAAGTATACATAGACATAGTAATAAGTAATAGTAGCATTAATAGTAACAAACATTTATTGAATTCTTTATTGAATTTTATTATGTGCCAGATACTGTTTTAAGCACCTAATGCATGAACTCATTTAATAATCCCAATAAACATCTGGGATAAGTATTATTAGCCTACTTTTTACAGATTAGGAAAGTGAGGCCCTGAGAAGATAACTAATTTGAGGTTCTGTTGATAGTGATTGGCAAGGCTGGGGTTGGAACCCGAGGAGTGTGGTATGGCTTTGGAGTCAGAAATGATAACCGCTGTGTTATGCTGTTCTTAAGCATTAAATGAGCTGACATATGTAAATTGCTTAAAACAGTATCTGGCATGAGAGAAGCTTTATATAAGTTTATTTGTTGTTGGGAATCATAAATTTTAAATATTTCAAAGTTCTTGACAATACAGTTAAAATAACATGAAAATATTCATTGGCCACTTAAATTATTCTTCATTATGTATCTTTTCTAAGTGTCTCCCCTCAGGAAAATCAACATATTTGACTATCATTCTCTATGAAAATGAAGGACGAATCAGTTACAAGTCCCGCAAAATATATAGGATTTCATGAAGTATGTAAAAATGTTGGAGCACGGCTTGAATTCCATATAATGCCATTGATGAATGGGGATCTGATATTTAGACTAATAAATAGCTGAAGAAGAGGAAAGATATGGAGGATGCTTTTAAAGAACTATCTGAATATCAAGGATTAAGAGAGGCTCTTAGGAAAATTGGTGAAAGAAACCTTGGAGATTTTTGCCAATTTTATATTATAAAAAGGACAAGTATTAAATCAAAGATGTCCTGCAAAGGATGCAAATTACCCAAACCCTCTAACGTGAAAGATACTTGATTACCTGAAGAAGGAATATGGAGTTTTTAAAGTGAAGAACCAATCAGCAAGCCTTTTCTATATTTAACTAGCACTTGGTTCAGAATAAGTGGTATCACTTAAAGTATCACTAAAGCAATACATGTTCTGTTGTGAGGTAAGAAAGATTTTTAGGCTCTTGTATTACTTAAATAATTGCCAGTCTGTTAGATGATTCTTGAGGTTTCACAATAAAAATCAATAAATCACAATAAAATGTGATTTCTAATTATAATTTTTTTGTATACCACATGGGAAAATTTGGATGTTTAAAAATAGAAATGAAAAGACACAGGAATCTTAAATACATGGTACTGAGTGAAAGAAGCCAATCTGAAAAGGCTACATATACTGTTGATTCCAGCTATATGACGTTCTGGAAGAGGCAAACTATGGAGACAGTGAAAAGATTAGCATTTCCCAGGGGTTGGAGGTGAGAGAGGGACTAATAAGCAGAGCATAGAGGATTTTTAGGTCAGTGAAACTATTCTGTATGATACCATAGTGGTAAATACATTATACATTTGTCAAAACCCGTAGAATAGACAACACCAAGAGTGAACCCTAATGTAAACTATGGACTTTGATAGTTATGTGTCAGTGTAGGCTCATGGATTGTAGCAAGTGTGATGGCTCTGGTATAGATAGTATTGGTGGAAAAGGCTGTGTTCCTGTGGGGCAGAAAGTATATGGGAACTTCGTACTTTCTGCCCACTTTTTAGTTTTATTTTTTTTTTTTTTTTTTTTTAAAGATTTTATTTATTTATTTGAGAGAGAGAGAATGAGAGACAGAGAGCACGAGCGGGAAGAGGGTCAGAGGGAGAAGCAGACCCCCCGCTGAGCAGGGAGCCCGATGCGGGACTCGATCCCGGGACTCCAGGATCATGACCTGAGCCGAAGGCAGTCGCTTAACCAACTGAGCCACCCAGGCGCCCCCCACTTTTTAGTTTTAGTGAACCTAAAATTGCTCTTCAAAATAAAAAGTAAAAAAAAAAAAAAGGAAAGAAAAACAAAAAGTCTACTTAAAAGGGGTGGGGGGCTGCCTCGGTGGCTCAGTCAGTTAAGCGTCCAGCTCTTGATTTGGGCTCAGGTCATGACCTCAGGGTCGTGGAGCCTGCTGAAGATTCTGTCTCTCCCTCTCCTTCTGCCCCCTCCCCCTCCCAATCTGGAAAAACAACAGCAAACCCTTGGGGCACCTGACTGGCTCAGTCCTAGAGCCTGTGGCTCTTGATCTTGGGATCGTGAGTTCAAACCCCATGTTTGTACTTAAAAATATTTTTTTTAAATCTTAAAAAAAAGAAACCTGAAGATTCATATCTCGAATGTTCACTTATTTTGTACCTTCACACTTAAAAAATGATTTCCTTTCTATCCTAGATCTGAAAGGCTATTCAGAGGAGCTAGAAATCTGATAAAATGAGTTTGGCTTTACACCTTTTGTAATGTAAAAAAGAAATCATGGATAAAAGAAAAGAAGAAAATTAAGGTCAAATATGTTTATTTTTAGTTAAAACATTCAGAAAACTTTGAACAAATAAAGTATTTCCCAAAGCATAACCATATACACACACATTTCTTTGATTTGTTTACTGGGCATTTTGACAATCTTTGTAACATTTGACACTAGGGCCAATCATTCAGCAAAATCATTAATTGCCTTATCTCTGCCATAAGACAGCAAGGTATTCATCATCTTCTCTCATTAAGTTTATAATCTAGAAGACCTTGAACAGCTTAGTTTAAGTGTCACTTCTTCAGAAAGGCCTCCAGCCCTTCAGTCTAAATTAATCTTGTTACTCTTCCTCATAGTCCTCTCTTCTTTGAAATGGCAGTTATAATTATTTCAAATTACAGTTCATATAGGTTGTCATTTGTAATGTTTAATTTTTCTACCTGTACTTGACTGTAAGGAAGGAAACATTCCACATGATTGTATCTTCAGGTCCCAAGTGCAAAGCACAGTTAGCATTTCAGTAAAGCCTTTTGAGTGCAAGAATGAAGGAAGCACAGGATGCTCTGAAGTAAGCAGAGTTGGTTGAGTGTGAAGATAAGGGCCTGAAAATGAGTAGGAAGATGGTGTGGTATTCAGTAACCAGTTCTCAGAGGATGAGTAGGATGAATACAGAAAATTTATCTTTAATTAGGACTGTGGAAGTTATTCATGACCTTAGGGAAGTGAAATTTGGTGATAGAGTGAAGGGATGCAATTCAGATTAGAGTTGATCCTGGGGGCGCCTGGGTGGCTCAGTTGGTTAAGCATCTGCCTTTAGCTCAGGTCATGATCCCAAGGTCCTGCCAACATTGGGCTCCCTGCTCAGCGGGGAGCCTGCTTCTCCCTCTGCCCCTCCCCCTGCTCCTGCTCTCTCTCTCTCTCTCTCTCTCTCAGATAAATAAAATCTTAAAAAAAAAACAAAAAAAAAAACCAGAGTTGATCCTGAAATGAATTAGCCAGAAGATAGAGCAAAGTAGATCCCACACATTTAACTGCCAATTTGGTTGGTTGGTTGTTTGTAGGAAGGTAAGATAAACTACAAAAAGAGATTACTTTGTTTTTAAATATTTTCACTACTACACAAAAAAACAAAGGCATTAACCCTTAATTGCTAGAGTACTGTGGTAGGGGCTACTAGGGGGACCTGCCTGGTTGTCTCCTAAGAGTTCTTGCCAGTTTTACCTTTCAGATTAAAATGTCGAATGAATAACGAAGGATGAAAAGGTGTTTTGGATTGGTTAACACCTTCCACCTGAATCATCAATCCCATAATTTCCCAGGAAATCAGAGCACCGAGAATTTCTGGTTAGATTGTTTACAGAGCACCAGAAACCCTAGCTGCCTCCTTTCTCTGTGCTTTCGTAAAGTGTTTCTTAATTTTTGTGAGTTTTGTCTCATAATATATATTTTTTTAACTTTCAGGTGTTGGTAAATCATGCTTATTGCTACAGTTTACAGACAAGAGGTTTCAGCCAGTGCATGACCTGACTATCGGTAAGTTTTATACAAGAGATGAGAAACATTCAGAAGTTTTGGGTAGTAGAAATGGAATGTGCTAAAGGGGGTCCATTCTATTGATGATGAATCAAAAAGAATCCATGAACTAGATTTGTTGCTGTGCAGTTTCATCCCATCACTTTTTAAAAATATGTGAGTATGGTAAAAATATTATCCAACTTTGTAAAAGTGGTCAGAAAACAGCAGGAAGACATAAATATTTTAAGATTTTGATTGTATTTAACAATTAAACAAATGATTGCAAAACAATATAGCATAGGGGTATGATCAGAGACTAGACCAGCTTGCCAGGATTCAAATCAAGGCTGTGCAACTAACTAGCTGGGTAAGCCACATTACCACTCCATGCCTCAGTTTCTTTTATCTGTAAAATGAGAATAATAGTGGTACCAATCTCACAAAGTTATTGTGAGCAATAAGTGAGTTAATAAATGTGAAGCATTGGAACAGTGCCGGGCAACATGGTAGATGCTTTAGGTTTACCTATAATTACTAATTGAGAAAAACTGCCAGCAGGCATTTTTAGTGTCCTAAGTTGCAAAGAATAAATGAGACAGTTACCAGTAACTGTTAGACTGAAATCTACTTTGATTTTATAACTGATAGCTTGGTGTATCTTCTCAGCCGGTGACTGCTTATTTTCTACAGATATCTTTAAATCATCCTTAAAAGCAAGTTGATTCTCATGTCCTGTGTATTTTTAGAATATCAAATCAAACATAGAGTTTGTTAATCAAATTATTAGATGAATTAATAATTTTCAGCCAAACCACATGTACTTTGTGGATATATGGAAATCTTTTCCTAAGTGGCTCCTATCAATGAGAATATTCAGATTCCATTTTAATTTTACTAGTTTTAAGTATATACAGTAATGAAGGGTAAAACAGGTACTATTGTTTCATGCTGGTCCTTATTTCATTTCATAGTTTAACTTCAGTGAGCTCAGTTTTGTGTAGAATCTGCTCTTTGCCCAGATGGTCTAAACCTGGGTAGCTGTCTCTTAGGCCTGACTCAGTTGGTTTTAATATAGGGAACTAACCGAAAGTGTCTCCCTTTTCGTGAAGTTTTCGTATACATTTCTAAGGTGTTAGGGCACCTTAGAAGGAGAGGATGGGCTTAAGCCTGCTGTCAGAAATCGGCAAGGCCGATGTGGAGAGAGAGGAGGTGGACCAAAGGGGGTTGTTTGGAACTGTAAGTCCCGCAGCTGTACCAGCTGGCTTCCCTCTGGGTTTGTTGGTGGGTGGCTTTGGGAGGTCGGAGGCTAAAAGCAAAGGGAAGCCAAGCGTCTTCTTTTCTCTGTCTGCCTGGATTAACTTTATGTCCTCCAAGACTCTAGCCCCAACCTCTGGTGGTGACAGGCCCACTGATGGTCTGGCTTCTAAGGTCTGCCAACCCCGGATTCTCTGTTCCCCCAGCCTCGGGATGGTAGCACTTTCCTGCTGGTGTTAATCTCTCGGCTTCTTCGCCATCCCTTCTTTGAGCTTCTTAGCTCTTTCTTTCCTGTAACTAACTCCCTACATTAAATTCCCTCTGTTTTAAATATTTAAATATGGTTTCTGTTTTTCTGGTTGGACCCTGACTGCTATACCTTATGACACCCATCGTGGCAATTTATTTTTCAGGTTAGTGGCATGTATTTGTTTTAAAGGAACATTGGAGTGTTTGCTGAAATAGGCATAAGACATTCTCTTGATTCTGCTGCATACTTTCCTTTGTCTGATGAATAGAAGAAGGTGAAAAAGCTAAGGTCGGGTCATGACTAAGAAGTATTAAACAGGGGAGCATAGAAAGTAAAAGACAAGGATGAGTCTATGAAATACCCCTTACCCTTTGACTACTGTCTCAGTGAGAATTGTTAACATAGGAATCAAAGAAGCAGTTTACAAATAGCATCCTGGATCCAGTTACACTGAAGGTCTAGACTAGAGCCTTGCTACTCAGAAGGTGTGTTCAAGCGCTGTTGCACTGACCAGCAGCATCAGTATTCTGTGGAAGCTTGTTAAAGAGTCTACGGAGTCAGATTTTGCATTTGAGCAGGATCTCCAAGTGATTCCTATGAGAAGTTTGAGAAGCACTGGAGCAGTGGCTTTTAAATATTGATTACCCAGCTAGGAATTTGTTTTATATTATTGACTTATGCATACATGTGAGTGCACCTCCCATGCCCCCCCGCCACACACACACACACATCCTGGCCTCTCAGTGCTTTACTTCCTCTCCTCCTGTGATCTTGCTTCCCCTCTGCCTCAGCTACTCACTCCCATAGTCACGCCCAGGACCTGTGCATTACCAGTATCCGGAAGCACTCCAGAATCTGTTTCATGCATCTGGCCTTTTGACTGTTCTCCCATCCTTCCAACTCACACCCTCTAGTTGCTAACACTAACGATTTATTTGGCCCATCAGTCCTATAATCCATTGATCCTACTGTCTTTCTACTCTCACGCCTCTGGTGGTCCTGCTCCCCTCCTTACCCAGCTTTAATTTTAGCCACTGTAATTAAGTCATTCTAATCACTCCTGCATGCACCCTCAATCCCCCGTCCCCTCCTTTGCTTCATCACATTCTTGTGGCTAACCCATAAGTAAAATCTGACTACCCACTCCATCCTGCTTGGAGAAGAACACAGAGCTATGCTAACTAATGTCCTGTTAATTTCTTAGACACTAACTTCCAGCTGCTTGACAATTACACTTTATTCCCAGTCCATTCATTTTCCACTGTCCTGTACAACTGTGTTAGACCTTCTTGCTCTTGAAGCATGCAGCACCTTTCTTTCTCTCCTATAATAACCTTGGTCTCTATTTCAGAAAATAGAGGCAAGCAGAGGAGCATTTTCACAAGTCTCCATCACCACGTAGACCTACCTACCTGTGTTGGGCCCTTAAACTCCACCTTTTCCTTGCTACCTGGATGAACTAGGAGATGCTAGCCAAGGCCTGCTCAAGAACACTGCTTCAGCAGTTCTTTTTTCTCCTAGGTGTCATTCATTTTTCCCTTTTTGATTGTCATTTTTCATGACTTACCTTTTCCAGCTTTCAATCCTTTTGTTCCCTTTTAGCAAAAGTCCTCAGAAAGAATTGTTTGTATTTTCTATCTCTCGTTTTTCTCCTCCCCTCATTCTTTTTTGAATTCACTCCGACTAGGCTCTCTCCTCCCCATGTGTACATATCCAGCTGCTGCCTCAGCCTTCTCCTTTCTCTTAGGTGATCATTTAACGTGATCCAAACAGCTCCTGATTTTTTTCCTGCTACGTCTTCGCAAGTGTACCTGTATGCACGCACACACCCTCATACCCATCCTCTCGCCTAGATTTTTCTCCTTAACTTTTTATATAAGTGATTTTAAGTGTATATTGTCTCCCTCCAGTATAAAAGTTAAGTTCATGATAGCAGAGTTATCTGTTTTGTTCATTGCTGTATCTCCAGGGCCTGGTACATATAAGGATTCTATATTTAGAATATACTCTCTGTCTGGGTAGAAAGCTTCATAAAGTAACATTTAACATTACAGTTCTTGATGGGTACATTTGTTTAATGCTGTTTAATTACATTGTATAGAGATAATTCTAGTTACAGCCCACTAATTCCCACTACATTTATTTGACTACCTACTAATGGACAGTTTGACAAACACTGATCTAGAGGCCAGGCCATTTATATGTTGATGCCATCTTCCTGCCTATCTCCCCCACGTTCTTAAACTAGTCATCCTATAAGAAACGACAGAGTAGTCATTGGGGGGAAAGGTGGTAGAATCAAAGCATTATTTCTTGTATCTGGCTTCCCACAAATCAGTTAAAAACGCATCTCATTTATTTGGGATTCAGTTTTCTGAGATAACTCTAGTTACCTAAAATAACATTGCCAAGAACTAGGAAGGTAGCTTAGAGGACCTGTGAACATCTAATTTAGAGCTCACAAAGTCTATGTTACCTGAATAATAAAATGTAAATGTATTTTCTTGACAGGGTGTGGTTATTATGAAAACATTGTTAAAAATCCAGAGAAAGTTAAATTCCCCGTATGACTTGCCTTTGGCCCTCCAGCATCCACTGGTGTGTATGTCGCCTTCTAGAATTTTAAAATGTATTCATAAGCAATCACACAAAGCTATTCTGGTTTGCACTCCCTCCACCGGAGTACTGAAAAAAGTACCTGTTGCTGTTTGTCCTTGCCCTTCGCTGCTGCTTCTGTGTTATTACTCTGTGAAATGGAGAGAGAAAAGTGTTTTTTTTTTACTTTCCAGTTCCTGAATTTTTAGTGAGGCTGAGCATTTTTTATATGTTTAAGAACTACTTCTATGTCTTTTCTCTTTGAATTGCCTGTTTTTATCTTTGCCCCTTCTAGTACTAGTTTGTTTTTTGTTTTGTTAGATCCTTTGATGTTTTTCTTTATATCTTTCAGGCCTTATTAAGGAAGGCTCCCCAATACAAAACTTATATAATATTCTCTTAATTATTTTTCGAATACTATAAATTTGTACCCTATCTGGTATATGGCCATGTATATGATTTTCTTTAATCCACATATAACATGTGGCCCCATACTATTAATTAAATAAGCCATCTTTCTTTCCTGTTTGAACTATTACCTCTATCCTATGCTAAATCTCCATATGTAAGCAAGCCTGTTAGGGTGCTCTCAAATCTATTCCATTTATGTTTAGGGGTTTTTCTTTTTGTTTTGGGGTTGTTTTTTTTTTCCCCCTCTTTCATGAGAAAATATCACAGTGATATTTATAGTAACTGTAGTCTACTTAATTTGTGATGGGCATTTTTCCTTTTCTAAGTTTTCTTGATCATTCTTGTGAATTTGTTCTTCCAAATGAAATTTAGTCTCAGTTTGCCAAAATGCAAAATTTCTAGTGAGGCTTTTAAAGGTTGAGAAGAATTTTATTTATGGGTTAATTTGGAGACAATTTACATTTTTTAGTATATTAAGATCACCTGTTTATATACACGTGTGTTTTCATTTTTTCCAACTTTTTTAATGCCCTTCAGTAAAGTTTTATAATTTTCTTCATACAGGCCTTGTGCTTTTTTTAAGTTTATTTTGGTATTTTATAGGTTTCGTTACTATTGTGGATAGAGGTTTTTTCCCACCATTATTTTTGTTTACTTAGTTTGCATGCTCTGGGTAGCCTGGTCATATCTGTAAGTCATAATTTTTTCTTTAGCTAACATTTGCACCTTTTAGTTTTGTTCTTATAATTTGTGACCAAAATCTCTAGAATAATGTACAAGTTGAGGGCATTATAATCATTTTCTCTGTAATTTGAATTTCTCTAGTGGTTTACCTTTAAGTATGGCATGTGCTGTTCATTTTTCATAGAAAATTAGGGGAACTACTCTTTAATATCTCATTTTCCTCTTGTTTCCAGAATTAGGGGAATAAAGTCTTCTTCCCACAAGTCCCTGTTTTGAACCTCTATAACGTCTAGGTCCTGGAACAAGTCCATATGTTCTCTTGCTGGTCTACCTCTGCTCTCTGCTTTGGCAGCCCCACAATCACCTGGCTCCAATAGGTGGCTCTTTCTCAAACAGGCTGTCATCATTAGTTTATATGAGTGGTGGTTTAGAAATTTTGGTGTACAGTATGGAATAATAATAATAGCTCACACATACTGAGTACTTTATGCCAAACACTGTTGTGTTTTTGTGTGTAATAACCATTTTAGTCTTGAAAAAAATCTTAGGAGATGGGTATCATTTATACCATTTTACGATAAGAAAACTATGACGCAGAAGAGATTTAACAATTTGCCCAAGGTCCCACAGTTAGTAGGTATCGATCATTGAATGCTCAATAAATGGTTACTCTGCAAGGTTTCAAGTTCTTACTATGTAAGGATGATAATGATCTAGAGAGAGGTAAAAAGTGTATGTATTTACTTACATTCAGAGTATTTTGTTCTGGAAGGTTGCAAGTGAATAACATATCTGAAAAAATCAGAATTGCTCCCTAACAATGTCAGGTAAATGAGGCCTTCTTGCATTTGGCTCCACAGACAATTTCTCTGGCTGCCAAATTGGCTGTTAATTGAAAATGTATCTGGGAAGAGAGCCTCAAGGGCATAGAGGATGATGGTTTATCCCTTGAAAAAAAGATAGGGAAAATGGGATTCTCAAGCATATGTATATACTTAAGGAAAAAGATTAAAAAATTTTAATAATGCAGAAGAGAAATAAGGTTTTCAGTTTTTTGTGTGTTACCGAGTCTTACAGGACATTTAGGTTTCAGTATTTTCTTTTGCCACATAGACTACAAAGGTAAAACCCGCATTGAGCCCAGTTACAAGTAGGTAAATGAGAAAGAGTTACGGTTCTGAAGCTGAAATCAGATTGTTTTTGTTTCGTTTCAAACAACCTTTATTACCTTGAATAAAGAGATAAATGTACCAAAATGCAATTGTGGCTAAGTTAAGCAAAAGGGGATATATATTAGAATACCTGGAGTTTTATATAGAACCTACAGAAGAGAGAAGCCTTGGACTTGGGAGTGGGCAGGAATGAAGCATGTGAGGGGCCAGGAAGCAGGAGCTTTTCTGCGCCTTTCATCTGCTGGGACAGAATGCATGCCGGTCACTTGTCATATCTGTGTCCCTGTGCTCAAGATGTCAGTTCCCGAGAAGGAGCATCTGCTTGCCCTTGCTTGCCTTGCCTGTCCAACCTTGGTATCAGTCCAAGGGTCTATTTCTAGTTTTTAGTTGTTTGTTGTTGTTGTTGTTGTTTGTCAAATTTGACATTATGCGTTGGGTTGAAGAAATCTTTAATCCCGGTGAACAGTGCATCATTTTCGGATTATGGTTAAAAGCTCGCCTATGACAATGAAAGGAAAAACAGGATTTCTCTCTCTCGTTTGTGGCTAGAAACAATAGAGTCATGAAAAGGCTCCCACCTAGTTAAATGTCTAGCTATGTAGAATTTTGTATATTAGTACATTCCTTTTAAATACTGACACCTCAAAGAACATTTGTATAATATTTAGCCACTGGTTTCTCCCCTCAGCTACTCTCGTTTTCATGTCATTAATGGTAAGCTGATGGGTGGTTGTTTTGTGTGTCTCCCACCTTGCAGCACAGAATACATGTGAATATATGTATGTATGTATGTACATGTATTTGTAATGAATATATAGTTAGGTAGATATAAAAAATGATTTTATATGGCATAATTTTGGAATTTTGCATTTTTCATTCTAGTACATCATGACTCCTGAGCCTAGTCTCTACCTTTTCTTTATTTCTGAGGCTGAGAAACATACCATTAGTTTTTTGGTATTGGCTATGTCCCTAGGATGGAATCAGTATTAAAATGTAGACTAAAACCTTCAAGTTACATATCATGAAAGGACAAATTACCTGTCTATCCCATCCTCCTGATCATGGTTGGGGGAATTACAGGAGATGCTGAAATGGAATTCTGACACTGGGCAGTATGCCCTTCCCTGGGCAACTAGAAGCTGTTTTTCTGCCAGGATGACATCTGGTTTCTGAGGACCATGTGTGTCTTCCCTTCACCCTGACTCTGATCTAAATACTGATAGAGCACACTTCAAGCAGTAATGACTTGGTGTAATATATGTGATAGACTTCTTTCAGAATCTCCTTCACAGCTGTGTGCTGTTCTGAAATTATCCTCTTTTCTCCTCCTCCTGTTTTGATGATTGCCTGAGTGCTTTCAAAAAAAGATGATAAATGAAGGAAAAAAGCCTAAGTAGTTAACTTATAAGTGTAAAGTATATACTCCCTTTGACCTACAATTCTGTTTCCTGTAATTTGCCTAAAATCATAATCATGGGCTGAAAAAAGTATGCAGAAAGTTCATTTCCATTTTAACTACTTAGTGAAAATTTGGGAATGACCTGAATTTGTAGCAATAGAGTACCAGCTCAGTAAAGTTGGCTTATTATGCAGCCATCAAAAATAATGGCATAGTTTTATATATTTATTGATGTGTAATGAGATTTGTGATCTGGAATAATGTTTATGTTATTGACTGAAAAGCAGATTGCAGAACAGCATTTATATGGTCCCATTTATATAAATTGTATACTTTTGTGTGTATACACAGAATATGCTACCTATGGAGCAATGTTTGGAAGTATGTTTAAACAATGGTTATCTCTCCTGGGTAGATTTGGAGATTTCTTTTCTAGTTGATAACCCACACTGGGAACCAAAACTGTGATGTTGAAGTGCATTTATCCCTTTCAGTGATTTTTATACCACATTAATAGTTTTTAAGAAATCTTAGTATTTGTTACTAATAATTATGGTTCTTGAATCTCACTTCTAGTTGTTTTTATATTATTGAGCCTGTGAAACAGGAAGACCACAGTTTGTTTTCTAACTGTACTAGACTTGAATATCTTAGTATTTTAATTGTGTCTTTACCTTATGCTTTTTAGCACCTCTGCCTTCGATTATATGTTTTCTAAGGATAGGAGCGATATTTGTTAAAGTTTATCTATGTATCACCTGGCATAGTATGTCCTGGAAAAAGACATCCTTTTTTAAAAATCCTTAAATGTGAAATATAGTCCTTCTAGTTTGTGTAACAAGTCATTTTTTGTCTGTTCAGGTGTAGAGTTTGGTGCTCGAATGATAACTATTGATGGGAAACAGATAAAACTTCAGATATGGGATACGGTAAGTATAGTAAATACATTGTATGCCCTCAATAAAGTTGTTTTGTGAAAGTACAGTATATGTTTTGTTTTGTTTTAATGTCGTTTTATGCCTATTATGGTTTGTTGGATACCAGCACCCCTGCAGTCATGAGATGAAATGTGGTGCCAGAAAAGATTAGGTTATCTTATGCAGCGTTTTTCAACAGGTGTACTGCAGGTGTTGGGTGTTAGTGAACATATCTGAACAAATGCTCAGGCTATGTGGTCTTAAGTGGAAATGCTCTAGAAACTATGTTTTTAAGAAAATAAAGCAGCAGCGTATTTAAAGTACACGTATGAGATAAAATAACGAATGTAAACCCTGTAGAGTCACTTGATCTGACAGTTTGTTAATATTAAACGTTTGATTTAAAAATAAAAGTTTGCGAGGCGCCTGGGTGGCTCAGTCGGTTAAGCGTCTGCCTTCAGCTCAGGTCATGATCCCGGGATCCTGGGATTGTGTCCCGCATCGGGCTCTCAGCTCAGTCAGGAGCCTGCTTCTTCTCTCCCTCTGCCTGCCTGCCTGCCTACCGCTCCCCCTGCCTGTGCACGCGTGTGCTCGCACTCTCACACTCTCTCTCTCTCAAATAAAATTTTTTTTAAAAAATTAAAAATAAAAAGTTTGATTTAGTCCCAACCACTTGAAGCCACCTTGCTTCTCGCACTTATAGTCACTGAGTGCCTGTTCCATTCCCTGCCAGGCTGTATGGCCTTTTGTTTTTTTGGATAGAGAGAGCACAAGCCAGGGGGCAGTGGGAGAGGGAGAAACAGGCTCCCCGCTGAGCAGGGAGCCCAGTGCGGGGCTCGACCTGGGATTTGAACCACAGAACAGGATTTGAGTGACTGTTTTCTCTATTCTCCCAACTTAAATTCATAAAAGAGAAGTTACTTTATTACATACAATGGATGCCTTAAGGTAGTGGTTCTCAAACTTTTTGGTCTCAGAATCCCTTTCTTTATGCTTTTAAAAATTAATGAGGACCCCAAAGGGCCTTTGCTTATGTGCCTTATAGCTATCAGTATTTACCATAGTAGAAATCAAAATTGAGAAACTTTTTTTTTTTTTTTTAGAGAGGGATAGGGAGAAAGGCTGGGGGAGGGGCAGAGGAGGAGGGAGAGAATCTCAGGCAGGCTCCCTGCCCAGTGCAGACATTTAAAAATAACCATAATGGGGCATCTGGATGGCTCAGTCAGTTAAGCATCTGCCTTCGGCTCAGATCATGATCCCAGGGTTCTGGCATCGAGTCCCTCGTCAGGCTCCCTGCTCATCGGGGAATCTGCTACCCCCCTCTCACTCTGTCCCTCCCCCCTTTGCCGTGCACACTCGTGCTCGTTCTCTCTCTCTCAAATAAAATCTTTTAAAAAATAAGCATAATAAACTCATATGTTAGGATAAGCAAAGCAGTTTTTATGGGAATTGACTATGTTTTTCCAAAACAAAAAATTGACTGTTTTTCGAAAACAAAACTTTTATTTTTCCAGTGAGAAGTGTTGGTTTGTTACATTTTGAAAAATCTCTTCACTGTCTACTTAATAGAAAACAGCTTGGATTCTCATATCTGCTTCTTCCTTGAGTCTTATGTGTGTTTAGTTGGAGTATAGAAGAAGATACACCCTCACACAAATAGGTAGTTGGGAAACAGAGGACCTCGTGGACTCTTAAAGAGTCGGGGACTCTGAGGGGTCCTGGGATCACACTTTGAGAACCACTGCTGTAGGGCAATTAAGACTTAATTCTTCATGGATCCCCAGTTGAGAAAGATCAAAAAAGGTCACCTGTTAGGACAAAGAGCATATTCTCTAAACTATTAAATGAAATATAAAATACGGGGAATTTTGGGGCACCTGGGTGCCTTCAGCTCAGGTCATGATCCCGAGGTCCTGGGATCGAGCCCCACATCAGGCTCTCTGCTCGGCCAGGAGCCTGCTTCTCCCTCTCCCTCTGCCCTCCCCCCTTGTGATATCTCTCTCTCTGTGTGTCAAAGAAATAAAATCTAAAAAATAAATAAATTTAAAAAGTAAAATATGGGGAACTTTATCATTATATACCCGTTGTTGTTTTTTTTTCTCTTGTCACTCAGTCTTGGTTTCTTACCTGTCACCTATAATAATTACTGAAGGAAGCAACCTTGGAGAATATTCAGTCTCACAGACTTGATTCTCAAGAAGACCAAGAAAGTTGCTGCAGGCTGTCGTGAGACCGAGGTTTCCTTACCCTTTCTGCGTATCACATAATCGTCCCTGAAATGGAAAACTCTACATCTCTATCTTGCTCTGTCCCAGAGTTATACATTGGACTCTAGGTTCTTGTGGTTTCTTACCTCTTCTTTTTAAGTGGAGATTTATGCTTTTACTGTTTCTTAGGGTCCCTCTCCGACCCCGAGCCTGTAGTGTCTCATAACCTTTTTGATTTATATTCTCTCAGGCAACATGATTTCAAAACTGCATGGAAAAGAGAAAAATGAAATATGCAAAGTCCCTTCCTTCCTAGAGATTTAAAATTAATGCTCTCCAGCCAAAAGGAAGTATTTTCTACTTCTATATTAAAAGAGTTTACTCTTCTTTTTCAGAACTGATTGTTTTGCATAAGCTAGGTTGCTTTTTTACCTAATCAACCAACCAGTACAGTGAAGTGTGAACCAGACTACTTGCTATTCTATAATAAACACATTTTTCATACCTTGTACTGTGCATGAATACTTGCTTTGCTCGAAGTACTTTACTCCCTTTTTCCATTTAAGACCAGCTCAGATGTCAACTGTTGTGGAGCCTTTCTGACACCCATGGGTTAGCTGAGTCTCCCCATAGTATTTTATGCATATTTTTGTTGGAGCTCTGACCCTGCTGTTACTATAGTTGTTTGTTTACCCTCCTCAGAATAAGCATGAGGGAAAGGACCATCTGTATTGTACTTAGCTTTGTGTCTACATTCATAGATTGTTGACTGATAAAATGTTTGGTAGATTTTATTGAATGAATGAGTAAAGCATCTCATTCTAAGCAGCTGGTAGGATCATTGGATATGTTCAAGAGACATCATTACTGGGGTGCCTGGGTGGCTCAGTCGTTGAGCGTCTGCCTTCGGCCCAGGTCATGATCCCAGGGTCCTGGGGTCGAGTCCTGCATCGGGCCCCCTGCTCGGCGGGAAGCCTTCTTCTCCCTCTCCCACCCCCCTGCTTGTGTTCCTTCTCTCGGTGTGTCTCTCTCTGTCAAATAAATAAATAAAATCTTTAAAAAAAAAAAAAGACATTATTACTAAAGTACATAGTTCCAGAGGGAAGATTGATACTGTAATGAAAAGTATGTGACGTTAGAGGCACAAACGACTTCATTGTAGTTTATTCTAGTGTATTCAGTCATTCTTCTATCCCTAAGGTGTTCTATTAAATAATCCCCTGCCCTCCAATTTTTGAAACTTGAAAAAGTCATTCATTCCCCCAGTTGTTTCTTTTATAGATTAACTAGTCCTGCCTTCCCCCCCCCTTAGCTTATGAGTTGATTATTTTATACTGCAGTGATCTTTCAGAAGAAATCTGTAGTAATTACTTATTTTGAACCAGTATGAAAGGGAAATAGAGAAGAAAACAAACAAACAAACCTTGCTCACACTTCCTCTGTAAAGGCAGAGGAAGTCTTCTCTCTATCTAAAAGAGGAGACTAGTACCTTTGAAGACATCATGACTCCCAAAAAAGAATTCCGGGGCTTCCACATGGAGGGTGCTAGGAACACAATAGCCTGTTTCAGATTTTAAAGAATGTTCAAACAACTCTGTTTATTTACTTTTGAAAATTGCTTCTTGAGTCTCTGCCTTAGAGGTTTGCCTCTTACTGTCCATGGTTTTCTTCTTTCACCTAACTTCCAAAACTCTCTAATAGACATTATCTGACACACATTAAGGTTGGTTCCACACTTAGTTTTATATCTGAATGGAACACAGTTTCCCATATCATCAAATGTCTATACCTTTGGATAGGAAACTACATTTTTAGTAGCAAGGATAATGTCTTTTTCTGGCCCAGGACATTTACAAAACCATCCTAGGATCCTTCAGACAAAAATTTGCCAAATATTATTGTTTCATCAGCCTTAAAGAAATGATTTTTTCTCCCCCAGTGACTAAGTCCCAGTATCTTGGGATGTTTGTCATCATTTCCATTCACAAAAAGTAAAAATAAGTTTTCCTTGCAAGATTTCCACATCCACCATCCAGCATCTTTGCTTTGTTTTGAAAATAGTAAGTATAGTTGCCAGGAGATCCTCCCCAGAGGCCTTGCTGCAAGCTGTGGTAACAGTTTATCAGTGCCTCCCATAAAGCACTTTCCTTTGGCCCTGTGTAACTTTTTTTCTTTGGTCAAAAGTCAAATGTGTGATATTCTTAGTTTCTGTCAGGGTGAGTCAAAGAAGAAAACAAGTTGCACCCAGTTCTTACTCCTTGACTGATGGAACGAGGGCCTAAGAAGTCCATTCTCACTCTTAGACCCTCATCCAGCCTTTCCCCGCCTTTTTTTATTCTTACTCCTCTTTTTGTTTTTTGTCACATTTTCAGTTGCCTTCCTAGTATATCCAAATAAATTTTATTCTCTCCCCCCAGATTTATAGTATGGATGTTTTAAGTCCATGTTTCTGCTCAACTTCCCTCAAAATATTTTAGATTTACCAATATTTTCCCCCTCAAATGAGACATTGGAACTGTATAAAAATAGTTGTGTACGACCTATATGCTGAAAGTACCTTCTCAGCAAATTACAGGCATTTTTTTGGTCCTTTGTAAAATGTATCCATTTATACCCAACTTCTTACCCCAAACAATGAGTGTTTTTATATATCAGTGGGGTGCTAAGGATGGCTGACCAGAATTCAGTGCGACCAGGGAAAGGGCCTGGAACCAAGCACCAGGACCCAGTTCCACCTCTGCCACTCCTCTCCACTCCCAGCCCCACAAGCCCAGGGGTGGAGAGGCTTTTGCCTCCTGTGGCAGCTATTCATCAGCCTTCTCTTGAACAACTACAGGACGGGAAACTATCTTAGACATTTCATTCTACACGAATATTTACTTCCCACCTGTAGTCTCCAGTTTCTCTTATTATGGCAGTGTTAAAAGAATCTGAAATCCTTTCTTTTTCAAAGTAAATATGCTTAATTTTTTAAAGAATTTAAAATCGCTATTCTTTCTAGATATTAACAATCCTGTTTCTCTTCTCAGGATGATCCACTTTTGTTTCTGCAGGAGACTCCCTTAGAAAGCCTAGACTTAAATAGTCCAGGTTGACTTTTTATCTTGCTGTGGACCCAGGCAGCCTAAAAATCACTTTGACTTTTACTAATGTTATTGTCATCCAAAAGAAAAGTTTTGTTCATGTGTGTTCATTTCAAAATCTTTTTTCCTGAATGATAGCAGTTACTTGATTACAGGTCTAGATTTTTAAGTTGAATCTTTAGTAAAAAGTACCCAAGATTTTATTCTTGGGCACTGGACAACTTACTTGGCTACTTATAAGTCCTTTTCTTCTTTTTGGTTCTTGGCTGGGTTCTTTGTAGCTGGAATTGTTAGAGAAATCATCAACAATGAAAGTAGAGGTATTATCTAATACTCATTCTCACAGATCTTGATTTTCTAACTTTATTGGCCCTTTGGGATCAGTCAAGATAACATAATGTGAGTGCCTACTGTATAGACTTGAGTATTCTGAGTTAGGCTATCCCTCAAAGAGAACTAAAGAGGAAACAAGACCAGCATTTGAGCAGTGTGTACCTTTTATATAATCAACAGTACTAGAACCAAATGATCACATGGAAGTGCTCTTGGGTTTGTGAGGAGAAATGAGTAACTATGGGCTATAGTAGGCAAGCTTCCTAGCTTTGTGAGAGAATCAGGGAGTTTGAGCAGGTCCTCAAGGAGAAGGAAAATTGGGTAGGTGGAGGAAAATAGTTTCTCAGGCAGAGTTACACAAGCCCAAAAGCAGGAATATTCAGAGTACGGGCATGATATCAGTAGGAAAACAGATTGGCTTTATGAACAAGACTTTTATTAAAGAAGATAAGGTTCTAGAGAAACAAATAGCAGATTCCCAAGAGCTTAAGACTTAAAACCAGGGTATTTAGAAATATTTGAGCAGTAGCTTACTGTGTATAAAGTTGTATGTTATGGAGGTAACAGGAGAGGAAGAGGAGTTAAATTCCCAGCCGGGTTACCACAAAAATTGTTGGCAAGAGAAAGACTCAGGCAAATGGGGAAGTGAAATTGGGGGATCTTTATCAGGCAGTTGGAAATCACTTTTAAAGGTACGGGCTAGGGGTGCCTGGCTGGCTTAGTCAATAGAGCATGCTACTCTTGATCTTGGGGCCATGAGTTCGAGTCCCACGTTAGGTTGACTTAACTGGGCAAGATTTGTTTCAAGGGTATCAATACCATTAATAGAGAGACTAGGCCAGTGTGTGGGGTGTCTTTCTTACCAGGCAGGTCTCAAGAATTCAGAAACTTCTGAATACTGATCTTTGCTTATTTTAAAGTAATCATAGATTTTAAGATGCATGGTTATGTTCATAGACCTTACTTGGAATGTTTGATTTTTATTTGCTCGAGTTTTTGCTTAATTTGTAATGGTAGGCAAAACCAGATTGAATGGATTCAGTATAAAGTGATCCATTATATACAGTATTTTCATATTATAACATGTTCTTGGTAAAGCAATATAGGAAGAATGAGAATGGTGTATAGACATGTGCTGTTCTCCTTTTTAAAAATCTGTTTTCCCGGGACGCCTGGGTGGCTCAATCGGTTAAGCGTCTGCCTTCAGCTCAGGTCATGATCCCAGGGTACTGGGATCAAGTCCTGCATTGGGCTCCTTGCTCAGCGGAGAGCCTGCTTCTCCCTCTGCTTGCTGCTCCCCCTGCTTGTGCACTCTCTCTCTCTCTCTCTGACAAATAAATAAATAAAATATTAAAAAGAAATAATAAAAATGTGTTCCCTTTTACTGTTTTTTTATCTGAGCTATAAACACTGAAGTTTTAAATCTTACAGTGGTATTCCTCTTGACAGTGTATTCATTTTAACTCATTTCACAAAATGTCCCTGCAAGATTGTTTTAAAGGACTTTTGCCTTTTCTCAATATTTAGAGCGCTAAACCTGATGACTAACTAAAGAAAAAATTGCCTTTTTTGTATTACCAAGACTCCTTAGTTGGTATATGTAATTCCCAGTGAAATAAATCTCTTAAAAATGTAGTCCTTAGTTTTCCCGTGCTAAGCAGTTAAAAAAGAAATTCCCATAATGCTTATATTTTGAATTTGGATTCATTAAAAGAACTTTTTTGGAAAGATACATCTCAATAAATTATACAAAAATAATTTTAATGAAATGTCGTGCTTCCAACTAGTATCATCTAATGTTTTAACCTCAAACTATGAAATGAGTTGGTTATTTGTACAGTTCTTTTGTGTGATGGCTTTCTCAGTTTTCAGTTTAGCCTAAGACATTATTTCAATGTGCCAGAATTGCTTGCAAGTTACCAAGAGAGGGCCTAAGCTTTAGTTTCCACTTAAGAGAAGTTATTTTTACTGTATCTTAGCATGTTAGTATTTACTGATGTCCACTTATTTAGGTGGGATGAGAGTAATGACCATTTTGTGCACTTGATTAAGACATTAGGATTCATTCTTTCATTGGAAAGGCTTTCTCTGCATGCCTGCCGTGTGCCAAACCCAGTGCTAGGCGCTGGGGTGGGGGGTATGGGAGGGAGAGGAGAGGGTATGTTGCCAGGGCCAAGAAGAACAAGGAAGTGTGTGGAGTATTAGAACAAGGCAGAACTTGGTCTGTGTGAGTTCTGAGGGGTGGAAGGGCTTCGTAGTTACACTGAAAGATCAAAATTCAGCATACAAACATGAATGTTTTCCAGGTTAGTGGATTTGAATACAAAAATTGTGAAAACTGGCTTTGTGTTTACTTAATTTACATATTTATTTTTTTCTCAAAAGTAGAAAAGTGATTAAAAATGCAAAAGTATTTTTGATAAGAGCCATCTCAATTTTAAACTCAGAGGCAGTATGTATATTCCTTACCAGCCTTTTTAAAAACCAGAACATTAGTGCCACCAGTAAAAGAGAGAAATTAACTAATTTTGCATAATCTCTGAAGTCTGTTTTCACAAGTGGATATAAAGATGACTTCTACATCCTGTTGCCTTTTGACAAGCATTGTATATCACATACAGAGGAAATTGATTAAGTGTGGAGAAAAAAATATATAAATTAAATTCAGAACCATTTTCTGTTTTTCATAATAAAATGATTGCTCAAAGAATTCCATCTGATGACTGTTGAAAGCTCACTGCAGTTTATGATATAACTGATAAAATCTGCATCCTTGGCCTTCCAACAACCTTTACACCAGCAGATGGTGGGCGTAAAGATGTCATTCATCATTTATTTACAATGGACTTTATTTATTCTAGTGTCAACAGCTGCCCCAGGGAGTGGGTTATTGAATTCAAATGTGAGGCTCTGGGTTATTTGCTTCCTTTCAAATTTGTCTTCAGAGCTTAGTTGCTAGGAGTCCATTCTGTGTCCTAATAATGATTCATGTATTGTGAAGCCATTCAGTAAATTGGGTTGTCAGGGATTGCCAAAAAAGGTTTAGAGGTCTTGTTGGGGGGGTGGGGGGTGCATGTGCGTCTGGTTGACTTTGAGCAATAGTGGTATTTTGTGACTTTTTCCTAAGACTGGTGAAGTTAAGTTTTCTTTTCCTTTACACGCTCATTCCCTACATGCCCATATCCTATATATGAATAAAAAGAAAATGTAGATGACAGTTTTTATTAAAGAAAACTCTCAACCTTTTCTTTCCTCACAGGCAGGGCAAGAGTCCTTTCGTTCCATCACGAGGTCATATTACAGAGGTGCAGCAGGGGCTTTACTAGTGTATGATATTACAAGGTGAGAACTTGGAAATGTATCGTTCATTTGGTCAATGCAGAGACTTTCTCTAAATAAACATGATTGCCAGTTACAAAAGTATGGTTTTGCCTTTATTCCCTGGCTATCTGACTTTAAAACTTGTGTGTCTTTAATTAAATTTAAATTTACTACAGAGATCTGCAACAAAATTGTTTTCTTATATAAATAAGCACCCCCAAGTTAATCAATTTGGTAATATTGTTTATACATTGGAATTTTCCAAAGCAAGGTTACATTTAATTTCCAGATACTGTACTTGAGATCTGTTTCTCATTACATAAGTGGATATGGCTAAAAATAGTTACTTTTAATGGAATGTATACTGTTCATTGTACACTACTGGGGAAACACTTTGAAAATAGTAATCAAATTTTCTTTTATATTTAGGAGAGATACATTCAACCACTTGACAACCTGGTTAGAGGATGCCCGCCAGCATTCCAATTCCAACATGGTCATTATGCTTATTGGAAATAAAAGGTAAAAAGACTAATTTAAAGCTTTTGTATTAATGATGAAGACTGTGGATAGCTGTTTATGCAATAACTGCTTATCTTACATGTTTGTCCAAATGTAAGTTACTGGTTTCTTAAATTACAAAATTTTGAAAATCCTAAGATGTTTCTTTTGGTTTTTAAAATACAGATAATAAGCTTTGTTGGAAATCATTATCGTCATCATCATCATCGTTATTATTGTAAGAAATAGTTTTTGTTGGAAGGTAAACTTGAAAGAATAATCTGAAGGAAGTTCATCTGATTAGTAATTGAAAGAAAACCCACTGATTAATTTGGAGGATGGGTCACTGTTAAATATTGTCCAAATTACTTTAAATACTTCACAGTTGAAATATGTGTGCAGAACTCAGAGAAATACTTTTTCTCTTTTTTATGACTTAATGTAAATTATGAGTTCGTGCAGTACATCTCTTAAATCAGGTTTATTTCCACTTAAAGTTCTGAAATACTTTTAATATTGTTTAGTAGTAAGGCTTTACATTAGTGTCATCCTAATGTTGGTTTTTTGTTTTAATCTTATTTCATTTTATAGCTCCTGAGAGCATGATTTGCAATGAATGTCCTTGTGCTCTACATTTAAAATAATAGTACATGGGAAAAGAGTTTTTTGGCCATAGTTTCTCTAAACTTTAAAGATTGTAGGAAAGTTTTCACTAATTTTAGTTGAAAATTACAGTGGCAACAAATAAAAGTAGCACTTTTACATGTTCATACTTTTATCTTACCAGTATTTTCCTTGTGTGAAACATGGTGAGTAACATCTTATTGATGACTTAAAATTCGTTGTTCCCCATGAGGACCTTATAGTCCCAGTATGAAAAAAGAAAAGCATAATATGTACAAAGATGTTTCTCACTACAAAATGAAATAATTATGTGATGTGATGGAGGTGGGAGAGGGAGAAACAGACCCCCTTTGGTGGTAATCATATTGTGTTATATAAATGTATCAAATCAACACATTGTACACCTTAAACTTACACAGTGTTACATGTCAATTATATCTCAATAAAAAATAAATAATCCCTGGGGCACCTGGGTGGTTCAGTCTGTTAAGCGTCTGCCTTTGTTTCAGGTCATGATCCCGGGGTCCTGGGATCAAGTTCTGCATTGGGCTCCCTGCTCAGTGGAGAGCCAGCTTCTCCCTCTCCTTCTCCCCTCCCCCCAGCACATGCTCACTTTCTCTCTCTCTCTCTCCCTCTCTCTCAAGTAAATAAAATCTTTAAAAATAAATAAATAATCCCTAAATAATTTTTAAGAAAGTATTTTTTTCACAGCTATTTGATCCCCCAACTGTAAGCTGTAGTTACCACGGTCTTCCTAAACTTCCTATGTGAGATGACTACTTTCTTAACTGTAGAGTCCTTCAGTCAAAAACAAAAACAAAAACAAAAAACCCTGAATTAATGGAAGGATATACTGTATTCATTGATTGGGAAACTAAATATTTTTAAGATGGCAGGTCTTCCCAAATTGACCTAAAGATTCATTGTAATCCCAGTCAGAATTCTTCAGGCTTTTTTTTAAGGAGGTAAAAATTAACAAGCTGTTTTTAAAATTTGTATGAAAATGCAAAGGTCATAGAATAGCCAGAGTTGGGGGATTTATTGGTTTCACTATACTGATTTCAAGATTTATTATAAGGTACTGTAATCAGTTTTGGCATAGATAGAGAGAAGTCCAGAAGTATATTCATACACACACACACAGTCAGTTAATTTTTTGACAAAGGTGCAAGGGCAGTTCAGTGGGGAAAGGATAATCTTTTCATCAAATGGTGCTGGAACAATTGAATAGCCATGTATCAAAAAATGAACCTTGACCCTTACCTCACATCATATACAAAAGTTAACTTGAAGTGAATCATGGACCTAAATGTAAGAAATACAAATATTTAAAAATTCTAGAGGAAAACAATTTTAGTGACTCTGGTTTTGTCAAACATTTTTTCTTTTTTTTTTTTTTCTTTCAAGATTTTGTTTAAATTCAAGGTAGTTAACATACAGTGTAGTATTAGTTTAGTGGTAGAATTTAGTGATTCATCACTTGCATATAACACCCAGTGCTCATTACAAGTGCCCTCCTTAATGCCCATTACCCATTTACCCCATCCCCCCACCCACCTCCAGTCCAGCTACCCTCAGTTCCCTGTAGTTAAGAGTCCCTTATGGCTTGCCTCCCTCTCTGTTTTTATCTTACTTTATTTTTCCTTTCCTCCCACTGTGTTCACCTATTTTGTTTCTTAAATTACCCACGAATGAACTCATATGGTATTTGTCTTTGACTGACTTATTTCACTTACCATAATGCCCTCTAGTTCCATCCACTTTGTTGCAAATGGCAAGATTTCATTCTTTTTTATGCTGAGTAATATTCTATTGTGTGTGTATATATATATATATATACCATATCTTCTTTATCCATTCATCCATCGAGGACATCTGGGCTCTTTCCATATTTTG
The DNA here is from genome assembly GCF_964656455.1 of Halichoerus grypus. Taxonomy (NCBI): domain Eukaryota; kingdom Metazoa; phylum Chordata; class Mammalia; order Carnivora; family Phocidae; genus Halichoerus; species Halichoerus grypus. Next base: position 69,577,868 of record NC_135716.1, on the reverse strand, counting down.
GCTATTATGGACATTGCTGCTGTAAACATTGGGGTGCATATGCCCCTTCAAATCATCTAGTAGTATAATTGCTTGGTCGTAGGGTAGTTCTATTTTTAACTTTTTGAGGAACCTCCATACTGTTTTCCAGAGTGACTGCACCAGTTTGCATTCCCACCAACAGCGTGAGAGGGTTCTGCTTTCTCTGCATCCTCACCAACATCCATTATTTCCTGAGTTGTTAATTTTAGCCATTCTGACCAGTGTGAGGTGGTATTTCATTGTGGCGCTTTTGTTTCTCTTTTTTTTTTTTTTTTTTTTTTTAGATTTTCTTTATTTATTTGAGAGAGAGAGCAGGGGGAGAGGGAGAAGCAGATCTCCTGCTGAGCAGGGAGCCCAACATGGGGCTTGAGACCATGACCTGAGCTGAAGGCAGACTCTTAACTGACTGAGCCACCCAGGCACCCCCTCATTGTGGTTTTAATTTGTATTTCCCTGATGATGGGTGATGTTAAACATTTTTTCATGTGTCTGTTAGCCATTTGTATGCCCTCTTTTGAGAAATGTCTGTTCATGTCTTCTGCCCATTTTGTACCTGGATTGTTTATTTTTTGGGTGTTGAGTTTGGTAAATTCTTTATAGATTTTAGAGACTAGCCCTTTATCTGATATGTCATTGCAAATATCTTCTCCCATTCCATTGGTTGTCTTTTAGTTTTGTTGATTTGTCAAACATTTTTTAAATGGGACAGAAAAAAGGCATAAAAGGGAGAAAAAACAACTGTATACTTGACCCTTGAACAACACAGTCAAAAATTTGCATGTAACTTTGATTCCCCAAAAACTTAACTGCTAATAGGCTACTGTTGACTAGAAACCAGAGAGCAAATAGTCGATTAACACATATTTTGTATGTCTTATATATTGTATTCTTACAATAAAGTAAGCTAGAGAAAAGAAAATGTTATTAAGAACATCATAAGGGAGAAAAAATACATTTGCAGTACTGTACTGTAATTTGGGGGGAGGGGCAGCGGGAGAGAGTCCTAAGCAGGCTCCACACCCAGTATGGAGCCTTATGCAGGGCTCAGTCTCACAACCTGGAGATCATGACTTGAGCCGAAATCAAGAGTCAGACACTTGACCAGCTGAACCACACAGGCACTGCCCTGCACCATACTGTATTTACTGAAAAAAATTCACGCGTAAATGGACCCTTGCAGTTGAAACCCATGTTGTTCAGGGTTCAAATTCAACAAAATTGAAAACTTTTGCTCTTAAAAAAAAAAGTTTCTTTTTTTTATTTAAAGGTTTTATTTTTTCATTTTTTTTAAAATTTATTTGACAGACACAGCGAGAGGGAACACAAGCAGGGGGAGTGGGAGAGGGAGAAGCAGGCTTCCCACTGAGCAGGGAGCCCCATGCGGGGCTTGATCCCAGGACCCTGGGACCATGACGTGAGCTGAAGGCAGATGCCTAACAACTGAGCCACCCAGATGCCCCCCACCCAAAAAAAGTTTCAAAAATGAAAGAGAAACTACAGACTAGGAGAAATATTATAACATAAAACCTATATCCGACAAAATGTTTGTATCTAATATGAAGAATTGGTACAATTCATTAATAAAAAGATAACCCAGTTTTTTTAAATGAGCAAAAGATCTGAACCAGCACTTTACTAAAGAAGATATGTATTGTTGGCAAGTAAGCACATAAAAATATTTAACACCACTAATCATGAAGGAAATGCAGATTAAAACCTCAATGAAGGGGTGCCTCGCTGGCTCACTTGGTTGAGTGTCTGCCTTTGGCTCAGGTCATGATCCTGGAGTCCCCAGATCGAGCACCTCGTCAGGCTCCCTGCTCAGCAGGGAGTCTGCTTCTCCCTCTGCCCCTCCCCTCCGCTCATGTTTTCTCTCTCTCTCTCACTCAAATAAATAAAATCTTTAAAAAAAATAAAACCTCAATGATATATATACCATTACGTATTCATTAAAATAGCTAAAATTAAAAAGATTAACATACCGAGTGTTGGCAAGGATGTAGAACTGAAACCCTTATACTGCTTTTGGGAATGTAAAATGATAGAACCACATCGCAAAACAATTTGGTGGTTTCTTTAGAAAGTAAACATACATCTAATGTACTACCTGGGCATTCCATTCCTAGATACTTACCTAATATAAACATGTTTTCATAGGGCCACACACAGAATTTTACACAAATATTCTACCAGCTTTATTTGTAATAGCCCAAAAGTGGGAAACCAACCCACATTTCAAATGATAAGTGAATGGGTAAATTGTGATATAGTCATACAATAGAATACCACTCAGCAATAAAGAAGAATGAGCTATTGATATGTGCAACAAAGTGGATGAATCTCAAAATAATTATGCTGAGTGAAAAAACCCAGATGAAAATGAAGACATATCAAGTGATTCCATTTATATAAAATCCTGGAAAATGCAGAAAGCAGATCATTAGTTGCCTGAGGTAAAGTGGGAGGAAAGGATGGATTACAGTGGGGTGTGAGGAAACCTATGGGAGGCGAATGGCTTCATAGGTAAACATGTCAAACTCATCATTTTATATTAAATGTGCAGTTTCTTTTATGTCAATTAGACTGCAGTAAAGCTGTAAAAATAGTAAGATAGCAAATAGCATTTTACTGTATAGGTTTAATTTTAGAAAGAGTTATTTTAATAGAAATCAAGGTTTGCTGTTAAGAGAAAATATTTACTTAAGTGATATTTCAATTGTAAAAGGCCAATTACTGATTACTTCTTTGTAACTGAAAATATCTATCATCTTGGCCTTTGCTCAAGGCCTTTCATGGTTATTCTTTCCTCATTTAAATTATCTCAATAAAGCTTTTAAGATTAAGACTATTGTAGGGAAACTTTAGTCTTTGTGATATAGAAGTATTCATACTACCATTCAGTGGTGATGTGTGAAATAATAAGAAGAGAATATTTGGAGAATAAAGAGAATTTTCATATTTTTAATCTTACCAGTGTTTTCCTTGTGTCTCAAACATGGTGGGTGGCAACTTACTGATGGCTTAAATTTTGTTCCTGCCCATGAGGAGCTTATAGTCTAAATGTAAAAAAGAAAAAGCATATTATATACAAGAGGTGTTTCTAATGATTGTAGGTGGGTGGCCCTTATAATTAAGAGTATAGTAGCTATGGAAAGACATTTTAAGGAAGAAACTAGGAGAATGGAACAAAGAATGTATGACATGCAAAGAGTGAATGGGAATGAACAGAGATAAATGAGGTGATTATTATTAGATGAGGTGAATTGGGGTAGACATGGAAACAGGGAATAGGCAATTTTTGAATTAGATGCATTAAGCAGTAGGGAGCCAGTGAAGGGATTTGAGAAGGGCAGTGACCTAGTCAGAGTGACAGATGATACAGATTTTTCTTACTATGGCATTTTAAATTGGTTATACAAGAAATAGGAAGCAGAGTCTACAAAGATGAAAAATTCTTAATAGTCAAGGATTATAATACAAGCCTTAAACAAAAAGGGGGTGTGAATTAAGAGAATGGTTTAGGAAAGAAGGGTAATTAAGTAATGAAAACAGTTTAAATGTTTTATTTATGCCTGGAAAACTGAAGAAACAACCAAAGTAAAGAAGGGTGTGATTAAAAAAAAGATCATGCATCCTAAATTGCCACTTCCTTTTTTTTGAACAATCCCTCAAAGGTACAAGTCTTTAACCCTCTTTGCTAAGATAACATTTGCAAATGCAAATGTAATCAGAGATAATGGTATGGAAAACAGTAATTTTATCCCCAAATACAGTATTGTTTAAATAAGATACGGCATAAGCTTAAAATAGGATAAAGGGTACTTAAGCGGAGAGGTGTTTTCTTGAAGATTTTGTGTAATTGAAAGCTAATTTTCCCTTAAGAATGACTGTCAGATAAGGGGGCTGAATTCCAGGAGCATGTTACCACATCACTGTTGCTAGTGTTTTCCCCCCATTTTTTATTCCTACTAGAATATGAGCTCCTTGAGGCCTCTGGGGGTTTGGGATTTTTGTCTGTTTTGCTGAGTAGTCTGTCCCCAGATACAGGATAGGGCTTGGCACACAGGAGGCCCTCAGATTATAGCTGAGCATATTACCCCTACCTATGCTATAGTATTTGTAAACTTAGTTTGTCTTCCTTTTTGCTCTCATCTTACCACTAGTATTTCATAGCATGGGCATCTAAACAGCATGTCACATTCTTGTGGTTCCCTTTGTAATATTGTATATCAAACTTTCTAACATTTCAGAATTTTAGGAGTGTTTTTTGAGCACTTGCACCACTAAATGCTTAGATGAATTTTTATAAATTGTAAATTATTTTTAAAGTATAACAACTGTGAACGTTACAAAATCACTCAAAAGTTTCAATTACATAAACAATGGTTACTGATAATGAGCTAAGTGACAACTTTGTAAACATAATTGACAGCTCATCTGGTCAGCCAGCTTTAAAGGTATCCAATTCCTGGTGAATTTTGTAAAGTTGAAACAGTGATACAACTTAACACTAGGTGGATAAGACTTTAACATCTTTGTTTTGTTTTATCCCTAATTTGTGTGATGTCAGTTTGCATAAAATACCACCATTCTTTATGCTCAGTAAAAATAGTATTGTAAAAGACTGCAAAATGGGAAAATGATCCACAATATACAGTAAGTGAAAAAAAGGCAAAATACAGTCGTGGGTATGAGCATCTTCCAGTAGGAAGAAATAGCCAGTAATAAAGGAATAACATAGAATTGTATTCAAGATATTAATTACCTGTGGAAATTGAAATTATGGGTAGTTTCTTTCTTTGTATTTTTCCATATTTGACAAAAACTTCTTCAATTATTATGAGAAGTAATCCTTGTAGAGCACAGTGATCCAGATGGTGATTCTACCTCCTCCATCAGCTCCTCCTAGACTGTGAACTTGGTGGTTTCGCCTACCCTCTGTTCCTCCATTTCCTCATCTGTCAAGTGCATTAAATGAGATAATCCATGTAAAACACTTCACAGTGCCAGTTTTATACTTTATTCCTCATCATCCAAGGACATGGTTAAGTGAATTGTGATGGGATATTATTAATTAGTCACTAAAAATTGTGTTTATGGAAAAGATACAATGATACAGACCCTAATATTAAGTGAAGAAAGTTAGGACATGAAATTGCAGATATAGCATGGTTATGCATATATGTGAGAAAGGTCACTGTCGGGTAGAAAAACAGGCCAAAGAAGAAAGATTAAGTCAGTCAGTTTTAGGGTGACTACACTATAGAGTAACCTTCCTCCTCTCCCTGGCATTCCTGATTCTGCTTACTCTGCTTTTCCACATTTACCACTTGCTAACATACTATATTCTTTGCTCAACATTATTGTCTGTCCTCTACTGGAATGTACACTTTTTTGTCTGACTTCTTCATTAATACATCCCAAGCACTTACTGAAATTCCTGGCTTATAAAAGGCATTCAGTAAATATTTGTTGAATGAAGGAATGATTTCCTTTTCTTGGATTTTTCTGTATTTCTAATTTAATAATGATGATAATAGGCATTTATGAAACTAATACTGAACTAAAGGAAAATTAACATAAATGTACAATACCATTCACATTCATCAGAGTGGCATATATTAACAAGTGTGATCTTACCATGTGTTGGGGAGGATGTGATGCAATGGGAACTTTCACACATTGCCACTAAGAGTATAAATTATACAACTGTTTTGGAAAGCACCTTTGTACTAAGTGTATATAATCAAGTGCAATGGCTTTTGAGCTTTCTGATTTGACTTAAAATAAATACATTTTATATCATATCCTGGTACACAAATATATGTATACCTACATCAAAAACAAAAATTCCATGGAACAGTGGGTAATACACTCTGATATTTTCTCTCTTCTGTTCTGAGTCATGGCGCATGTACACCAAATACTGTACTTGGAAAATACAGTACTTTCTAACATTTCACTACGTGGGAAAAGTTTTGGCGTATGTACATGAAAAAATATAAAATTTTTATTGTAACATTGTTTATAATAAAAAATTATAAATAACTGTCAGATGGACAATTAAAAATGTTGCATTCATTCAGTAGACTGTATAATATAGCAATAAAACATTAAGAAACTAGATCTACATATATTACATCGATAAATCTCAAAAGCATCATGTTGACCCACATCAAAATTAACACATTGCAAAGTAATAGCTACATCTGAAAAACCCTCTATTGTATGGCTATAAACATGAGTATACATATAAAAAACATGCATGAGAGTGAAAACACCAAATACAGAGAAGTGGTTACCTTTGAGGTGAAAGGGGGAAGAATGAGATCAGGAACAGACAGGTATACAGGACGTAAATCAACTGTAACTTGATTTCATTTCTCCACAGTGAAGAAATCTGATATAAATGTGTCAAAATAATGTCAGGGCTAGATGGAAGTACATGGGTATTCTATTATTCTCCATCCTTTTTTGTGTGCTTAAAATATTTTATTATAGTAATAAAAAATACTTTATAATAAAGTTTTAAAATTTTTACAGTAAAACACACTTGAAAGAGACCACTACTTTCCCCCCACCTTACTAATATAGTTCCCATACGATAAAAATGAATACTGTGCTTTCCCCCAAAACTTCTAGCTTAGACTTTTGTTTCACTCTCCTTTTTTCTATTAACAGTTTTACTAGGAGTTAAACCCAGTAAGATTAATAATCTAATTAATGTGTCTTTAGTACTTTGGACTTTATTAAGCAGTTTCCTAGAGCTTCTGGAAATTATGTGATTTATTTTTAAATCACATTCATAGAAACTCAGTCTGGCTGAAAGATTAGACTAGTGTAGCTCTACTCTCTTGAATTATTATTTTGAGTAAAACGGTTCCCTTCTTTGGGAACCTACTGTAATCAAGAGCAAGGTGTTGGGTAGATGTTCCATTTAGGTTTCTCTACTTTTAGTGTTCTAGGACTCTAACTCAGAACCTTCTCCTTTTGGATTGTTTGTTTGTTGACACTAAGCACTGTGTTCTAGCCATTTGACCTTCATAATACCCGGAATAATGCAGTTGATTATTACGTGTTAAAAATTAATTGAAAGAATAGTCAGCACAACTTTGAATCTTTTGGCACACTTTCCACAGATACCTCTATTTATACTGTAATGGTTAATAATACGGCCTTTTATTTCCTATGTTTAGTGATTTAGAATCTAGAAGAGAAGTAAAAAAAGAAGAAGGTGAAGCTTTTGCACGAGAACATGGACTTATCTTCATGGAAACTTCTGCTAAGACTGCTTCCAATGTAGAAGAGGTAAATAAGAGGCCCTTCTAAATGTTCATCATCTTCTCACTTAATTGAAATGTATTGTATACTTTCATATTCACTTATTGATACATCTTCCATAAGCTTTTTAGTCTTTGAATATCATAGAGTAGGAAAATTTCTTCTGTTTGAAATGCCTTGCCTTGTAACATTCATCTTAAATCAGATTCTTAAATAATATTCTGAGCCTTCTCTTGAAGCCAAAATTCTTTAACACATCTTTGCATATATTTATCCTAGAGGGAAAAAATGAACACTAATGAAATTTGGAAATGTATCAAGATACTAAACATTTGTAGCTATTTTTTCTACTTTTGCTTAAATAGGGAAGGTATTACATTATTTCTTTGTAACATTATACAAAGTGTGGGAATTCTGCCATCTTTAATAAAATTTAAAGTATCTCAGTTATTTCCATTGATCAGCCTGAACTGCTACAAGTTTTCTGAACACATCATGTTCTTTTTATGCTTTCTGTATTTGGATATGGTATTTATATACTATACATAGATGAGTAGATAATTATCTCTAAGGTAAAAGTATTGCTACAGTCTATTTTGTAAAAGGCAGGAAAGATGCTAAAAAAATAAGTAGTTTGCCTAGAGTAATGCTGTACTTCCCACCTTCTGGATAAGTATCTTAGCAGCAAAAAAAGGGAATCTAGAAAATAAATGATTTTAAAATGTCATTTTTCTAAGGATAGCAGAGAATAAGATGTTAGGCAGCAGCTAACACCATGCCTTTAACATAGTAAACAGTGAGTAAATTTTTATTAAGAATATACTTGGGGCTCTTCTAATTAACTTTTGAACCTAGAAATTGACTACAGTAATTCAACAGCATTGGTATATTCACTGGAAAATTCTAAAGTATGATATTATACTTATCTATACTTGATGAGGTGCTCATCATTTCCTACAGCCACCAGTTAATGCTTTACTTATTGCCAGTAACTACAATTTGATAACATACAAGAGTACTATTGCACTTTGCACAGTGAACCCAGAGAGAAATTTGTTCTCTTTGTTCAACTTAAAATAGACAGGTCAAGCTGCCTGTTTCAGAGAGGTGTTGTATTTGGAAACCATAATAGCCAATGTGTTGTGAGGATTTCAAGACCTCTGAAACATATCCTTATGGATTATTATTGATTTTCTTATTGATTTTGAGAACCCTAAGGCCAAAATTGAATACATTTTGATTTAAAAAAACTCATACCATGAGGCGCCTGGCCGGCTCAGTCAGAAGAACATACAACTCTTGGTCTCCGGGTTGTGAGTTCGAGCCCTATGTTGGGTGTAGAGATGACTTAAATAAATAAAACTTAAAAAGAAAAAAAAAAAACATACCATGAAGTCAAATGACAAAACATCAAATACTAGAAAGTAATCATAGATTTCTAGTTCTGTTTCTGATGCCTTTGTGTTCATTTTCTTTATTCTTAACTAGTAACAGTAGGTATTTGTAAGCAGCAAATTACTATTCTCATTTGCTGAACACTTAAATAAATTCCATTAATGTTTTGGCAGCACTTATTACAGAAATTCTGTTTTAATAATAAAAATAATTGTTTAAATTTGATCTGGGCAGGAATTTCCTATACTCATGAGAGAACTTAATTATGTAAATTAATTTGCTTCTCAGAAACCAAGGATATTAAGAAATAATCTTTTTTAATTCCATTTTTAAAAGATTCATAGACAAGCATTACATAATATAATCATCCATGAGATTTTACCTAAAAGCTAAAAATATTTCATGATCAAGTATTTTGAGAAGGTGGAGGACCATTTTGTGATCCACAAAGGGCAAAATCAAATCTGAATCTCTACATGACTTAGGAACTGATTGAGCATGAAAGCAATAACCAAAGGGCTTCAGCATCTAGAAGAAGGGAGTAGACTTCCTTTCACCTCTTCCACCTGCCAAGTACAGCTAGAACTCTGAATATTGTATGTAAAACAATTGCAAGAAGACTGAAAGGCAGAGGGAAGAAGGTTGACCAGCTTAGAGGCCTTGGGGTCTGAGGAAGGTGACACAGCAGTGATTTCCCTTGGTTTTCTTCAGATTGGGTTCTAGAGAAACTGGCAATCCAGAAAAGCCAGCAGGTGCAGGTGGAAAAAAGAAGCCTACTTTCTAGCCAAAGGACCAGGAAAGCCTAGCAAGACAGAAAGCTTTTAGAAAATAACCATTCTACTATGGCCAAACAAGGCAGAAAAAATTATGGTGCTGCTTCTACCATCAGCTTACTTTAATGAGGTTTTCCCGTACTCATCATTTTCTTGTGGGATTGGTGTCAGAGAAAGCCAGCAAAAGTATAGGTTTAAGTAAGATCCAGAGTCTCATAACACAGTACCCAAAATGTCCAGATATCATTATAAAATCGCTCTTCATACCCAGAACCAGAAAGATCTCAAACTGAATGGAAAAAAAAAAAAATCAATAGATGCTAATAGCAAGATGACAGAGATGTTAGAACTGACAAAGATTTTCTAGGCAACCATCATAAAAATGCCTCAACAAACAATTAGCATTGCCGGGCACCTGGGTGGCTCAGACGGTTAAGTGTCTGCCTTCGGCTCAGGTCATCCCAGGGTCCTGGGATCAAGCCCCACGTGGTCTCCCTGCTGACCGGGGAGCCTGCTTCTCCCTCTCCCTCTGCCTGCCGCTCCCCCTGCTTGTACTCTCTCTCTGTGTCAAATAAAAAATTAAAAATCTTAAAAAAAAAAAAAAATTAGCATTCTTGAAACAAGTGAAAAGTAGTCTCAGCAAAAGTAATACAAGTAAGAAGAACCAGATAGAAATTTTAGAACAAAAAATATAATTAACATAAAAAAGGCTCAGTGGATGGGGTCAACAGCAGAATGAAGGGGACAAAGGAAAGAAATAGTGAACTGGTTGATAGAAAAATAGAAATTACTCAGTCTATACTACAGAGAGAAAATAGACTGGGAAAAAAAATGAGCAGTGCGTCAGGGACCTGTGGAACCATAACACAAACTCTAACATTGTGTTATCAGATTCCTAGAAGGAAAGCAGAACGAAGATGGCTCTAAAATACTCAATGACCAAAAACTTGCCAAGTGTGGCAGAAGACATAAACCTAGATTTAAGAGGCTGAGCTAACTCCAAACAGGATAAAACCCAGATAAATCCATGCCACGCCAAACTTCTGTCCATGGTCAAATCTCTGAAAGCTAAAGACAAAGGAAAAATTACAAGAGCAGTAAGAAACTTACCAATTCAAATGACAGCAGTTTCTCATCAGAAACAGTGGCGGTCAGAAAGAAATACACAGCAATTTCAAGAGCTGAAAGAGAATAATTTTCAGGATGGTAGAACTAGCAAAAATACCTTTCAAGAATGAAGAAAAGTGAAAACATTATCAGGATGAAAGAAAGCTAAGAACTTATTAATAGCAGATCTACAAAACAATGGCTAATAGAAGTTATCTAACAGAAATGAAATAAAAGAAAGAATCTTTGAAGGAACACCAGTAACCAAAAGTATGGATAATTACGATAGATTTTTCTTAAAACATTTTAAGTCTTACAAATTATGTTTGACAAATGAAGCAGAACAATAATGTCTAATGTGTTCTTGATGTAGGTACATGAAATACCATGGTGAAGAAGGGGATATCAGGGGAGGTAAGGGTACTGTAATATACTATACTTCACCTGATTTGGTAAAATTGACAACACTGGTAGACTGTGATTAAGTTTTTTATATATATATATTAAGTCTTATGTATATAAATGCAATACCTGGAGTAACTACTAAAAAATATACAAAGAGATACACTAATAAACAATAGGTAAATCAGTATGAAACTTTTAAAAAGGTTCAAATTAACCCTCAGAAAGGTAAGAAAAAGAAAACCAAAGCCAGCCACAAAAAACAAAGTGGCAGATGTAAGCCCTCACATTGCAATAATGACATGAAATGTACATGATCTAAATACACAAATCAAAAAAAATTGGCAGAGAGGATTAAAAAACATGACCCAACTATATGGGTGTCTATAAGAAACTCACTTCAAATATAATGATACAGGCAAGTTGAAAAGAAAATTATTGGAAAAGATATATCATACAAACATTAATCAGAAGAAAGCAAGAGTGGCTCTATTTATATCAAATAAAGTAGACTTAAGAGCAAAGAAAATTGCCAGAGACAGAGTGGGACATTATATGAGTCTGCCAGGAAGACATAGCAATCCTAAATATGTATATATCAAACAATAGAGCTGCAAGATATGTGAAGCAAAAACCAATAGAAATCTGGAACTAAACTAAACAGTGGAATTAAACTAGAAATCAGTAATAGTCTCCAATTATGATTATGGATTTGTCTATTTCTCCTTTCAGTTCTATTAGTCTGGTTATCAATAAGCGATAACTGGGAAAAAAATCTCCAAAGACTTGGAAACTAAACAACACACTTCTCTGTGTCTAGCAGACATCTTAAAGGAAACTTAAAAATACACTGAACAAATAATTAAACATGGGCAAAGGAGATCCTAAGAAGCCGAGAGGCAAAATGTCATCATACGCATTCTTTGTGCAAACTTGCCAAGAGGAGCACAAGAAGAAGCACCCAGATGGCTTCAGTCAACTTCTCAGAGTTTTCTAAGAAGTGCTCAGAAAGGTGGAAGACCATGTCTGCTAAAGAGAAAGGAAAATTTGAAGACATGGCAAAGGCAGACAAGGCCTGTTATGAAAGAGAAATGAAAACTTACATCCCCCCTAAAGGGGAAACAAAAAAGAAGTTCAGGGATCCCAATGCACCCTCCTTCGGCCTTTTTCTTGTTTTGTTCTGAGTATCGCCCAAAAATCAAAGGAGAACATCCTGGCCTATCCAGTGGTGATGTTGCAAAGAAATTGGGAGAGATGTGGAATAACACTGCTACAGATGACAAGCAGCCTTATGAAAAGAAGGCTGCTAAGCTGAAGGAAAAATATGAAAAGGATATTGCTGCATACCGAGCTAAAGGAAAGCCTGATGCGGCAAAAAAGGGAGTTGTCAAGGCTGAAAAGAGCAAGAAAAGGAAGAGGGGCGCCTGGGTGGCTCAGTCGTTAAGCGTCTGCCTTCGACTCAGGTCATGATCCCAGGGTCCTGGGATCGAGCCCCACGTCGGGCTCCCTGCTCAGTGGGAAGCCTGCTTCTCCCTCTCTCTCTGCCTCTCCCCCTGCCTCTCCCACTACGTGTGCTCTCTCTCTGTATCTCAAATGAATAAATAAAATCTTTAAGAAAAAAAAAAAAGAAGGAAGAGGAGGAAGATGAAGATGAAGAAGATGAGGAGGAGGAGTATGAGAAGATGAAGATGATGATAATGATGAATCAGTTGGTTCTAGCGCAGTTTTTTTTTTCTTGTCTATAAAGCATTTAACCCCCCTGTACACAACTCACTCCTTTTAAAGAAAAAAATTGAAATGTAAGGCTGTGTAAGATTTGTTTTTAAACTGTACAGTGTCTTTCTTTGTATAGTTAACACACTACTGAATGTGTCTTTAGATAGCCCTGTCCTGGTGGTATTTTCAGTAGCCACTAACCTTGCCTGGTACAGTATGGGGGTTGTAAATTGGCATGGAAATTTAAAGCAGATTCTTGTTGGTGCACAGCACAAATTAGTTATATATGGGGATGGTAGTTTTTCATCTTCAGTTGTCTCTGATGCAGCTTCTACGAAATAATTGTTGTTCTGTTAACTGAATACCACTCTGTAATTGCAAAAAAAAAAAAAAGTTGCAGCTGTTCTGTTGACATTCTGAATGCTTCTAAGTAAATACAATATTTTTTATTAGAAAAAAAAAAACAAAACACTGAACTGGGCCAGGGTGGCTCAGTCGTTGGGCGTCTGCCTTCGGCTGGGGTTGTGATCCCGGAGTCCTGGATTCGAGCCCAGCGTAGGGCTCTGTGCTCCAGGGGAGGCCTGCTTCTCCCTCTCCCACTCCCCCTGCTTGTGTTCCCTCTCTCGCTGTCTCTCTCTCTGTCAAATAAATAAATAAAATCTTTTTAAAAAAAAATATTGAACTGAATGAAAATGAAACTATAGCATATCAGAAAGTAACAGGTAATTCAGGTACAGAGAGGGAAATGTATAGCATTAAATGCATACAATAGAATAGAAGTCTCAAAGCAAGAATCTTAGCTCCCACCTCAGAAACCCAAAGCAAATAGAAGAAATAATAAAGGTAAGAGCAGAAATCAGTGAAATTGAAAACAGGAAAATTATGATAGAGAAAATGAATGAAATACTGTGTTTTTTCAAGGTCATTAAAACTGAGAAACCTCTATCAAGATTGACCAAAGAGAGAAGGCAGAGATTACCAATATCAGGAACAAAACAGAACATAAAACTACAGATCTTGCAGACATCAAAGGAACAATACATAAATATAATAAATTACATAAAATGGACAAAAAAAACACAGACTACTACAACTCACCTAATGTGAGATAGATTATTATTTTTTTTTAATTTGACTCTTTTTTTTTTTTAAAGGTTTTATTTATTTGTCAGAGAAAGAGAGAGACTGAGCACAAGCAGGGGGAGCGGCAGGCAGGGGAAGAAGCAAACTCCCTTCTGAGCAGGGAGCCCGATGCGGTACTCGATTCCAGGACCCTGGGATCATGACCTGAGCCAAAGGCAGATGCTTAACCAACTGAGCCACCCAAGTGTCCCTGAGATAGATTATTTGAATAGTCCTATATAATTATGAAGGAAATTTGAATTCATAATTTTAAAATTCCCTAAAAGGAAATCTCTCTGTCCAGATGGTTTCACTGGAGAATTCTACCAAACATACAATCATTCATTCATTTATTTTTTTCTAAACATTTAAAGAAAGAATGAACACCAATTCTACAGCATCTTTTCCAAAAAAAAAAAAAAGAAGAAGAAGAAATGGGACATTTCCCTATTTATTTTATGAAGCTTATATTACACTGATAACCAAAACCAAAGAAAGTACCAAAAAAAAGTACAGACTGATACCTCTTATTATGTATAAGCAGAATTCCTTAACAGAGTATCAACAAATAGAATTTCAACAATATATGAAATCATACCCATGTACATGCATAAAGTATATATATCGTGGCCAAATGGAATTTATTCCAGGGATGCAAGGCTGGTTCAGTATTTGAAAACCAGTCGATATAATCTCCATTTTAATTAGGTGAAGAAATAAAACCACATTGTAGCAATCAATGCAGAAAAAGCATTTGACAAAATTTAACACCTGTACGTGTTTTAAAACTTAAAAAAAAGGAATTGAAGAATACTTCCTCAGCTCGTTAGAAAGCATCTACAAGGGTGCCTGGGTGGCTCAGTCGTTGAGCGTCTGCCTTTGGCTCAGGTCATGATTCCAAGGTCCTGGGATCGAGTCCTGCATCGGGCTCCCTGCTCCGCGGGAAGCCTGCTTCTCCCTCTCCAGCTCCCCTTGCTTGTGTTTCCTCTCTGGCTGTCTCTCTCCCTGTCAAATAAATAAAATATTTTTTTAAAAAAAGCATCTACAAAACAACCCACAGCTAACATTACACTTATGATGAAAGGCTAAATGCTTTTAGTCCTTGATCAGGAACAAGGCAAGGATATCTGCTCTCACCATTATTTAAGATATTGGTGGAAGTTCTAGTTAGTGCAATAAAGTAGGAAAGGGAAATAAAGGCAGACAACTCAGGAAGAAATAAAACTTTTTGTGACTGACATGATTGTCTCTAGGAAATCCCAAGGAATTTACACACACACACACAAAAACTAGTTAATAAATGAGTTCAAGAAAATTACAGGATACAGGGTGCCTGGGTGGCTCAGTCCTTAAGTGTCTGCCTTCGGCTCAGGTCATGATCCCAGGGTCCTGAGATTGAGCCCCACATCAGGCTCCTTGCTCCGTGGGAAGCCTGCTTCTCCCTCTCCCACTCCCCCTGCTTGTGTTCCCTCTCTCAGTGTGTCTCTTTCTGTCAAATAAATAAATAAAATCTTAAAAAAAAAAATTACAGGATACAAGACAAATATATAAAAATCTATTATATATATGGGGCTCCTGGCTGGCTCAGTCAGTAGAGTATGTGACTCTTGATCTCAGAGTTGTGAGTTTGAGCCCCATGTTGGGCACAGAGTTTACTTTTTAAAAAAATCTATTGTATTTGTGTATATAGCAATGAACACCAAAATTTAAAATACAATACCATCTATAATCACACAAAAAGAAAATGAAATACCTAGGTATAAATCTAAAAATAACATACAGAACAGGACATATATGCTAAAAACTGCAAAATGCTAATGAAAGAAAGATATAAATAAATGAAGAGATATACAATGTTCATTGTTTGGAGTACTCAATCTAATAAAGATGTCACTTCTTCACAGATTGATAGGTTTAACCCAATACCTATCAAAGTTCCAGTAAGATTTTTGGTAGCTATCTGACAGTATTATTATAAAATATAGATAGAGGGGCAAAGGACCTGGAATAGCTAAAACAATTTTGAAAAAGAATAAAGTAGGGGAATCACTCTTTGATTTCAAGCCTTAACGTAGACTGTGTGATATCAGTAAAGGAATAGATACTTAACAGCAGTGGGACAGAATAGAGAAACAATAAATAGACCCACACAGATATGCCCAAATAATTTAACAGAGGTGCAGAAACAACTCATAGAGGAAGATAAGCATTTCAGTAAATGGTGCTCCAGCAATTGGACATTCATAGACAAAATAAATGAACCTGAGTCTCACACCTTATACAAAAACTAAAAACAGATCATGGAGTTAAATATAAAACATTTAGCTATTTATCTTTTGGGGGGGGGAGGAGAAAGTCTTCAGGATGTAGTGATAGACATGCTTGTCACTAAAAGCATGATCCATAAAAGGAAAAATTGATAAGTTTGCCTTTTCAAACTTTTGCTCTATGAATGAGCCTGGTAAAAAGATGAAAATGCAGGCTACAGACTGGGAGAAAATACTTGTAAACCAAATACCAACAAAGGACTAGTATCTAGAATAAAAAACTCGCAAAACTCAATAGTTTAAAAAAAAAAATCAATCCAATTAGAAAGCGGGCAAAAGACATGACCAGAGATTTCATCAAAAAGGACATATAAGAGGCATATAAGCACTCGAAAAGATACTCAACATCAACCAGCTGTTAGGAAAATGCAACTTAAGACCTCCATGAGATATCACTATACGTCCGTCAGAATGGCTAAAATTAAAAAAAGTGACAACACCAAATGCTGGCAAGGATATGGAGAAACTAGATCACTCATACATTGCTGGTGGGAATGTAAAATGATAGGGCCACTCTAGAAACAGTTTGACAGTTTCTTTAAAAACTGTACATTCAGGGACACCTAACTGGCTCAGTCAGTAGCGCATGCAACTCTTGACCTCGGGGTCATGAGTTCAGGCCCCACGTTTGGGGTGGAGTTTACATAATAAATAAAATGTTAAAAAAAAAAAGGAAAGAGAGAAACTAGACATTCACCTACCATGCTACCTAGCAGTTGCACGTCTGAGCATTTATCCCAGAGAAACAAAGATTTCTGTTTACCCAGAAACCAGTACACAGATGTTCATAGCATCTTTATTCACAATATGGCCAAACAGTGAAAACAACCTAGATGTCCTACGGATGAATAGTTCGACAAAGTTACATAGTACATCCACACTACGGAATACTACTCAACAGTAAAAAGGGATGAACTATTGATACATGCAACAACCTAGATGAGTCTCCAGAAAACTGTGCTTAGTGAATAAAGTCAAACCCAAAAGATTGCATACCATATGGTTCTATTTGTGACTTTCTTGAAATGACAAAATTAGAGAAATGGAGAACAGGTTAGTCATGGCCAGGTTTAAGAGGGGGTGTCAGAGTGGAAGGAAAGTGGGTATGTTTATAAAAAGACCAACACGAGGGATCCTTATAATGAAATGTTCTGTATCACTTATCAACATTTTGATTGTAACAATGTGCTATACGTTTCCAAGATACTACCATTAGAGGAAACCAGGTAAAGGTTACACAAGATCTCTCTGTATTCTCTCTTAAACCTGCATGTGAATCTATAGTTACCTCAGAAAGTTTGATCAGAACACAATAATAATAATAACCACACACAAACAACTTTAAAGTTAACCTGTTGTTAAAAATCACAGTGGCAATTTTTTTTTAAATTAAAGATTAAGAAGCCTCACAGTTGTATTATAATGAAATACCAGTGTGAGAGTATGGAGCATAGTTATAAAACCTTAAGTGATATTTTTTGAATTTACAAAGAACACAATTTCTTTTTCAAAATATTAAGTTACTAATTTTTTTTTAAGTATGGCTCTTTGGTGAGTCTCTGTCACATTTTTGCACAAAGCAAATTTTTTTTTTTTTTTACAACAACCGGGTTTTTCCATGCTGAATATTATGTGTTTTAGCTTATGCCTAACAAATAATAAAGTCATTGTTGAGATTTTTATTATGCATACATAGACTTTCTTAGTAAGATTGTTCAGAAGTAACTGAAGAAAATTATACTAATATTCATAAAAGAGACAGCTGAGCTATATAGAATAAGAAAGACCTGGTTGGAAGATAATAATGAGTTTTATGTGGAGCAAAGTAACTAAGGGAAGAACTCCAAAATTGGGCAAAACATGAGATGTTTTGCACTTTCATAAATAATCTAGTATTTTTTTTTAAACAAACTGACTTCATTCATGACCTTTGTGCATGTCAGACGTTAAAACCCAATTAAGTACATCATTAAGTAATGAGCATTTATATGACAGTATATGTTTATGCATTAGTTTATTTTTCTACATCACCCATATTAAAGCATTTTGGTCAGTTCACAGTAAGGTTGGTGGTGCTATTTTAAATCAATTTAAATAGTTGTCACCACTTAAAGTAAAAAGGTAAATCCATATATCTACCATCTATCATCTGGCTTCAGAAGTTATCACCATTTTGATGATGTTTTTTATTATGTCCTCTTTTTTTTTTTTAAAGGAAATTCCAGAAATATTTTACCTATAAATATTTCAGTGGCAGTAATTTAAAAAACATATAACCATGATACATTGTCCTATACTGTACTCACCTTTGTGATGATGTGAGACAGTACAATGCCTGTGTTATAAGATGAAATGAGGTGCATGACGTAGGCATTGTGGTGTAGCGTTAGGCCGCTCTTGACCTAACTGTACATCAGAAGGAGGATCATCTGCTTGTGGAGCATGGTTGACCGAGGGTAATAGAAACCATGGAAAGCAGAACCATGGATAAGGGGGACTACTGTATGTTAAAAGATAGAATGATTTATACAGAGCCAGTGTCCTGATCATGGACCATTTGACTAAAAGTTCTTTTTAGAAATTTAAACCTAGGGGCACCTGGGTGGACCAGTCGGTTAAGCATCTGCCTTTGGCTCAGGTCATGATCCCAGTGTCCTGGGATTGAGCCCTGCAGCGGGCTCCTTGCTCAGCTGGGAGTCTGCTGCTCCCCCTGCTGTGCGCACGCGTGCTCACTTTCTCCCTCTCTCTGACAAATAAATGGAATCTTAAAAAAAAAAAAAAATTTTTTTAAACTACATCATTATTCATTAAGGTTAAACCTGATGGAGTGATGATTCCTTTCTGTTTATTAACTAGACCTGTTGCCTTTTGCTGTTATGCTGCAATCTGTTTTTATATTTTAATCAAGATCTAGTTACTATAGTGCAAGTAGAGACCATGAAGTTTTTTAACTCTTATACTTCCCTGGAAGAGATTGGTTAATTTGCAGCATCAGATGACAGCATTTTTCCAACATTAGTTGAATTGTTGCTGGAAGTAAGTTTATTATTAGTCCATGGATTTACTACTCAGTTAAATGATTTCATCTATGAAGGATCTTTTGAGGGGAAGAACAGCCAAACTGGTGTTAGAGAAAAATGCATAGGATAGCTCCCCACAACAAAGAATCGGTGTAAATATCAGTAGTATCGCGGTTGAAAAACACTGAGCCAGAATAACAGGATACAGTTAAAATCAGTGAAGTGAAGCACCAACAACTCTGTGTCATACATGCATCCTCTTTATTCATTTAGAAGTAGGTGGGATGGTGTATGATGATCTTCAAAATGCTTTATTTCAGAGGGCCTGGGTGGCTCAGTTGGTTAAGCGTCTGCCTTCGCCTCAGGTCATGAGGCCCCATGTCGGGCTCCCTGCTCAGGGGGGAGTTTTCTTGTCCTTCTACCCCTCCCCCCACCAATCATGCTCTTTCTCGCTTGTGCTCTCTCTCTCAAATAAATAAAATCTTCTTTAAAAATGCTTTATTTCAGAAGCGCCTGGGTGGCTTAGTTGATTAAGTATCCGACTTTTGATTTCAACTCAGGTCATGATCTCAGGGTCGTGAGATTGAGTCCCACATCAGGCTCCGTACTGGGCATGAGCCTGCCTGGGATTCTCGCTCTCCCTTTCCCTCTGCCCCTCCTCCCTCAAAAAAATATTTTTCAAATTATTTTCTAGAGAGCATAAAAATAAAATACCTTAAAAATAAAATTCCTCAGGGCGCCTGGGTGGCTCAGTTGGTTAAGCGACTGCCTTCGGCTCAGGTCATGATCCTGGAGTCCCTGGATCGAGTCCCGCATCGGGCTCCCTGCTCGGCAGGGAGTCTGCTTCTCCCTCTGACCCTCCCCCCTCTCCTGTGCTCTCTCTCATTCTCTCTCTCTCAAATAAATAAATAAAATCTTTTAAAAATAAATAAATAAATAAAAATTAAAAATAAAATAAAATTCCTCAGACAAGATCTACTATTTATAAAATCATATATAACATTAATACCACACACATATAAACATTTATTATCTACACACAAACAGAAAGCTTTCTCCATGTAAAACCTCTCTGTTAGCAAACTACTATAGTATACAACTACTGTGTTTAAGTATATTGGTTTCCAAACTGTAAGTTACAATTTCTGAGTTACAAGTTATAATAAAGGAATTCATCCTTCCTGTGAAGTAGATTTTAGTCACTTCATAATACAACTTCGGATAGCTCTAAACGTGCTATTATAATTTGTCCTTTTTGTTATTCACTGAGGAAATACACCCATAAATGTGATAGTAGAAATACACCCCGGAGTTCATCCCCTAAATGTCAATGAAATCAGAAAGCCAATTTCAACCAAAATAGTCTTGTCTATATGGTATTCCCACGGTAATAGGAGACCAGAACTTAATTCTTTACATTTTCAGTTTCTAGTACTGATTTTTTAAACATGATACTTGGGTGCTATACACATATATTTGAGTTCATAGCATATGGAGGGAAAAACCCATTTAGTTGCGTATGGTTTATTCAAGTAATATTTACACTGAGTATACAGAGCATTTATAGTGTCATTACATTTTAGGAAAATGAGATTTAGGCTTATCTCTGGCTGACAAAAAAGAAAAAAATTACTTTGACCTCCATTTTACTGAAGATTTTGCTGATAGGAAAATTAAGAATCAGCTATGTGACTGGCAGTAAATATTTTTGAATATTAGTTTTGATTTCTGTTTTCAACTGAGACCTGAAGGTCATTGAGGACACCAAGATATCATGTGTACCTGGTAACTGTCCTGGCTCCTCATGGAAACACCTCCTCAGCTGCCACCCTCTGGCAGATCATTCTAGAACCACAGCTTTGTTTAGTGTCCTACTCCCCGGTGTCCCAGGAAAATCTGGTCTCTGTGGTCTGCCCTGTGACAAACTGAGGCGTTGGTATGAAGGTTACATACAAGAAGCTCCTTCTGTCACTCGAATCCAGTGATGTGCACATATGTGGTGTCCGCATTTAGAAGAGTGTCTCATAAGTGGAAAATTTATTTCAGAAGAATTTTCAGGTGATTAAAACATGCCAAGTACCTGAAATAATGCTGTTGTATATTTGTATGGCACGTTGTCAGAAGTTCTTTCACATTTGTTATCCCCTTTCTATTGTGCCATACAGTAGAGAATAGCAGTATTGAAGACTATCCTATCCTTCTTTGAGGAGCATTAATTAAAATGAGCACCTCTATGGACACCTGGGTGGCGCAGTCGGTTAAGCATCTGCCTTCAGCCCAGGTCATGATCCCGGGGTCCAGGGATCGGGTGCTGCGTCAGGCTCCCTGCTCAGCAGGGAGTCTCCTTCTTCTTCCACCTCTGTCACTCCCCCTGCTTGTGCTCTCTCTCTCTGCTCTCAAATAAATAAAATCTTTTTAAAAAATAAAATAATAAAATGATCACCTCTGCATAGGGTTCCATGGTCAGACGTGTTTAGGAGGAGCTGGTGTGTATCTCCCTTGTAGAAAACCAGAATTCACAATAGTTTATTAGTTTCTGAGAACCCCCGTTAAGAAGCTTGTTCAGTTTTATTTAACCTAGAGGTTTCCAGTGTGATTTAACCATTCTCCCCCCAAAAATGGGATAGGGGATATATAATATCTGAAAGAAGAACGTCTTTTTTATTTTGCTTATTCTCTTACTTCATGGTAACATATGGGTTGCAGTTGGTGGTGTGGAGATTGCTTTTTCCTTAGCTCAGAATATCTTATAAAAACATTCTTTTCCAGGGGGACCTGGCTGGCTCATTCAGTGGAGGATATGACTCTTGATCTTGGGGCCGTGAGTTCAAGCCCCACATTGGATGTAGAGCCTACTTTAAAAAATAAATAAATAAAAATAAACAATTTTTTCCCTCAAATCAGTTGTATTTAGAGCTGTGCTTCTCAAACATTAATATGCACGCAGATCACCTAGGAATCCTGTTAAAAGGAAGATTCTGATTCCATAGGTCAGGGGTGTGAGCTGAAAGCCTGCATTTGGAACCAGCTGTCTCGTGTTGTCCATGCTGCTCTCCTGGGCAGGCTTTGAGGAGTGTGGAGACTGAAGTTCCTTCAGCTCTGTTACCTAACAGAAGAACCTGAGAGACTACTGTCTTTTTCTGTTCCTCAGAAACATTCCTTCAAACGATTTCATCCTCTCCTTCTCTAGGCTATCAGCATATAATTACATAATCAAAGTTAAACCATTTTAAAACAAAAACCTGTCATTCCCAGTTCTGGATATGTTCTCTTCTAGTAAGATCCATCTCCATTTCCTCATTCTTTTTCACACCGCAGTTCACAGGTCAACTTCCTCTACCATGGCCAAGGTTACCCTGGACTTCCTAAAATTGCCTATCCTAACAAATACTTTTCTGTTCTTACCTTAAACAGTTCCTTCCGGATATTAGAATCTTCAGTAGCCTCTGTCCTGAAGTGTTTCTTTTTCCCTACCCCTTTATAGTCAATTATAATGACATTTATAATTCAGTGGTGAATATATATTGCTTTCCACTGTGTCTTGTTATTTCTACCTGTTAAATATCTCCCCAAGTCGTTCTCTTCTATCATTGCTCTTGGATTCCCTGTCTTAATTTTTCAATCCTCTAAATTGTTGCCTCTGAGATCTTCATAAAAATGAAAATTGAATGTCACTCCCCAATTTTATTAACACCATGTGTAGTGGGCTCCTCACAGCTTCAGAATCAAACTCATTAGCTTGGAAAACAAGTCCCCTTATTGGCCATCTCCTTACAATGTGCTCTCTATATTATACTAAGAGCTCATCAGCTGGGTGGTGCTCTTTCAGCCCGCCTCCGCAGAAAGTATTCTCGACCCTTGAAATGCCCTTTCTTCCTACCTGATCCTTCAAGGATATAACAAAACCTCATACCTCCTCTTGGAATGCCATGACACACAACACACCCTCCCTGCCCCCTCCACCACCAGCCACCACACACATGCACACATAGCAATTATATGCTCTCTTCTCTGTGTTCATTCCTAAATCTTCCTGAGCATGAATTTATCTTAGCACTCTGTCATGACGCTTGTTTTTCATGTTGGTTCAACATAAGGGCAGCATTCTTTGAAAACGGACTATCTTTTCATCTCTGCATTCCCAGCACCTAGCATAGTTTCTCCTCTGCAAAGTAGATAATAAATGTTTGGATGGTTAAGTATTTATTTAATTACTTCTCTCTTGTCCTTTTTCCTTCAGTCTTTAATCTTTTATGCTTTGGTCCCACTTGGTAATATGTAGGTGGAATTCTGTCCTAAACCTTCTTTGCTCTAAGCATTCTAAAACTCATGAGATTTTTGAAAACCCAGAAGAACAGATTGGCTTCTCCTTTGATAGGAGCTTCCTTCAGTAGCTACCTAATGTCCTAGTAGTTGGAAAAGATTTTTTTTTAGACCCAGGAATAAATGTCACAAAGATTACATCAGGCTAGGAAAAATACCCCTTCCCAAAAGCCTCATGCTAACTTCATGAAAATTTCAGAATGCCCCAGAAGTGATGTATTACTGTATTATAATTATATATGTAACTCTGTTGTGTGTGTGTATGTAGTTACATATATCCTTCCCTGTCTTTCTCTGTGTATTTTCTCTATAGAGTAAAATTCCATTTTCTCAGAGTTGTATATTACCAAAATTCAGTATTATATTCCCTCTAGGATTCCAAAGGATTGTGGTGTGAATTGCGGTTAAACTTGCCATTTGCTTAACAGTTGTCTCCTTATCAGATATTCTCACTCTCTTAGCCATTTGATGGGTTATTTTTCCGTATGTTCATCAATTTTACTATGGGAACCCAGAAAAATACATAAACATCAAACAATGTTGAGGCAAAAGTCTAATAACTTAAAATATCTTAAAAAAACACCTTAAGCTCTTGGGGTACCTGGCTGGCTCAGTCAGTGGAGCACTTGACTCTTGAACTCTGGGTTGTAAGTTTGAGCTTCACGTTGGGTGTAGAGATTACTTAATATCTTGAGGGGCACTTGGCTGGCTCAATTGGAAGAGCATGTGACTGATCTTCATCTTGGAGTCATGTGTTCGAGCCCCATGTTGGGTGTAGAGATGACATATTAAATGAATAAATAAACTTAAAAATCTTTAAATAAAATATCTTAAACTATTGAAAAATCAAGGCTGGCAATTCCTGGCTTAGCTGCTAAAGTACTAAAAGAGACAACCAAGGGCACCTGGGTGGCTCAGTCAGTTAAGTGTCTGCCTTTGACTCAGGTCATGATTCCAGGGTCATACGATCAAGTCCCGCATCAGGCTCCCTGCTTGGCAGGGAGTCTGCTTCTCCCTCTACCCCTCCCCCTTGTGTGTACGTGGGCTCTCTCTCTCTGCCTCATACTCTGTCTCAGGCACACTCTCGCTCAAATAAATAAAATCTAAGCAAAAACAAAAGATACAGCCAAGATAATAGTTGGAAAGCATAGTCAACTAGCTAGCTGGCCCTAAGACAGATTGCAGTAGCTTGCCGAACCATCTAAACTGACAGGATAGGTGGATTTCTATGTTTAGGGAAAACACATGACTTGTGTAACTAAGAACACCAATTTCAAGGCCCCTTGAATATGCTCGTGTCCTGTCCCAGTACCTCCAGACTTAATTTGCATTGAGAGCACATCTTTCTTGCCTTGGGCTGTATTAGAAGTGGTGGAACAGGTAATTCTATAAAGCTGGAATGTGGCGTAAACTGAAGGCTTTCTTGTCCCCTTCACCCTGTTCTCAGTGTCAAGGGTACCATACGAATTTTTCACTGGAAATTTGGCCTGACCGTATCAGGTTTCCAGCATCCTTGGAGGAGTGTTTAATAAATATTTATTACTCTCTTCCCCTAATGGGAAGATTTTGCTGATAGCATCAGTTTCTCCACCCCTTACTTGGCCATCACCCAACAGAACTTGGATCATCCAAGCCAAACTAACTTTGAAAGTTACATCTGCTTTCTCTACTAAACTAAGGTAGCTGAACATTACTGGAGAAAGTCCTGCTGTTATGTGCATATCACACACTTACATCCTCACACACTTATAGTGCATATTCATAGATAAGCACACAATTATCTAGATCACCAGCTACCAAGACCTTTCCACTTGTATCTGACATAAGCATTGGAATTCCATGTGTCTAAAATAAACTCTTCATTCTCTCCTTGAAACCTGATTTTTTACCTTTTTATTTTTTTTAAAGATTTATTCATTTGTTTTAGAGCACTAGCAGAGGGAGGGTCAGAGGAAGAGAGAGAGAGAGGCAGACTCCCCACTGATCGCGGAGCCTGACACGGGGCTCAGTCTCACAACCCCGAGATCATGACCTGAGCCAAAATCAAAGAGTTGGACGCTTAACTGACTGAGCCACCCAGGTGCCCCTCCTACTTTATGTATCTCAATTCATGGCATACCCTTCCGTGTCAGTCACTTTAGCCAAAAGTGGAGTCACCCTTAAATACCTTACCATTCTTTCCCTATTATTTACCAAGTCCTGTTAATTTCTCCAAAGTAGATACTAAGTTTGATCTTTGCTTTCCATTCTTGTTGCCACAGTTAATTTGTCAGGCCTTCATTTCTTAACTGGATTATTGTTTTAGACTCTGTACTGGTCTCCCCATGGCCAACCTTGCCTCCTTATAAATTCATCGTAAAATAAAATGAAAACATAAAAAAATGAAAATTCCTTTGAGTCGTGTTAAAGATAAGTGATCCTGATAAAGGGAAGATAAATGTGGGCAGAATGTCAGTCCTGCTAATCTTGCTTCTGCTGCAGTTGTGCATGGTCTTGGATAAGTCTTTTCTCCTTCTGCAGCTCAGTCCTATCTATAAAGTGAGAGTTACTGTAAATCAGTAGATTTAGCAGTAGCCCTCTTTCTTCTAATGAAACACAGGAAACTGTATGAAAGAAAAGCAGAATGGGATGCCGTGGAAGATGAGGGGGGAAAGAGGGATTTCATTCTCCTTTTACTGGGTTCTCCCTACTTCCTACCTCATCCCAAGAGGTGGCCCCTGCAAGATGTCTGTGAGATACAATATGAAAGCCATTGTATTGGATGATGTATGTATGAGTTCTCTCTTACTGAAACTAAATCAGATAGACTTTTTTTTTAAGATTTTATTTATTCATTTGACAGAGACACAGTGAGAGAGGGAACACAAGCAAGGGGAGTAGAAGAGGGAGAAGCAGGCTTCCAGAGGAGCAGGGAGCCCGATGCGGGGCTCGATCCCAGGACCCTGGGATCATGACCTGAGCCGAAGGCAGACGTTTAACGACTGAGCCACCCAGGCGCCCCTAGACTCAGAGCATTTTAAAGCCAAAGAATTTGAAGGAGTTTGTGTTTAACTTCTAGTCTGGTGTTCGTTTCACAAGACTTTCCTGTCTTTGCATAATATTTAAGCAGTATCTCAATATAGTTTATTTTCAGGGCTCACTGTACACGTTGTATATTGCTAATCTACTTTTCTAATGTTTAGTTTTTATTTAACCAAGTTATTTTAATTGACTGAAGAATATTGGTTACCATTTTTTTTACCTTTTTTTTAAAGATTTTATTTGAGAGAGAGACAGAAAGAGTGAGAGAGATAGCACGAGTGGGATGAGGGGCAGAGGGAGAAGTGGGCTCCCCACTGAGCAAGGATTCCGATGCAGGAATCCATCCCAGGACTTTGGGATCGTGACCTGAGCCGAAGGCAGACGCTTAACCAACTGAGCCACCCAGGCACCCCTGATCACCATTTCTCTCCTTGATCCTGTCTGCCATGTTTCAGGACACATTCGCATTTCACATGTGTACCCTCTTTTGTTGTTCCCCACATATCATTGCACTCACACATTTATGATGCTGAAGGCTAACAAGCCATGAGTGCTTACCACTTGCTAAGCACTGTTCTCAGTGCTCTACACATTCATCCTCCCAACGATCCTATGAAGTAGGCACCGTATTATCCTCATGCTACAGAGAGGCTAAGCAGTGGGTCCAAAGCAACATATCTAGTAAGAGGTGGTACTAGAGTTAGAACCTAAGACAGTCTGGTTCTAGAGCTCCACCCTTGGCCATTCTGTTAATCTTACAAGGATAATTTCATCCCACAGATCTTCTTGGAAGCAAATGAAAGAAAATTAAAATGAATTTCCTTACTTTTATACATATTTTGAATTTCCTGCAGAAATAATGAAAACCTATGTAAATGACTTAGCATAGTGACCAACCCATTAGTGAGTACTTAGTAAATATTGGTTATTATTAGCATCGTCACATGGACACCTGTGATGTTCATAGCACTGATTAGGAATTGAGAAGAAAATTAAACAACATTTTAGTTACCTCACATTTTCCAGTTCTAAGGAAAAAACTAAAGAATCACTGATTTCACAGGGTACTTTGCTGTCTAGCATCTATCTGTTCAAGATGTTTATTTATTTAAAGACTTAATTTTATGCAATCTCTACACCCAACATGGCGCTTGAACTCACAACCCTCTGATCAAGAGTCACATGCTCTACCAACTGAGCCAGCCAGGCGTACCCCTGTTCAAGATGTTTAAATGAAACTGAGATACTTTGATTTATTTGGAATTCTTACCTATCAGATGTTACACTTTTTATCTTGCCACCAGGTGGCAGCATGTGACATAAAGAAATAATTTAGATCTTTTACTCTGTTGTAGACAATCTATTTTCAGTATTTTGCTTTAAAAACTGTTAAACCATAATAAAAATGAAACATTGTTCGGTGTTCCCCTTTGCCTCTGTTCTCTCTCCTCGGCTGTGAAGGAAGGCCCTCTAAGCACATTGTCCTTGGCCTACATCTAGACCTGCCTCAGTCCTGCCCTGCACACACTCTCCCTCTGTCAGTGCAGAAAGTTTCTTTTTCCTGCATCTTCAACAGAGATTTAAGCCCTTGTGCTTAGAATCTCCCAACTAAATTGTTGTAGTTCAGCAGCAGTAGGAACTTTATCCTCCTCTCCCCTGTATCTCTAATAGTACCTAGGGCTGTGCTGAGTCTAAGGTAACAATTTAATAGGTACCCCTGGGTGAATGACAAACGATAGGATATGCATCAGCTTGTGTGTTGAATATTTATTTGAATTATAATGCATTTATGATTCTTTGTGGTTATGTTTCTTTTAATTTTTGCTAGGGAAGTCACTGAAAACTGACTTAATTTTAGGTATTAGGACCATTCAGATGACTACTGCCCAGGGCTGAAAGATTAGTGTCTGAGCTGGAAGGCAGTTAATGGCCAATGAAGGTAAAGAACTGACCATGGCAATTAATCAAAGTAGGGCAAAGGGGAAGAGTTAATGGTGAAATGAGAGAGTCAGGCCTCTGATCCTGGAGTAGAGTCCTGCATGGGAAAGCAAGAGGCTCCCCAAATTAAATTGGCTACACAGAAATCTGTTTCTACTACGTAGTTGTGGATCTGCCTAGATATTGTTTCACGGTGCTAATAATGAAATCTTTTGACATCAGTTTCTCAGCAAATTTTTTTTTCCTGTTCTATAACCCATTTGTTAATATTCAGATTTGATTGTATTTGTGGAGTATAGAAGTATACAGTGTTTTTGCTTACAGTTCTGACTTACGTGTCACAAAACAGTGATCTTTAGGTTGTTATGCTTTGAAAGTATTGCACTAACTAATGCTAAAAATTTTCTGTAGGTGTGCCATCAACTTGCTTCATTTTTATGATAATAAAGAAATAAGTATTCCAGGTAGATTAATTTACCAGGTTACAGCCTCTCTCCTTAATGACATGGACCGTCATCATTAGCACTTGTACTCCGCCATCAGGAGCTGTTGAGTTGTCTACAAGTTTGCTGTCCCCACAGCTGCCGCCATGTGCAGGCTCCCCCATTGCCTCTGCCGCTAATACTGCACGGGTTCGTCCCGCCTACCACTCACAGACACGCCCTCATGCATGCTCCCCTTTTCTTTCCTTTCTTTCCTTTTTTTAAGATTTTATTTGTCAGAGAGAGCGAGAGCACAAGCAGGGAGCGGCAGGCAGAGGGAGAAGCAGACTCCCCCCTGAGCAGGGAGCCCGACGCGGGGCTCGATCCCAGGGCCCAGGGATCATGACCCGAGCTGAAGGCAGACACTTAAACGACAGAGCCACCCAGGCTCCCTTCCCCTTTTCTTCATCCTGCCCCCTCCTCAGAATTTGTATAGCCTGAAAAACAGAAGTGAAACTGGTTAAAATTATGTTTAGAACTGGAAGGAATTTCAAGTTAAGACTATCCTATGAAAACATGAGAGCTTTAGTGTAAAGGCTTTGTAGTATCTAGTTAAATTGTTGCTCATTTCCTCATTGTTGTCTGTGTTCTAGAGGTATTTCACATTAAGTCGCTACGTTGAAAAACAAATGCGGGGATTGCTTTTTAGTGACTAGAGTGAAACAAGCAATTAAAATTCTAGCCAGTTATTGTAAGAGGCATCCCTTGTCTTTCCGAGTTCTTGAAATGCTTGCAGCTGTAGGGATCAGAGATTGTCTGTAACACCCAAGGCTCTTTTCTTAGAAGTTTCATTTCATCTCTAATAAGCCTTAAAAGTATTTGGTTAATGTTCGTTATATTTGGGGATTCAACAGTTTCAGTCGATAGCCACGGGCTTTTAGAACATGTGAACTAATGTCTGCATTTGTCACATCGGATTTTAAACTAAGGATTCGTTAAAATTGATCATTAATTAATCATTTAATAATACAGATTAAATATAATTAATTTTGCCATCATGTAAACAAAACAACCCATTTATATAATACTCTCTTTATAATGTGCCCAGAGGAGTGGAAGATATTTTATTTCAGTGTCTTCAGCATATAATCATGAGTTGGATGCCAAGTAAATGTAGCATTGTCTAAAGACTGTTTCATTGAGATGATGAGAATTATGAAAGGAAATATAACCATTTGTATATAATTCAGTTGATTGCATGTTCTTCAGATGTAAAATACATCTTAAGTCCATTGGGTACAACTGTTCTTAAAGGTGTTTAATAATATTAAGTACTGTTCAGGTCATAAAATTAGTAGTGACTTAGAAAATTTCATATAGCATAGCTTTCTTGAGCCAGTTTTTAAAGTGATTCGTCAACAGATTAGCAAAAATGTCCACTTCTTTCCATAAATTGGCACATTTAATGTATTTTATAATACAGATGCTGTTTATATGAAGTTTTAACTCCTTTATGGGATCTTGTAGTTCTGTCTGATGTTCGAGGGAGATGTACACATGCAGGGGCCCCTTTAAGGATTTCGAGCCCTGTGAATTTATGTCGGTTGACTTAAGTATTTAGTTAGCCTGGTTTCTAAGGCCATCACCGTAATTGACATGTTATTGGAAATAAAGTTAAGTTTTTCCTTATTTATAAGGGTAACTTCAATTTTGAGGAATGTGAATCAATTCAGAGTTGGCTGGAAGCCAGTTTCTCCTTCACTGTAACTCCCGTGCACACGAAAAGCGCACTTGCTTCCTAAGTGCCTTGTGAATCTGCAGTGATTAATTCTTCTCATTATTTTGCTGCAAATTCTCATGACCCTCTCTGATGATTCGATCAGCCACTTAGAGTTTATGCATATTCATATCTCTGCGCTCCTGCCGCAGTCACTCGCGTCTCCGCCGCTGACTGGTGTGTTCTTGGTGCAGTAATTGAGCTGCAGTAGATTGATTACTCTGGGGAGCTGTAAGGCCTTTAAAGGTGAAAACAGATCAGTCCTGTTAATTAGGAAACAAAAGCTCCGGTGGCAAGTTCCGCAGTCAGATGTTTCCAGTGTGGAAAAGACGAGAGGTAGGATTGGTTCCTCTCCATGAACCTGTTTACTTTTTTTTTTTTTTAAGATTTTATTTATTTATTTGACAGAGAGAGACAGCGAGAGAGGGGACACAAGTAGGGGGAGTGGGAGAGGGAGAAGCAGGCTTCCTGCCGAGCAGGGAGCCCAATGCGGGGCCCGATCCCAGGACCCTGGGATCATGACCTGAGCCAAAGGCAGACACTTAACGACTGAGCCACCCAGGCGCCCCGAACCTGTTTACTTTTTAAATTTGGAATTAAATCTGTGGCAGTGCTAGCAGAGAATCGCCCTGTTTATGACTTTTCAGAGAATGCTCACTGAAGAGGACCTGACTTAGAATGTGAATGCTATTATCTGTGCTCTCTCAGATGGGATAGTTTAGAACGTGAGTTTATAAACAACCTTCGGTAGCATTGGCACTATTTGTATAAAACATCTTAATATTTGGGGCGCCTGGGTGGCTCAATCGTTAAGTGTCTGCCGTGGGCTCAGGTCATGATCCCGGGGTCCTGGGATCGAGCCCCGCTTTGGGCTCCCTGCTCCGCGGGAAGCCTGCTTCTCCCTCTCCCACTCCCCCTGCTTGTGTTTCCTCTCTCGCTGTGTCTCTCTCTGTCAAATGAATAAATAAGATCTTTAAAAAAAAATCTTAATATTTTATTTGTATTTATTTGTGTTTTTAGTACTCTCTACCCTCAACATGGGGCTAGACCTCACAAACCCGAGATCAAGAGTCACATGCTCTACCGACTGAGCCGGGTGCCCCCTAGTAGCTTAATATTTTACATAGATAGAGAATGCCTATGGATTCATTTGGTATTTAGAGGCTTAATTTGGTCAGTCTTTTAACACTCATTTTTTTGTGTGTCAATTTAGTAGTATACTATATGGGAAAAGGGTGAAACTTCATTCAACATGGCACAGAAGTTGAGCTGCTTTTTATGTCTTTATCATAAGCATCCTTTGATTCTTTCCCTCTTAAACTGTGTATGAAGTAATACATTGCCCTGGTGAACAGGATCCTGTGTGGAACAGTGGCCTCTAAAAGTAAGCTAGTTTCAACATGGAAGTTTATGCAATGTATCAAACTGACATCTTTTTCTTATGTGTGCTGTTCTCACATTATGCTATCCCTGCCCGCTCCCTCCAGTGATGAATTCTTCTTTTGGAATATAGTTCATATACCATAAAATTTACCCTTTTAAAGAGTACAAGTCAGTTAAGTTTTAGAGTTTTCACAAGGTTGTGCAACCATCACCACTATCTGATCCCAGAACATTTTTATCACCCCAAAAGAAACCCCATACGCATTAGCAGTCATTCTGCATTTCCCTAATCCTTGGCAACCAATAATCTACTATTTCCCTCTATGGATTGACCTCTTCTGAACATTTCCATAAATGTAATCATGCTATGTGTGGTCTGTTTTCAAGGTTCATCCACATTGTAGTATGAATGAGTACTTCATTTTTTTTATGGCTGAGTAATAGTGCATTATAAGGTTATACCACCTTTTGGGTTTTATTCATCAGTAGATTAACATTTGTGTTGTTTCCACTTTTTGGCTATTGCTGCTAATAATGAACATTCATATACATCCTTGCCTTGTTCTTTATCTTTAGGAAAGCTTTCAGTCTTCACCACTTGGTATGATGTTAGCTGGGAGTTTTTCATAGAAGCCATTGAGGAAGTCCCCTTCTAATCCTATTTTGTTGAGTGTTTTTATCATGAAAGGTTGTTGGAACTTGTTAAATGCCTCTTCTGCCTCTTTTGAAGTGATCATATGGTTTTTGTCCTTTATTAATAAACAGGCTGTATTACATTGATTGATTTTCTTATATGGAACCTTATGATATTCTACAGAGTTTTTACATAATGTTCTTTTACTACTGTGATTTTAAATAATTCGAATCCATTTCTCTATATTTCAGGCATTTATTAATACAGCAAAAGAAATTTATGAGAAAATCCAAGAAGGAGTCTTTGACATTAATAACGAGGTATATATATTATGCATAAATAAATACTATTGGCTAGTATTAATTTAGAGTTGAATTTTAGCTACTACATGGATTCATGAGTTTATATTTTTTTAAATTCCTAAAATGGGTCTATGATGTCAGTTAACACATTATTAGTTTATAATCCTCTAACTGAAAATTTGTCCTATGTTCTATAATAGGTAAATGTTTTTATGTTCTTAGTAGAGCATCACTTTGTGAAAATGGATTAAGATAAGTGACCATTTTGCAAGCAATGCAAAAAAAGATAAACCCTCCAAAGAGAGAAGAAAATCCACTTTCATCCATGCCTCCATATGGTGTCATCTGCTTTGGGGAATAATTTTCTAGTGTGTACATGCACGTACTATGTTACTAATGCAGGATGCTCTCTCTCTTGTCTAGTATGAAAGAGGGAAATAACCAGTTTGGAAATGACTCCCAGTATAGCATAGCATGTTTTCAGGAGACTAATATATATAATTGGCAATTGGCGTTGTTTTTGGTTTTGTCTCCTTTGTAAAATTACTTGATGAATATGATTAGGATAAAATGTAAAGCTTTGAAGCATGTAATTCAGAGTGTTTACCAAAGGTTATCATTCTGACCTAAATCCCCACCTTGCATTGATTTATTTCAGAATGTTTATGTGGATGTATGGTAGATTATTTACTTTGACACAAATATTTTTGCCGTTCCGTATTGAGACTGTGCTTCCAAGAGAAAGCCCTTAGCCCTCCCACAGTCGCAATTAGGAAAGCCTGGTGTTAGGGATCCTTTATTGCACGTGTGGCTCTTGGCCTGTACATACACGAGGCTCTTCGATACCTGCCTCAGTATTCTTTGCTGAAACAAACAACAGTTTTGCCTAAGGTTTCCAAAAAGTGCTTGATTTTCTCATTTCTTTTAATTTGGAGTGCTCTATTTTCTAAATCCTATCTTCTGGGCTCATAGGGCAGTAGATTCGGAGTTACTTGGAAGCCACCACCGTTCAGAGGCTGAGGCCGGATAAACGGAGCAGTAATCGGGCGTGTGTGTGAGAGGCACGTTCAGCGTTGCCGTGTGGTTTCATATAGTAGCTGACTGCTTTGCTGCGCGCCGTGCAGCTTCCATTGTACGGCGCTGTCAGGAGCCAACAGGCCGTGCGATTTATTTGGCCTGCTGCCAAGTCTGACTCCTTGATTCCTCAAGAAGTTGCTACCAGCCCAGAGGGGGCAAAACCAATGAGCCATAGGGCATGCTTTTTATTAAAGAGGAGTCAAAAGAGCGAAAAGAAACCACATCAGCTGCTGTCAATACCGAGCGAGTGCCAGAAACCCCCAGGCTACTCCCGTTGCAGAGCAACTGCCAAGCGCTATAAATCTGAGATTTACTGTGACGTAAAGTTTCCTTAAGAGCTTAATTTCTGAAGCTACTGTATTACTTTTCTCAAAGTGTTGTATTTGTAGGTAAAACCCACTCGAGGGAGTGAGGGCTAAGACAGAAGTGTGAGTTTGATGAATGAAAGCACTACTCTGTGTGTGGGTTCTTGGCAAGCTGCCATGTCTTTGGGGATCATAGAAATTATTGATGACACAGAACACTCACATGCCCTCAGCCTGCACAGCTGATTCAACATGGAACAGAAACGCTGTCTCGAGAAAAGCTTTGACGTCGTATTAGAGCGAGCGGCCTAGGGCTGGGCCTGTTTTTATCCTTTAAAGATTACTTGCAGTCATCGTTTTAAACAGTGTCTCCATCGTGAGAGTGCCCGGGGAAGTGGCACTGCCCGGGCTCTGTCCACGCACGACGGCCTGGTGGGGTAAAGAAATCTTTTCAGAAGGATTTCCACGGTATTATTTTTACAAGGAAGGAACATCCCCTCAGAGATACGGTTGTAATTGTCGCAAAAATCTGCTTCGTGTCTTTTTTTTTTCCCAAGTCGTTTGGTAAAAATTACATCATTAAGAATTCAGTGGGGGAAAAAAATTTTTAAACATAAAAGGAATTCGGCGGAGTTCTTCAAATTTAGTGAAGCTGTACTGGTTGGACGGGTCCGGTTAACATTTGTTATCCCTTCCCCCTTCTGTTTCAGGCGAACGGCATTAAAATCGGCCCTCAGCACGCTGCTACGAACGCCACACACGCAGGCAATCAGGGAGGACAACAGGCCGGGGGGGGCTGCTGCTGAGCCCGTTTTTACTGTCTCGCTGCCCAGATGCGGCTACTCACTTCCTCTTTCGCTCTCTCCTCCTGCTCAGCTGAGACATGAAGCTGTTTGAAATGGCTTTATGTCACAGGAGACTCTTAATCCTTCAAATTCTTGTATAACTTTGAATAAATGGTTAATGTTCACTTAAAAAGACAGATTTTGGAGATTGTATTCATATCTATTTGCATTTGATTTCTAGGTCAATTGATGTGATTATTTTTGTTAAATGTTGTCTTGTGCCCTTACCTACGAACTGAAAACTGTATTAAAACACTACAAAGTCATCTTGAGTATTTTAAATCAGTTTGTGTGGTTAGGTTTCACACCTGTGGTGACCTACTGTTTAATATTCTAGAACTGTCCTCAAAAAGTTTGTCAATTTTCAAGGCTATAAGGAAAACCAGAAGGACTCTTTTAATTCTGTATTTATCATTTCCTTTCTGTATATACAGTTTAACCTGCTTGGGTGTAATTTGCCAAGCTTGAATTCTTTAATGCATTTGCATAAATTCTATACTGTTTAGAGCTTAAAGCTACAGAAGCATTGTTAGGAATTGCTTGGACACTGAATTTTAAACTTTTTGACATTGTTAACAAGCATGTTCATCTTTTCTTGTCACTAGTCCAAGAAAATATGCTTAATGTACATTACTAAAGGCTATGTATGTGTTAACCTGTTTTAATGCCAAAAGTTTGCTATATGTCCACAATTTCTTTAAGACCTCTTCAGAAAAGGATTTGTTTGCCTTAATGAATACTGTTGGGTAAAAACACAGTATAATGAGTGAAATGGGCAGAAGCAAGAACTCCCTACACCTAAGCGACTCCAAGAAGAATGAATGTCCACATTTAGATGGCACATTATGAGGACTTTAATCTTTCCTTAAACACAATAATGTTTTCTTTTGCTTTTATTCACATGATTTCTAAGTATATTTTTCATGCAGGACAGTTTTTCAACCTTGATGTACAGTGACTGTGTAAAATTTTTCTTTCAGTGGCAACCTATAATCTTTAAAATATGGTAAGCATCTTGTCTGTTTTGAAGGGGATATGACAATAAATCTACCAGATGGAAAATCCTGTCAAAAGTAGAAAAGCTTTAGTAATTTACTCAGTGTGGTGGTTTTATCCTTTTTTTTTTTTTTCTCCCTCTCCCTTGGTCTATAATGAAATTGTTACAGCAGTGCAAAATAAAATCCTATGTATAAAAGTGTTCCTTTTTTATTATGACCACATCATTTTTTTAGTCCGTCCACATGTATTTATTTGAGCATATTTTTTAAAGGGTCAGCCTGTTTAACACCCTTTTTAAAAAGTTTGCTTAAATGTGATCAATCTCTTCACAATATTGAAATTCTTTTTGTGACTGATGATGTAAGCAAGTATTTCCTACCTCTCAAAACCAGCACAAAGGCACATTCAAACTACGAGAAGCGTTTATAAAGAAGTTCTAAGTATGAAACACCTTTCAGTTCACTCACTGACTTCAACCTTCTGTGGGTCTTCCCTGAAGATTCAGCAATACTCGGTCAAAGCTCTGCCGTTACTCTTGTGGAAAAACACCTAATGTTATCTTAGGTTTGTTTTAAGGAACTCCTGGAGGCCAGAGGGAGAGGTGAGAGGAAATCAAGTTTCTTGAGTATTGTTATTATAAACTTGTCTCTCCTTAAAGTGGTCATATAAAATTCACTGATCTTACCATTCACTGTCATTAATGATGAGTAGAAAAAGTTTGAACGACTAGGACTTGTTCTGCTCTATCCCGGGAAGGGGATGATTCTTTGGAAATTGTTAGTTTTAAACCACCGTTAACTTTTCCAAAAGTTCAGTGTGTTTCTTTTCCATGCCATCTCCCCTAATTCTTTTATAAATCATGTATAGGAGGAGAAACAAATGGTAAAAACAAACAACAGCAGACTAGCACGTGTATTTTAATACCCTAAGGAAAGATGGAGCTCTCCTACAGCCCCTCCCACAGCAATCTTAATCCGCTTCCGTCTTGGGCAGCAGGGGTGAGTAGTAGACTTCTCTATAATTCATTACCACTTTCTCCACAGATCACATCTACCGTTAAGGAGTATGTGTGATGAGTTCTTTACTACGTCGGTTGACAAAGCAGTGTTAGTGTCTGGTTTCTCCTCTTTGCTCATTTTATTAGCCCTATCATAAATACTATAATATCGGCACCTGTAATTGAATCTTTAATACCATAATTGAGTCTTTAATTAATATTTGATCAATTTTTGCAGCATCTGTGAACACATGTAAGAGCTAGAAAATCAGTCCTTAAAAAAACTAAATAGAACTTTTAATGTCTTACCAATGTAACATTCCAAAGTCATAATCTTCATAAAGACAGAGCGTTAACTATTTGTCTTCTGAATTTAAGACAACTGAATCAGGAGCAAATTTTTGAAAGAGTAGCATATAATTTGATACATAATTCAAACAGCGTGAGAGCTGAACTGAATCTTCATACACAGTTTGTTTTTAATTTTAAAATAGCCTGTTAACAGGAAAATAGTCCCTGTTTATCTTCTCATAGTCAAGAGAGTGGGAATGTAAATGATACCAAAATGTGTCTAATCACTCAATGATTTATGTCTGGCTTTGGAACACATTAAAAATCTCTCATAGGTAATGGAACCCTTTCGAAGCTCAGTACTAAGGTTGACAGGATAGGGTTTGACTATATAAGCTAAAAAAAATGATATAAAGAAAATGTTACTTCATAATAAGAATTGACTATACAAAGAGACAAACTGAAATACCAACCTGTGTTTCTTAGAAAAAAAGAGTTACAATGTGCTTTGGTGTTCAAATGAAAATGGAAACTAGCCCCATGGTAGGTTTCATATTACACTGGTATTTACTAGATAGTAGTACTTACTTGGTTGAAGTCATGATGGGGAACTTTAAAGGGCCAGTGTGTATATTTCAGTATTCATAAGCTTTCTAATGCCATGAGGCCAACTCCTACTAAAGTTGAAGGACAAAGGACCAAAATCCCGATAGAAAAAGGAAAAAAAAGGAAAAAGTTCACCCTTAAGATTTTGAAATATCCCTAAAATATAAAAATTCAAACATACAGAAATTAAAACAGATAACATTTCTCACCTGTGAGATTGGAAAAAGTTTAAAGTATGACAACACATTCTGTTGGCGAAACACTCTCATGTTGCCAGTGGAAGTGCAAACTAGTACTGCCTGGAGAG
The DNA here is from genome assembly GCF_964656455.1 of Halichoerus grypus. Lineage (NCBI taxonomy): Eukaryota > Metazoa > Chordata > Mammalia > Carnivora > Phocidae > Halichoerus > Halichoerus grypus. Next base: position 69,539,477 of record NC_135716.1, on the reverse strand, counting down.
GAACTTGGTCATACCTAAGAAAACCAAAATGTACTTACTTATTGACCCAGCGATCTCACTTCTAGGAAAATACCCCGACAATAACCTTCCAACAGTGCAAAAAGCACACGCATAATGCACGAAGTTGCTCACTGCAACATAATTGGAGATGACCTAAATGTCTATACATAGAGTGAGTGAATAAACTATGGTACATCCACCCAAGGGAGTCCTACACAGCTTACAAAGCATGAAGAAGAGCTCTATGAATTGATGTCATCATATCCAGGATATATTAAGTGAGAAAAGCAAAGTGCAAGGGTGTCTACAGGTTACCATAATATAATAAGGTAATATAAGAAAATATGCATGTATCTGCTCACTTGTGTAAAAGAAACACAGCAAGAATAGAAACTAATGAGACTGTTTACCTACAGAGGGTGAGTGGGTTCAGTGTGGAAAGTAAGGAGGATTGGGAATGGGGTATTTGGGACAAGTGACCCCTCTTTCAGTATACATTTTTGTTTAGCTCTGACTCAGAACCATAGTAGTGTTTTCCGTAGTCCAAAAATAATTGAGACCAGCCATGGTGTTCAGGGAACTCGAAATAAAAAGTAATGAATGAACCTGCCTATATTACAAATGAGTGACATTACCACACTGAAGGGGACAGGAAAGAAAACTAGCATACAACCAGCAACTTTGAGAACAGGATGTGACTGTATAAGGCTAAAGACATAACAACTATACACAATTATACTGTAGGTAGTAAAGGGTTATGGGTTAGCAATTCTAAAAACACCTTTAGCATATTTGGATTGAGCAAATAAATATACTGTGGATAATGAAAGATCCATAATGAAAACAGGTTTTCATTATTGGAGAAAAGGAGTCACAAAAGTTGGGAAAGACTAGAATGAACCCTGTGGTGTTGGATTGAAATTGGAGGTTTTTATATGTACAGATGCTTTGATAAATACAGACGGATGAGTGAGAATATACATATACCTTTCCTAGTTTTGTCCACTGAGAGAAGGGCCTAAAAGTAAAGACACCCCAGCAGCAGTGAGCACACCTAGTACACAAATACTGGTTTCTAAATACCTTCTATAAAGGGAACTAGGGCACCCTGGAGAAATGGTTGATTCCAGGGCTGGGGCAGGGAAGTCATAAAACAAGTCCGGAATATCTGTGATGCCAAAAAAGGGAGTGCTCATAAAATGGTGGGGATGGAAAGGGGGGCATGACAAGGGACTCAGGAGCCAACTTAATGCTTCTGATGGCCAAATCTGGAATGCTTTGAAAAAAATAACTCAATGCTAGCAATCAATTGTAAACCATGGAACCAAACATCCATGATATAAGTGAATACTTGCATAAATAAATGAGGGAAAGAGACAGCTTTTCCTTACAGTAGAATACCAATTAATAGAGCTAGAAGGCGTGATGTAAACAAAATCCTCAAAAACACAGTAACTGTTAAAGATAGGAATCATTAATGAACGTTAAATGCAGTGGGCAAAAGAATGACAAGATATGTACGTAGGCTCAGCTCTGTGCTCAGTGTAGAGTCTGCTTGTATCCCCACAAGATATTATTGGAGAGGGAAGAATACTAACTTGGTGGTTAGCCAACTTGACACCACCTTCATCAAATGATCAGTAAGATGTGAGGACATCGTGTACCATCTGATGGATGTGCTGAGAAGGGCATGATTCTGTGGGACTCTCGCCAAAAATGTATAATGTCAACCTGAAAACAAACCCAAACTTTGGCACGTCCTACAAAATAAGTGACTAGTGGGACACCTGGGTGGCTCAGTCAAGCTTCTGACTCTTGATTTAGGCTCCAGGTCATTGTCTCGGTCCTGGGATCGAGCCCCATGTTGGGCTCTGTGCTCAGGGTAGAGTCTGCTTGTCCCTCTCCCTCTGCTCCTCTCCCCACTCCTGCTCTCTCTCAAATAAATAAGATCTTTAAAAAACATGACTAGCACTCTTCAAAAATATCAAGGTCATGGAAGATAAAGAATGAGGAACTGTCACAGATTCAAGGAGCCATGACAACTAAATTCAATGTGGGTTGCTGGATAGACCCTGGAGGACGGTTCTGACAAAGGAGGGGTGCACAGGGGGCTTCTCTGGTACTAGCAAGATTCTGTTTCTTGACCTGAGTGGGGGTTACATAGATATTTGCCTTATGATTTTTTAACTATGCTTATGTGTTTTATGCACGTTCTTGTAAGTCAGATGTTGTCTCATTAAACAAAAATGCTGCCTTATGGGTTGCCCTCAAATCTGTGAGGTTTACCTTATCCCCTAGTAATGGGTTGAATTGCACCCTCCCACTCCCAAAAGAATATACTCAAGTCTTAACCCCCAGTACCTTAGAATTTGTCTTTATTTGGAAATAGGATTTTTACTGATGTTAATTAGTTAAAATGAAGTCAGTGTGACCGGGGTCCTGAGAAGAAGGTAGCCATGTGAAGACACAGAGACACACAAGGGAGAAGGCCATGTGACGGTGAGGGTGGAGGCTGGAGTTCTGCAGCCTCAAACCAAGGAATGCCAGAGATGGTCAGCAAACCAGCAGAAGCTAGCATGAGGCAAGGAAGGGTTCCCCTCCAGGTACCAGAGGGAGCACAGCCCTGCTGACATCTTCACTTGGAGCTTATTCTAGCCTCCCGAACTGTGAAAGAGTATGTTTCTATTTTCAGCCACGCCATTTGTGGCCCTTTGTTACGGCCACCCTAGGAAACTGACACACCCCTTATATCTTGTGAACGGGGACATTTTTGGATGGGTTGTCTGTGTACCTTCAGTAAAAGGTCGCGTTGAATCCATGGGCTTATGGGAGGGTAAGAGCCGCTTCACCGCCCAGCACATGTAGAGCTCATCCTGAGAGAAACATTCGTCTCCAGGGATATTACATCTTCCTGCCTCAAATTAACTTAATCTACACATCAAGATGCTCTTCAGAACATGAAATAGTTGTACACAGTGATTGCATGAAAAATCATAGATAGAACACATAGGACTTTCTTGATAGGACATTAAAGATAGAATTTTTATCATTCCTTACGCCCGGAATTCAGCTCCAAATCGAAGCAGGTGTCAAAGGTATACAACTGTGATCTTCCGATGGGGATGATGATGAGATGCAAGTGGAGATAACACACAAATTCTAGAAATGATGTCCTTCCTGTTGTGGAAATAAATGAGAAAAAGAAAATTACAAAGTGGGTGGGAGCTGACCAAGAGGGTTGTGTTTTGGGGTTGAGATGCTGAAATCATTTATGAGAATGTGAATACTGCTAGCAAACTACGGAGCATTGAGGACAGAAGGCCGGCACCTAGCTAGAGGGTGAGCTGGTCACCAGAGAGCAGGCCCGTGCAGTCTTATATCTGACAATTAATTTTGCATTAAAATAGCCACGTTCCAGTCCCCAGGAGCTGCTGCCCAGAATTCACATTTACAGGAACTTGGTAAAAGGCCGCAAAGTCAACCCTCTGCTGCGTCCTTCCACACATGCCCGTGCGTGACTTGGGAGCCGCTGGTGTACAAATCAGCCAGACCCCACGTTACACCTTTCCCTCAAGCAGGTGCTGACTCATGTGAAAGCACGGATATTCCAACATCCTCCTTGCAATTAGTATAATAAAAGTACTTATGGAGGGGGTGCCTGGGTGGCTCAGTCAGTGAAGCGTCTTGCTTTCGGCTCAGGTCATGATCTCAGGGTCCTGGGATCGAGTCCCGCATCGGGCTCCCTGCTCAACGTGGAGCCTGCTTCTCTCTCCCTCTCCCTCTGTGCTCGCTCTCTCTCAAATAAATAAATAAAATCTTTAAAAATAAATAAAGGACAGTGAGTTTATTCCATTGACCAACCATTGCACGATGGGCAAAGTATGCAGACAATGGGCATATTAGGGATGAAAAGCAAGGATTATTATATAATGTATCGTTAGTTTGCTAGGGCTGTCATAACAAAGTATTAAAAACTGTGTGGTTTAGGGGCACCGGGCTGGCTCAGTCGGTGGAGCATGTGACCCTTGATCTCAGCGGTTGTGAGTTTGAGCCCCATGTTGGGTGTAGAGCCTACTTAAAAAAAAACAACTGTGTGGTTTAAACAACAAATGCATTATCTCACAGTTCTGGTGGCTAGAAGTCTGAAATCAAGATGTCACAGGATCGGTCCCTTCTGAGGGCTGGTGAGGGAGGATCTGCTCCCAGCCCCTCTCCTTGTCTTGGAGAAGGCTCTCTGTCCCTGTGTCTCTTCACATCATCTTCCCTTTGTGTCTGTCTTTATATCCCCACTGCCCCTTCTTATAAGGACACCAGACATATTGGATTAGGGCCCACCCCTCTGACCTCAAATTAACTAGATTACCGCTGTAAAGATTCTATCTCCAGATAAGGTCACATTTGGCTGTACTGGGGGTTAGGATTTCAGCATATGAATTTGGGAGGTAGGGGAACACAATTCAGAGCATAACAAATGTGGTTGTGGATTATGGATTTAGAGAGTAAGAAAGAGAAGCACTTAGCTCTTTAATCGGCCCAATATGTGTTTATGATGAAGTTGGGATTTGGGGAACACCACATGGGACATGAACAAGCTGGCGGTAAAGAGATTTTAAAGAATGCTCCCTTAACGTTTCTTATGTTTATCTGTGTCTACTAAATCTAGACAGAAACTCAGCACATGGAATTCTCTTCCTGATTCCAAATATCTCACTACATAATCAAGACCCATTGGAACCCAGGCCTTCTGCCACTGGAGCTTCCATGACTTCATGGGGCTGGCACGTGTATGTCCCATGGGGTGGCCTGTTCCAAGGGCCTCGTGTCATCCTGTCAGGCAGCATCACCTGCCTGCGTAACAAAATTTCTCAGAACAGGACATGTGCAGTGGTGCTGTGCTTTCCAATTCTTCTTGCCTTCCCACTCCTTTCTCAGCCTGAATGCTTTTTTCTTTCTTTCTTTGTTTTCTTTAAAGATTTATTTTAGGGGTGCCTGGGTGGCTCAGTCAGTTAAGCGTCTGCCTTCAGCTCAGGTCATGATCCTGGCGTCCTGCGATCGAGCCCCGAGTCGGGCTCCTTGCTCAGTGGGGAGTCTGCTTGTCTGCTTCTCCCTCTCCCTCTGCTCCTCCCCTCTGCTCCTGCTCTCTCCCCCTCAAGATAAATAAATAAATTCAAGATTTATTTGGAGGGAGGGGCAGAGGGCAAAAGTCTTCAAGCAGACTTCCCACTGAGCATGGAGCCCCACATGAGACTCGATCTCATGGATCATGAGATCGTGACCTAAGCTGAAACCAAGAGTCGGACGCTTAACCAACTGAGCCACCCAGGCACTCCTCTTTCTTTCTTTTAAACTGAGGTGGCATTGGGGCACCTGGGTGGCTCATTCGGTTAAGTGTCCAACTCTTGGTGTCAGCTCGGGTCATGATCCTAGGGTCGTGGGATCAAGCCCCACGTCAGGCTCCTTGCTTAGTGTGGAGTCTGCTTGAGATTCTCTCTCTCCCTCTCCCTCTGTCCCTCCTGCTCGTTCTCTCTCTCTGAAATAAATAATTTAAAAAAAATAAAAAACTGAGGTGACATTCACATAACATAAACTTAGCCATTTTAGGGTGAACAATTCAGTAGTATTTAGCACATTCACAGTCTATGCAACCCCCCCATCTAGTTTCAAAACGTGTTTATCACCCCAAAGGAGACCCCATACCTATTTAGCAATTAATCCCCATTAGCCCTTCCACCCAGCCCCTGGTGACCTCAAATCTGTGTTCTTTCTCTATGGATCTACCTGTTCTGGACATCTCCTATAAATGGAATCATACAATACGTGGCCTTCTGTGTCTGGCTTTTTTCATTCAGCACAATGTTTTTGAGGTTCATACACATTGTAGTGGATATCAGTACTTCATGCCTTTTTATACTTTAATAATCCACTGCATGTGTCCACCACAC